>NC_138134.1:33539662-34036513 GCF_964188305.1 Podarcis bocagei
ATTTCATAGACCCCTTGGTTTTCTAACTGGATTTTATCTTTTGGGTTTCTGAGGATATTGGCTATTTTTTGGTTGGTGCAAAAGGCTGTTTTGATATTGTGTTTATGGAGGATTTTGCTAATTTTATCTGTAGTGCCCTTGATATAAGGAAGGAGGGCCATGCCATTGTTTTCTTCTGTGTCTTGGTTTTTGGGGGGTGTTTCTTTTTGGATTAGCTTCGTAACCCTGTTTTGCTGGTATCCGTTGGCGATTAACACATTAGAGAGATTCTGTAACTCAGTTGTCAAGTGGTCTTTGTCAGCCAGGCGTTTGGTTCTGGAGATGAGAGTCTTGGCTACGGAGTTTATTAATCTACAAAAAACCTGATGGCTCCCTAGGACACACTATCTACCGGAAAAAAACACACACCAACCGCTACTTACATGCACAATCACACCACCACCCTGCACAAATAAACTCCGTAGCCAAGACTCTCATCTCCAGAACCAAACGCCTGGCTGACAAAGACCACTTGACAACTGAGTTACAGAATCTCTCAAATGTGTTAATCGCCAACGGATACCAGCAAAACAGGGTTACGAAGCTAATCCAAAAAGAAACACCCCCCAAAAACCAAGACACAGAAGAAAACAATGGCATGGCCCTCCTTCCTTATATCAAGGGCACTACAGATAAAATTAGCAAAATCCTCCATAAACACAATATCAAAACAGCCTTTTGCACCAACCAAAAAATAGCCAATATCCTCAGAAACCCAAAAGATAAAATCCAGTTAGAAAACCAAGGGGTCTATGAAATACCCTGCAAAGTCTGCCCAGCCACGTACATTGGACAAACAAACAGACGAATAAATGCACGTATCGCAGAACACAAGAATGCCGTCAAAAAAGAAGAAAAAACTTCCTCTCTTTACCAACACATGAAAGAAACAGGACACGAAATTAATTTTGCAGATTCCAAATTGCTCTTTAACATGGAACATCACCACAAGAGAATAATCATGGAAGCCATCGAGATAGAGAAACACCCTCACAACATGAACAAGCGTGACGACACGTCCCGCCTGCCAGACATCTGGAAATTAGCCCTCCCCACAAAAACCGACACCAGAACCAGAGGCACACAGAACGCCATCTCCAATCAACCACACCAGACCCAAACCCAGACCCTCTCCACAGATAAATTACAGACACCATCCAGTAGCCAAACCATAGTGGCACCTCCGGATGCTGCACCCCCCTGCAATCCCTACACAGATCTGGCTGGCACAGGGCACAAAACCACAGCTCGCCCCTATACACGAAGCCAAGCCAGAGCACAACTAAGTGCAGTACAGCCATCTTCTCAGAAAAACTCTTTACAAGGTCAAGAGGTCAAGACACGAAAGCTTTAGCAACTAATCCACACCTAATGACCCTCCTAAGTGGTACTCAGAATATCACTCAAGTAATCACTCAAGATATCCCTCAAGTAATTAATGAACAAAAGAAGAAAAGGCACATTAACCTAGGAACTTCCTCTCTGCCCAGAACGTTGGAGGCTATACACCACACCCCCTCAACAGTATTTATAGGAACTCAAACACTGAGACCCTGCTCTGTTCTAGTAACAAGAAGCCGAAAGCACCAGCCTGAAGATGACGAGTGAGACCTCGTCGAAACGTCGCCTAGACACCCCAACTCTTACACGGGAAGACACCCGAAGACACCAAAACCTGCATATATATATATATATATATATATATATATATATATATATTTGCTTTCGTAGATTTTCACGGGTACAGGAATGTAGGTTTTGGTGTCTTCGGGTGTCTTCCCGTGTAAGAGTTGGGGTGTCTAGGCGACGTTTCGACGAGGTCTCACTCGTCATCTTCAGGCTGGTGCTTTCGGCTTCTTGTTACTGGAACAGAGCAGGGTCTCAGTGTTTGAGTTCCTATAAATACTGTTGAGGGGGTGTGGTGCAGAGAGGAAGTTCCCAGGTTATTGTGCCTTTTCTTCTTTTGTTCCTTAATTACTTGGGGGATATCTTGAGTGATATCTTGAGTGATATTCTGAGTACCACTTAGGTGGGTCATTAAGTGTGGATTAGTTGCTATAGCTTTCGTGTCTTGACCTTTTGAGCTTGTGAAGAGATTTTTTTGAGAAGATGGCTGTACTGCACTTAGTTGTGCTCTGGCTTGGCTTCGTGTATAGGGGCGAGCTGTGGTTTTGTGCCCTGTGCCAGCCAGATCTGTGTAGGGATTGCAGGGGGGTGCAGCATCCGGAGGTGCCACTATGGTTTGGCTACCGGATGGAGTCTGTAATTTATCTGTGGAGAGGGTCTGGGTTTGGGTCTGGTGCGGTTGATAGGTGATGGCGTTCTGTGTGCCTCTGGTTCTGGTGTCGGTTTTTGTGGGGAGGGCTAATTTCCAGATGTCTGGTAGGCGGGACGTGTCGTCACGCTTGTTCATGTTGTGAGGGTGTTTCTCTATCTCGATGGCTTCCATGATTATTCTCTTGTGGTGATGTTCCATGTTAAAGAGCAATTTGGAATCTGCAAAATTAATTTCGTGTCCTGTTTCTTTCATGTGTTGGAAAAGAGAGGAGGTTTTTTCTTCTTTTTTGACGGCATTCTTGTGTTCTGCGATACGTGCATTTATTCGTCTGTTTGTTTGTCCAATGTACGTGGCTGGGCAGACTTTGCAGGGTATTTCATAGACCCCTTGGTTTTCCAACTGGATTTTATCTTTGGGGTTTCTGAGGATATTGGCTATTTTTTGGTTGGTGCAAAAGGCTGTTTTGATATTGTGTTTATGGAGGATTTTGCTGATTTTGTCTGTAGTGCCCTTGATATAAGGAAGGAGGGCCATGCCATTGTTTTCTTCTGTGTCTTGGTTTTTGGGGGGTGTTTCTTTTTGGATTAGCTTCGTAACCCTGTTTTGCTGGTATCCATTGGCGATTAACACATTTGAGAGATTCTGTAACTCAGTTGTCAAGTGGTCTTTGTCAGCCAGGCGTTTGGTTCTGGAGATGAGAGTCTTGGCTACGGAGTTTATTTGTGCAGGGTGGTGGTGTGATTGTGCATGTAAGTAGCGGTTGGTGTGTGTTTTTTTCCGGTAGATAGTGTGTCCTAGGGAGCCATCAGGTTTTTTGTAGATTAGGACGTCAAGGAAGGGAAGTTGGTTGTTGGCTTCTATTTCCATAGTAAATTGTATTTTGGGGTGTAGGCTGTTGAGATGTGTGAGGAAGCTGTCTAGTTTTTCTTTCCCGTGTGGCCAAATTACAAAGGTGTCGTCAACATATCTGAGCCAAAGTTTGGGTTTGTGTTCTGACTTGTCTAAAGCATTGGTTTCAAAGTGTTCCATGTACAGATTTGCGATGACCGGTGAGAGGGGTGATCCCATAGGCGCTCCTTCTATCTGTTTGTATCTTTGTCCATTGTGGATGAAGTACGTGTTGGTTAGGCAGTGGTTGGTCAGGTCCAGGATGTATTTGGGGGGATTGTATTTGTTTTGAATGGCTGTCAAGGCTTCATTAATGGGCACTTGAGTGAAGAGAGATACAACATCGAAGCTCACAAGTAGGTCATCGGGATGTAGGTTTTGCTTCTTTATTGTTTCTATGAACTGGAAGGAGTTAGTAACGTGTGAAGCGATGGATTCTGCATAGGGCTGAAGTTGCTTAGCGAGAAATTTAGCGAGATTTTGTAGAGGTGAGCCTATGGAGCTGACTATTGGTCTGAGTGGTGTTCCTTCTTTGTGTATCTTGGGGAGACCGTAGAGTTTGGGGCATCTGGATGATTTTTCTCTGGGGATGATTCTTAGCTGGATTTCTTCACTGATAGGAGAGGCTTTTATTTTGGATTTGGTGGTTTTTTCCAGATAGGTGGTGGGATCTGTTTTTATAGGTTGGTAGGTAGGGTCTTGGAGTAGATTTGATAGTTTTGCTTGGTAGTCCGATGTGTTCATCACAACAGTGGCATTACCTTTGTCTGCTGGGAGAATGATTATGTTGTTGTCTTTCTTCAGGTTGGTGAGTGCTTTCTGTTCTTCTTTGTGTAAATTGCTTCTGGGTGGTTTGCTGGAGCAGAGGATGTTGGTGACTTCAAGTCTGATTTTATTGGCTTCATCTGGGTCGATTTTGGTTAGGCTAGCTTCGACTCCGCATATGATGTTTTCCGTGGGGATGCGTCTCGGGGCGACTGCAAAGTTGAAACCTTTGGAGAGTACTTTGGTTTCAGTTGGGGTGAGGATCCTGTCTGATATGTTATGTACTGTTTGTTTCATGGGTTGTTGTGGAGGGTGGCTGGGCTTCTGGCGTTTCTCTAGTTTGTGGAGTTTGTTGGTGTGTCTGTCTGTCTTATGTGAGGTCTCAGTTTCAGCTCTCCAGACGGCTAGTTGTTTGCATTTGTCCCAGAGTGCAGGGTGGATTTTGTTACAGAGTTTGAGGTGAAGAGTGAGCAGATCTTTGTTGGTTTGGTTTAGTAGGTATCTTTTCTTATGTATTTCGTTTCTGATTAGGGATAGTTCAGTTCGTTTCAGGATCCTTTCGGTAGCTGGGGTTTTAGAGTGGAATTTAAGTTGGAAGCATGTGGGAATTAAGTTGTTGTCCCGGCAGTTGCGTAGGAACAAGAGATCACATAAGATGGTGGCTCTTCGGATTTCTAGTTTCTCGTAGGTTCTTGTCAGCTGGAAGGTTTCCTCCCCGTAGAGGTGAGATATTTGCTTTCGTAGATTTTCACGGGTACAGGAATGTAGGTTTTGGTGTCTTCGGGTGTCTTCCCGTGTAAGAGTTGGGGTGTCTAGGCGACGTTTCGACGAGGTCTCACTCGTCATCTTCAGGCTGGTGCTTTCGGCTTCTTGTTACTGGAACAGAGCAGGGTCTCAGTGTTTGAGTTCCTATAAATACTGTTGAGGGGGTGTGGTGCAGAGAGGAAGTTCCCAGGTTATTGTGCCTTTTCTTCTTTTGTTCCTTAATTACTTGGGGGATATCTTGAGTGATATCTTGAGTGATATTCTGAGTACCACTTAGGTGGGTCATTAAGTGTGGATTAGTTGCTATAGCTTTCGTGTCTTGACCTTTTGAGCTTGTGAAGAGATTTTTCTGAGAAGATGGCTGTACTGCACTTAGTTGTGCTCTGGCTTGGCTTCGTGTATAGGGGCGAGCTGTGGTTTTGTGCCCTGTGCCAGCCAGATCTGTGTAGGGATTGCAGGGGGGTGCAGCATCCGGAGGTGCCAATATGGTTTGGCTACCGGATGGAGTCTGTAATTTATCTGTGGAGAGGGTCTGGGTTTGGGTCTGGTGCGGTTGATAGGTGATGGCGTTCTGTGTGCCTCTGGTTCTGGTGTCGGTTTTTGTGGGGAGGGCTAATTTCCAGATGTCTGGCAGGCGGGACGTGTCGTCACGCTTGTTCATGTTGTGAGGGTGTTTCTCTATCTCGATGGCTTCCATGATTATTCTCTTGTGGTGATGTTCCATGTTAAAGAGCAATTTGGAATCTGCAAAATTAATTTCGTGTCCTGTTTCTTTCATGTGTTGGAAAAGAGAGGAGGTTTTTTCTTCTTTTTTGACGGCATTCTTGTGTTCTGCGATACGTGCATTTATTCGTCTGTTTGTTTGTCCAATGTACGTGGCTGGGCAGACTTTGCAGGGTATTTCATAGACCCCTTGGTTTTCCAACTGGATTTTATCTTTGGGGTTTCTGAGGATATTGGCTATTTTTTGGTTGGTGCAAAAGGCTGTTTTGATATTGTGTTTATGGAGGATTTTGCTGATTTTGTCTGTAGTGCCCTTGATATAAGGAAGGAGGGCCATGCCATTGTTTTCTTCTGTGTCTTGGTTTTTGGGGGGTGTTTCTTTTTGGATTAGCTTCGTAACCCTGTTTTGCTGGTATCCATTGGCGATTAACACATTTGAGAGATTCTGTAACTCAGTTGTCAAGTGGTCTTTGTCAGCCAGGCGTTTGGTTCTGGAGATGAGAGTCTTGGCTACGGAGTTTATTTGTGCAGGGTGGTGGTGTGATTGTGCATGTAAGTAGCGGTTGGTGTGTGTTTTTTTCCGGTAGATAGTGTGTCCTAGGGAGCCATCAGGTTTTTTGTAGATTAGGACGTCAAGGAAGGGAAGTTGGTTGTTGGCTTCTATTTCCATAGTAAATTGTATTTTGGGGTGTAGGCTGTTGAGATGTGTGAGGAAGCTGTCTAGTTTTTCTTTCCCGTGTGGCCAAATTACAAAGGTGTCGTCAACATATCTGAGCCAAAGTTTGGGTTTGTGTTCTGACTTGTCTAAAGCATTGGTTTCAAAGTGTTCCATGTACAGATTTGCGATGACCGGTGAGAGGGGTGATCCCATAGGCGCTCCTTCTATCTGTTTGTATCTTTGTCCATTGTGGATGAAGTACGTGTTGGTTAGGCAGTGGTTGGTCAGGTCCAGGATGTATTTGGGGGGATTGTATTTGTTTTGAATGGCTGTCAAGGCTTCATTAATGGGCACTTGAGTGAAGAGAGATACAACATCGAAGCTCACAAGTAGGTCATCGGGATGTAGGTTTTGCTTCTTTATTGTTTCTATGAACTGGAAGGAGTTAGTAACGTGTGAAGCGATGGATTCTGCATAGGGCTGAAGTTGCTTAGCGAGAAATTTAGCGAGATTTTGTAGAGGTGAGCCTATGGAGCTGACTATTGGTCTGAGTGGTGTTCCTTCTTTGTGTATCTTGGGGAGACCGTAGAGTTTGGGGCATCTGGATGATTTTTCTCTGGGGATGATTCTTAGCTGGATTTCTTCACTGATAGGAGAGGCTTTTATTTTGGATTTGGTGGTTTTTTCCAGATAGGTGGTGGGATCTGTTTTTATAGGTTGGTAGGTAGGGTCTTGGAGTAGATTTGATAGTTTTGCTTGGTAGTCCGATGTGTTCATCACAACAGTGGCATTACCTTTGTCTGCTGGGAGAATGATTATGTTGTTGTCTTTCTTCAGGTTGGTGAGTGCTTTCTGTTCTTCTTTGTGTAAATTGCTTCTGGGTGGTTTGCTGGAGCAGAGGATGTTGGTGACTTCAAGTCTGATTTTATTGGCTTCATCTGGGTCGATTTTGGTTAGGCTAGCTTCGACTCCGCATATGATGTTTTCCGTGGGGATGCGTCTCGGGGCGACTGCAAAGTTGAAACCTTTGGAGAGTACTTTGGTTTCAGTTGGGGTGAGGATCCTGTCTGATATGTTATGTACTGTTTGTTTCATGGGTTGTTGTGGAGGGTGGCTGGGCTTCTGGCGTTTCTCTAGTTTGTGGAGTTTGTTGGTGTGTCTGTCTGTCTTATGTGAGGTCTCAGTTTCAGCTCTCCAGACGGCTAGTTGTTTGCATTTGTCCCAGAGTGCAGGGTGGATTTTGTTACAGAGTTTGAGGTGAAGAGTGAGCAGATCTTTGTTGGTTTGGTTTAGTAGGTATCTTTTCTTATGTATTTCGTTTCTGATTAGGGATAGTTCAGTTCGTTTCAGGATCCTTTCGGTAGCTGGGGTTTTAGAGTGGAATTTAAGTTGGAAGCATGTGGGAATTAAGTTGTTGTCCCGGCAGTTGCGTAGGAACAAGAGATCACATAAGATGGTGGCTCTTCGGATTTCTAGTTTCTCGTAGGTTCTTGTCAGCTGGAAGGTTTCCTCCCCGTAGAGGTGAGATATTTGCTTTCGTAGATTTTCACGGGTACAGGAATGTAGGTTTTGGTGTCTTCGGGTGTCTTCCCGTGTAAGAGTTGGGGTGTCTAGGCGACGTTTCGACGAGGTCTCACTCGTCATCTTCAGGCTGGTGCTTTCGGCTTCTTGTTACTGGAACAGAGCAGGGTCTCAGTGTTTGAGTTCCTATAAATACTGTTGAGGGGGTGTGGTGCAGAGAGGAAGTTCCCAGGTTATTGTGCCTTTTCTTCTTTTGTTCCTTAATTACTTGGGGGATATCTTGAGTGATATCTTGAGTGATATTCTGAGTACCACTTAGGTGGGTCATTAAGTGTGGATTAGTTGCTATAGCTTTCGTGTCTTGACCTTTTGAGCTTGTGAAGAGATTTTTCTGAGAAGATGGCTGTACTGCACTTAGTTGTGCTCTGGCTTGGCTTCGTGTATAGGGGCGAGCTGTGGTTTTGTGCCCTGTGCCAGCCAGATCTGTGTAGGGATTGCAGGGGGGTGCAGCATCCGGAGGTGCCAATATGGTTTGGCTACCGGATGGAGTCTGTAATTTATCTGTGGAGAGGGTCTGGGTTTGGGTCTGGTGCGGTTGATAGGTGATGGCGTTCTGTGTGCCTCTGGTTCTGGTGTCGGTTTTTGTGGGGAGGGCTAATTTCCAGATGTCTGGCAGGCGGGACGTGTCGTCACGCTTGTTCATGTTGTGAGGGTGTTTCTCTATCTCGATGGCTTCCATGATTATTCTCTTGTGGTGATGTTCCATGTTAAAGAGCAATTTGGAATCTGCAAAATTAATTTCGTGTCCTGTTTCTTTCATGTGTTGGAAAAGAGAGGAGGTTTTTTCTTCTTTTTTGACGGCATTCTTGTGTTCTGCGATACGTGCATTTATTCGTCTGTTTGTTTGTCCAATGTACGTGGCTGGGCAGACTTTGCAGGGTATTTCATAGACCCCTTTGCAGGGTATTTCATAGACCCCTTGGTTTTCCAACTGGATTTTATCTTTGGGGTTTCTGAGGATATTGGCTATTTTTTGGTTGGTGCAAAAGGCTGTTTTGATATTGTGTTTATGGAGGATTTTGCTGATTTTGTCTGTAGTGCCCTTGATATAAGGAAGGAGGGCCATGCCATTGTTTTCTTCTGTGTCTTGGTTTTTGGGGGTGTTTCTTTTTGGATTAGCTTCGTAACCCTGTTTTGCTGGTATCCATTGGCGATTAACACATTTGAGAGATTCTGTAACTCAGTTGTCAAGTGGTCTTTGTCAGCCAGGCGTTTGACCCTCTCACCGGTCATCGCAAATCTGTACATGGAACACTTTGAAACCAATGCTTTAGACAAGTCAGAACACAAACCCAAACTTTGGCTCAGATATGTTGACGACACCTTTGTAATTTGGCCACACGGGAAAGAAAAACTAGACAGCTTCCTCACACATCTCAACAGCCTACACCCCAAAATACAATTTACTATGGAAATAGAAGCCAACAACCAACTTCCCTTCCTTGACGTCCTAATCTACAAAAAACCTGATGGCTCCCTAGGACACACTATCTACCGGAAAAAAACACACACCAACCGCTACTTACATGCACAATCACACCACCACCCTGCACAAATAAACTCCGTAGCCAAGACTCTCATCTCCAGAACCAAACGCCTGGCTGACAAAGACCACTTGACAACTGAGTTACAGAATCTCTCAAATGTGTTAATCGCCAATGGATACCAGCAAAACAGGGTTACGAAGCTAATCCAAAAAGAAACACCCCCCAAAAACCAAGACACAGAAGAAAACAATGGCATGGCCCTCCTTCCTTATATCAAGGGCACTACAGACAAAATCAGCAAAATCCTCCATAAACACAATATCAAAACAGCCTTTTGCACCAACCAAAAAATAGCCAATATCCTCAGAAACCCCAAAGATAAAATCCAGTTGGAAAACCAAGGGGTCTATGAAATACCCTGCAAAGTCTGCCCAGCCACGTACATTGGACAAACAAACAGACGAATAAATGCACGTATCGCAGAACACAAGAATGCCGTCAAAAAAGAAGAAAAAACCTCCTCTCTTTTCCAACACATGAAAGAAACAGGACACGAAATTAATTTTGCAGATTCCAAATTGCTCTTTAACATGGAACATCACCACAAGAGAATAATCATGGAAGCCATCGAGATAGAGAAACACCCTCACAACATGAACAAGCGTGACGACACGTCCCGCCTGCCAGACATCTGGAAATTAGCCCTCCCCACAAAAACCGACACCAGAACCAGAGGCACACAGAACGCCATCACCTATCAACCGCACCAGACCCAAACCCAGACCCTCTCCACAGATAAATTACAGACTCCATCCGGTAGCCAAACCATATTGGCACCTCCGGATGCTGCACCCCCCTGCAATCCCTACACAGATCTGGCTGGCACAGGGCACAAAACCACAGCTCGCCCCTATACACGAAGCCAAGCCAGAGCACAACTAAGTGCAGTACAGCCATCTTCTCAGAAAAATCTCTTCACAAGCTCAAAAGGTCAAGACACGAAAGCTATAGCAACTAATCCACACTTAATGACCCACCTAAGTGGTACTCAGAATATCACTCAAGATATCACTCAAGATATCCCCCAAGTAATTAAGGAACAAAAGAAGAAAAGGCACAATAACCTGGGAACTTCCTCTCTGCACCACACCCCCTCAACAGTATTTATAGGAACTCAAACACTGAGACCCTGCTCTGTTCCAGTAACAAGAAGCCGAAAGCACCAGCCTGAAGATATATATATATATATATATGTTTTGGTGTCTTCGGGTGTCTTCCCGTGTAAGAGTTGGGGTGTCTAGGCGACGTTTCGACGAGGTCTCACTCGTCATCTTCAGGCTGGTGCTTTCGGCTTCTTGTTACTAGAACAGAGCAGGATCTCAGTGTTTGAGTTCCTATAAATACTGTTGAGGGGGTGTGGTGTATAGCCTCCAACGTTCTGGGCAGATAGGAAGTTCCTAGGTTAATGTGCCTTTTCTTCTTTTGTTCATTAATTACTTGAGGGATATCTTGAGTGATTACTTGAGTGATATTCTGAGTACCACTTAGGAGGGTCATTAGGTGTGGATTAGTTGCTAAAGCTTTCGTGTCTTGACCTCTTGACCTTGTGAAGAGTTTTTCTGAGAAGATGGCTGTACTGCACTTAGTTGTGCTCTGGCTTGGCTTCGTGTATAGGGGCGAGCTGTGGTTTTGTGCCCTGTGCCAGCCAGATCTGTGTAGGGATTGCAGGGGGGTGCAGCATCCGGAGGTGCCACTATGGTTTGGCTACTGGATGGTGTCTGTAATTTATCTGTGGAGAGGGTCTGGGTTTGGGTCTGGTGCGGTTGATAGGTGATGGCGTTCTGTGTGCCTCTGGTTCTGGTGTCGGTTTTTGTGGGGAGGGCTAATTTCCAGATGTCTGGCAGGCGGGACGTGTCGTCACGCTTGTTCATGTTGTGAGGGTGTTTCTCTATCTCGATGGCTTCCATGATTATTCTCTTGTGGTGATGTTCCATGTTAAAGAGCAATTTGGAATCTGCAAAATTAATTTCGTGTCCTGTTTCTTTCATGTGTTGGAAAAGAGAGGAGGTTTTTTCTTCTTTTTTGACGGCATTCTTGTGTTCTGCGATACGTGCATTTATTCGTCTGTTTGTTTGTCCAATGTACGTGGCTGGGCAGACTTTGCAGGGTATTTCATAGACCCCTTGGTTTTCCAACTGGATTTTATCTTTTGGGTTTCTGAGGATATTGGCTATTTTTTGGTTGGTGCAAAAGGCTGTTTTGATATTGTGTTTATGGAGGATTTTGCTAATTTTATCTGTAGTGCCCTTGATATAAGGAAGGAGGGCCATGCCATTGTTTTCTTCTGTGTCTTGGTTTTTGGGGGGTGTTTCTTTTTGGATTAGCTTCGTAACCCTGTTTTGCTGGTATCCGTTGGCGATTAACACATTTGAGAGATTCTGTAACTCAGTTGTCAAGTGGTCTTTGTCAGCCAGGCGTTTGGTTCTGGAGATGAGAGTCTTGGCTACGGAGTTTATTTGTGCAGGGTGGTGGTGTGATTGTGCATGTAAGTAGCGGTTGGTGTGTGTTTTTTTCCGGTAGATAGTGTGTCCTAGGGAGCCATCAGGTTTTTTGTAGATTAGGACGTCAAGGAAGGGAAGTTGGTTGTTGGCTTCTATTTCCATAGTGAATTGTATTTTGGGGTGTAGGCTGTTGAGATGTGTGAGGAAGCTATCTAGTTTTTCCTTCCCGTGTGGCCAAATTACAAAGGTGTCGTCAACATATCTGAGCCAAAGTTTGGGTTTGTGTTCTGACTTGTCTAAAGCATTGGTTTCAAAGTGTTCCATGTACAGATTTGCGATGACCGGTGAGAGGGGTGATCCCATAGGTGCTCCTTCTATCTGTTTGTATCTTTGTCCATTGTGGATGAAGTACGTGTTGGTTAGGCAGTGGTTGGTCAGGTCCAGGATGTATTCGGGGGGATTGTATTTGTTTTGAATGGCTGTCAAGGCTTCATTAATGGGCACTTGTGTGAAGAGAGATACAACATCGAAGCTCACAAGTAGGTCATCGGGATGTAGGTTTTGCTTCTTTATTGTTTCTATGAACTGGAAGGAGTTTGTAACGTGTGAAGCGATAGATTCTGCATAGGGCTGAAGTTGCTTAGCGAGAAATTTAGCGAGATTTTGTAGAGGTGAGCCTATGGAGCTGACTATTGGTCTGAGTGGTGTTCCTTCTTTGTGTATCTTGGGGAGACCGTAGAGTTTGGGGCATCTGGATGATTTTTCTCTGGGGATGATTCTTAGCTGGATTTCTTCACTGATAGGAGAGGCTTTTATTTTGGATTTGGTGGTTTTTTCCAGATAGGTGGTGGGATCTGTTTTTATAGGTTGGTAGGTAGGGTCTTGGAGTAGATTTGATAGTTTTGCTTGGTAGTCCGATGTGTTCATCACAACAGTGGCATTACCTTTGTCTGCTGGGAGAATGATTATGTTGTTGTCTTTCCTCAGGTTGGTGAGTGCTTTCTGTTCTTCTTTGTGTAAATTGCTTCTGGGTGGTTTGCTGGAGCAGAGGATGTTGGTGACTTCAAGTCTGATTTTATTGGCTTCATCTGGGTTGATTTTGGTTAGGCTAGCTTCGACTCCGCATATGATGTTTTCCGTGGGGATGCGTCTCGGGGCGACTGCAAAGTTGAAACCTTTGGAGAGTACTTTGGTTTCAGTTGAGGTGAGGATCCTGTCTGATATGTTATGTACTGTTTGTTTCATGGGTTGTTGTGGAGGGTGGCTGGGCTTCTGGCGTTTCTCTAGTTTGTGGAGTTTGTTGGTGTGTATGTCTGTCTTATGTGAGGACTCTGTTTCAGCTCTCCAAACGGCTAGTTGTTTGCATTTGTCCCAGAGTGCAGGGTGGATTTTGTTACAGAGTTTGAGGTGAAGAGTGAGCAGATCTTTGTTGGTTTGGTTTAGTAGGTATCTTTTCTTATGTAGTTCGTTTCTGATTAGGGATAGTTCAGTTCGTTTCAGGATCCTTTCGGTAGCTGGGGTTTTAGAGTGGAATTTAAGTTGGAAGCATGTGGGAATTAAGTTGTTGTCTCGGCAGTTGCGTAGGAACAAGAGATCACATAAGATGGTGGCTCTTCGGATTTCTAGTTTCTCGTAGGTTCTTGTCAGCTGGAAGGTTTCCTCCCCGTAGAGGTGAGATATTTGCTTTCGTAGATTTTCACGGGTACAGGAATGTAGGTTTTGGTGTCTTCGGGTGTCTTCCCGTGTAAGAGTTGGGGTGTCTAGGCGACGTTTCGACGAGGTCTCACTCGTCATCTTCAGGCTGGTGCTTTCGGCTTCTTGTTACTAGAACAGAGCAGGATCTCAGTGTTTGAGTTCCTATAAATACTGTTGAGGGGGTGTGGTGTATAGCCTCCAACGTTCTGGGCAGATAGGAAGTTCCTAGGTTAATGTGCCTTTTCTTCTTTTGTTCATTAATTACTTGAGGGATATCTTGAGTGATTACTTGAGTGATATTCTGAGTACCACTTAGGAGGGTCATTAGGTGTGGATTAGTTGCTAAAGCTTTCGTGTCTTGACCTCTTGACCTTGTGAAGAGTTTTTCTGAGAAGATGGCTGTACTGCACTTAGTTGTGCTCTGGCTTGGCTTCGTGTATAGGGGCGAGCTGTGGTTTTGTGCCCTGTGCCAGCCAGATCTGTGTAGGGATTGCAGGGGGGTGCAGCATCCGGAGGTGCCACTATGGTTTGGCTACTGGATGGTGTCTGTAATTTATCTGTGGAGAGGGTCTGGGTTTGGGTCTGGTGTGGTTGATTGGAGATGGCGTTCTGTGTGCCTCTGGTTCTGGTGTCGGTTTTTGTGGGGAGGGCTAATTTCCAGATGTCTGGCAGGCGGGACGTGTCGTCACGCTTGTTCATGTTGTGAGGGTGTTTCTCTATCTCGATGGCTTCCATGATTATTCTCTTGTGGTGATGTTCCATGTTAAAGAGCAATTTGGAATCTGCAAAATTAATTTCGTGTCCTGTTTCTTTCATGTGTTGGTAAAGAGAGGAAGTTTTTTCTTCTTTTTTGACGGCATTCTTGTGTTCTGCGATACGTGCATTTATTCGTCTGTTTGTTTGTCCAATGTACGTGGCTGGGCAGACTTTGCAGGGTATTTCATAGACCCCTTGGTTTTCTAACTGGATTTTATCTTTTGGGTTTCTGAGGATATTGGCTATTTTTTGGTTGGTGCAAAAGGCTGTTTTGATATTGTGTTTATGGAGGATTTTGCTAATTTTATCTGTAGTGCCCTTGATATAAGGAAGGAGGGCCATGCCATTGTTTTCTTCTGTGTCTTGGTTTTTGGGGGGTGTTTCTTTTTGGATTAGCTTCGTAACCCTGTTTTGCTGGTATCCGTTGGCGATTAACACATTTGAGAGATTCTGTAACTCAGTTGTCAAGTGGTCTTTGTCAGCCAGGCGTTTGGTTCTGGAGATGAGAGTCTTGGCTACGGAGTTTATTTGTGCAGGGTGGTGGTGTGATTGTGCATGTAAGTAGCGGTTGGTGTGTGTTTTTTTCCGGTAGATAGTGTGTCCTAGGGAGCCATCAGGTTTTTTGTAGATTAGGACGTCAAGGAAGGGAAGTTGGTTGTTGGCTTCTATTTCCATAGTGAATTGTATTTTGGGGTGTAGGCTGTTGAGATGTGTGAGGAAGCTATCTAGTTTTTCCTTCCCGTGTGGCCAAATTACAAAGGTGTCGTCAACATATCTGAGCCAAAGTTTGGGTTTGTGTTCTGACTTGTCTAAAGCATTGGTTTCAAAGTGTTCCATGTACAGATTTGCGATGACCGGTGAGAGGGGTGATCCCATAGGTGCTCCTTCTATCTGTTTGTATCTTTGTCCATTGTGGATGAAGTACGTGTTGGTTAGGCAGTGGTTGGTCAGGTCCAGGATGTATTCGGGGGGATTGTATTTGTTTTGAATGGCTGTCAAGGCTTCATTAATGGGCACTTGTGTGAAGAGAGATACAACATCGAAGCTCACAAGTAGGTCATCGGGATGTAGGTTTTGCTTCTTTATTGTTTCTATGAACTGGAAGGAGTTTGTAACGTGTGAAGCGATAGATTCTGCATAGGGCTGAAGTTGCTTAGCGAGAAATTTAGCGAGATTTTGTAGAGGTGAGCCTATGGAGCTGACTATTGGTCTGAGTGGTGTTCCTTCTTTGTGTATCTTGGGGAGACCGTAGAGTTTGGGGCATCTGGATGATTTTTCTCTGGGGATGATTCTTAGCTGGATTTCTTCACTGATAGGAGAGGCTTTTATTTTGGATTTGGTGGTTTTTTCCAGATAGGTGGTGGGATCTGTTTTTATAGGTTGGTAGGTAGGGTCTTGGAGTAGATTTGATAGTTTTGCTTGGTAGTCCGATGTGTTCATCACAACAGTGGCATTACCTTTGTCTGCTGGGAGAATGATTATGTTGTTGTCTTTCCTCAGGTTGGTGAGTGCTTTCTGTTCTTCTTTGTGTAAATTGCTTCTGGGTGGTTTGCTGGAGCAGAGGATGTTGGTGACTTCAAGTCTGATTTTATTGGCTTCATCTGGGTTGATTTTGGTTAGGCTAGCTTCGACTCCGCATATGATGTTTTCCGTGGGGATGCGTCTCGGGGCGACTGCAAAGTTGAAACCTTTGGAGAGTACTTTGGTTTCAGTTGAGGTGAGGATCCTGTCTGATATGTTATGTACTGTTTGTTTCATGGGTTGTTGTGGAGGGTGGCTGGGCTTCTGGCGTTTCTCTAGTTTGTGGAGTTTGTTGGTGTGTATGTCTGTCTTATGTGAGGACTCTGTTTCAGCTCTCCAAACGGCTAGTTGTTTGCATTTGTCCCAGAGTGCAGGGTGGATTTTGTTACAGAGTTTGAGGTGAAGAGTGAGCAGATCTTTGTTGGTTTGGTTTAGTAGGTATCTTTTCTTATGTAGTTCGTTTCTGATTAGGGATAGTTCAGTTCGTTTCAGGATCCTTTCGGTAGCTGGGGTTTTAGAGTGGAATTTAAGTTGGAAGCATGTGGGAATTAAGTTGTTGTCTCGGCAGTTGCGTAGGAACAAGAGATCACATAAGATGGTGGCTCTTCGGATTTCTAGTTTCTCGTAGGTTCTTGTCAGCTGGAAGGTTTCCTCCCCGTAGAGGTGAGATATTTGCTTTCGTAGATTTTCACGGGTACAGGAATGTAGGTTTTGGTGTCTTCGGGTGTCTTCCCGTGTAAGAGTTGGGGTGTCTAGGCGACGTTTCGACGAGGTCTCACTCGTCATCTTCAGGCTGGTGCTTTCGGCTTCTTGTTACTAGAACAGAGCAGGATCTCAGTGTTTGAGTTCCTATAAATACTGTTGAGGGGGTGTGGTGTATAGCCTCCAACGTTCTGGGCAGATAGGAAGTTCCTAGGTTAATGTGCCTTTTCTTCTTTTGTTCATTAATTACTTGAGGGATATCTTGAGTGATTACTTGAGTGATATTCTGAGTACCACTTAGGAGGGTCATTAGGTGTGGATTAGTTGCTAAAGCTTTCGTGTCTTGACCTCTTGACCTTGTGAAGAGTTTTTCTGAGAAGATGGCTGTACTGCACTTAGTTGTGCTCTGGCTTGGCTTCGTGTATAGGGGCGAGCTGTGGTTTTGTGCCCTGTGCCAGCCAGATCTGTGTAGGGATTGCAGGGGGGTGCAGCATCCGGAGGTGCCACTATGGTTTGGCTACTGGATGGTGTCTGTAATTTATCTGTGGAGAGGGTCTGGGTTTGGGTCTGGTGTGGTTGATTGGAGATGGCGTTCTGTGTGCCTCTGGTTCTGGTGTCGGTTTTTGTGGGGAGGGCTAATTTCCAGATGTCTGGCAGGCGGGACGTGTCGTCACGCTTGTTCATGTTGTGAGGGTGTTTCTCTATCT
The DNA here is from genome assembly GCF_964188305.1 of Podarcis bocagei. Taxonomy (NCBI): domain Eukaryota; kingdom Metazoa; phylum Chordata; class Lepidosauria; order Squamata; family Lacertidae; genus Podarcis; species Podarcis bocagei. The sequence continues at coordinate 33,556,729 of NC_138134.1, forward strand.
CGATGGCTTCCATGATTATTCTCTTGTGGTGATGTTCCATGTTAAAGAGCAATTTGGAATCTGCAAAATTAATTTCGTGTCCTGTTTCTTTCATGTGTTGGTAAAGAGAGGAAGTTTTTTCTTCTTTTTTGACGGCATTCTTGTGTTCTGCGATACGTGCATTTATTCGTCTGTTTGTTTGTCCAATGTACGTGGCTGGGCAGACTTTGCAGGGTATTTCATAGACCCCTTGGTTTTCTAACTGGATTTTATCTTTTGGGTTTCTGAGGATATTGGCTATTTTTTGGTTGGTGCAAAAGGCTGTTTTGATATTGTGTTTATGGAGGATTTTGCTAATTTTATCTGTAGTGCCCTTGATATAAGGAAGGAGGGCCATGCCATTGTTTTCTTCTGTGTCTTGGTTTTTGGGGGGTGTTTCTTTTTGGATTAGCTTCGTAACCCTGTTTTGCTGGTATCCGTTGGCGATTAACACATTTGAGAGATTCTGTAACTCAGTTGTCAAGTGGTCTTTGTCAGCCAGGCGTTTGGTTCTGGAGATGAGAGTCTTGGCTACGGAGTTTATTTGTGCAGGGTGGTGGTGTGATTGTGCATGTAAGTAGCGGTTGGTGTGTGTTTTTTTCCGGTAGATAGTGTGTCCTAGGGAGCCATCAGGTTTTTTGTAGATTAGGACGTCAAGGAAGGGAAGTTGGTTGTTGGCTTCTATTTCCATAGTGAATTGTATTTTGGGGTGTAGGCTGTTGAGATGTGTGAGGAAGCTATCTAGTTTTTCCTTCCCGTGTGGCCAAATTACAAAGGTGTCGTCAACATATCTGAGCCAAAGTTTGGGTTTGTGTTCTGACTTGTCTAAAGCATTGGTTTCAAAGTGTTCCATGTACAGATTTGCGATGACCGGTGAGAGGGGTGATCCCATAGGTGCTCCTTCTATCTGTTTGTATCTTTGTCCATTGTGGATGAAGTACGTGTTGGTTAGGCAGTGGTTGGTCAGGTCCAGGATGTATTCGGGGGGATTGTATTTGTTTTGAATGGCTGTCAAGGCTTCATTAATGGGCACTTGTGTGAAGAGAGATACAACATCGAAGCTCACAAGTAGGTCATCGGGATGTAGGTTTTGCTTCTTTATTGTTTCTATGAACTGGAAGGAGTTTGTAACGTGTGAAGCGATAGATTCTGCATAGGGCTGAAGTTGCTTAGCGAGAAATTTAGCGAGATTTTGTAGAGGTGAGCCTATGGAGCTGACTATTGGTCTGAGTGGTGTTCCTTCTTTGTGTATCTTGGGGAGACCGTAGAGTTTGGGGCATCTGGATGATTTTTCTCTGGGGATGATTCTTAGCTGGATTTCTTCACTGATAGGAGAGGCTTTTATTTTGGATTTGGTGGTTTTTTCCAGATAGGTGGTGGGATCTGTTTTTATAGGTTGGTAGGTAGGGTCTTGGAGTAGATTTGATAGTTTTGCTTGGTAGTCCGATGTGTTCATCACAACAGTGGCATTACCTTTGTCTGCTGGGAGAATGATTATGTTGTTGTCTTTCCTCAGGTTGGTGAGTGCTTTCTGTTCTTCTTTGTGTAAATTGCTTCTGGGTGGTTTGCTGGAGCAGAGGATGTTGGTGACTTCAAGTCTGATTTTATTGGCTTCATCTGGGTTGATTTTGGTTAGGCTAGCTTCGACTCCGCATATGATGTTTTCCGTGGGGATGCGTCTCGGGGCGACTGCAAAGTTGAAACCTTTGGAGAGTACTTTGGTTTCAGTTGAGGTGAGGATCCTGTCTGATATGTTATGTACTGTTTGTTTCATGGGTTGTTGTGGAGGGTGGCTGGGCTTCTGGCGTTTCTCTAGTTTGTGGAGTTTGTTGGTGTGTATGTCTGTCTTATGTGAGGACTCTGTTTCAGCTCTCCAAACGGCTAGTTGTTTGCATTTGTCCCAGAGTGCAGGGTGGATTTTGTTACAGAGTTTGAGGTGAAGAGTGAGCAGATCTTTGTTGGTTTGGTTTAGTAGGTATCTTTTCTTATGTAGTTCGTTTCTGATTAGGGATAGTTCAGTTCGTTTCAGGATCCTTTCGGTAGCTGGGGTTTTAGAGTGGAATTTAAGTTGGAAGCATGTGGGAATTAAGTTGTTGTCTCGGCAGTTGCGTAGGAACAAGAGATCACATAAGATGGTGGCTCTTCGGATTTCTAGTTTCTCGTAGGTTCTTGTCAGCTGGAAGGTTTCCTCCCCGTAGAGGTGAGATATTTGCTTTCGTAGATTTTCACGGGTACAGGAATGTAGGTTTTGGTGTCTTCGGGTGTCTTCCCGTGTAAGAGTTGGGGTGTCTAGGCGACGTTTCGACGAGGTCTCACTCGTCATCTTCAGGCTGGTGCTTTCGGCTTCTTGTTACTAGAACAGAGCAGGATCTCAGTGTTTGAGTTCCTATAAATACTGTTGAGGGGGTGTGGTGTATAGCCTCCAACGTTCTGGGCAGATAGGAAGTTCCTAGGTTAATGTGCCTTTTCTTCTTTTGTTCATTAATTACTTGAGGGATATCTTGAGTGATTACTTGAGTGATATTCTGAGTACCACTTAGGAGGGTCATTAGGTGTGGATTAGTTGCTAAAGCTTTCGTGTCTTGACCTCTTGACCTTGTGAAGAGTTTTTCTGAGAAGATGGCTGTACTGCACTTAGTTGTGCTCTGGCTTGGCTTCGTGTATAGGGGCGAGCTGTGGTTTTGTGCCCTGTGCCAGCCAGATCTGTGTAGGGATTGCAGGGGGGTGCAGCATCCGGAGGTGCCACTATGGTTTGGCTACTGGATGGTGTCTGTAATTTATCTGTGGAGAGGGTCTGGGTTTGGGTCTGGTGTGGTTGATTGGAGATGGCGTTCTGTGTGCCTCTGGTTCTGGTGTCGGTTTTTGTGGGGAGGGCTAATTTCCAGATGTCTGGCAGGCGGGACGTGTCGTCACGCTTGTTCATGTTGTGAGGGTGTTTCTCTATCTCGATGGCTTCCATGATTATTCTCTTGTGGTGATGTTCCATGTTAAAGAGCAATTTGGAATCTGCAAAATTAATTTCGTGTCCTGTTTCTTTCATGTGTTGGTAAAGAGAGGAAGTTTTTTCTTCTTTTTTGACGGCATTCTTGTGTTCTGCGATACGTGCATTTATTCGTCTGTTTGTTTGTCCAATGTACGTGGCTGGGCAGACTTTGCAGGGTATTTCATAGACCCCTTGGTTTTCTAACTGGATTTTATCTTTTGGGTTTCTGAGGATATTGGCTATTTTTTGGTTGGTGCAAAAGGCTGTTTTGATATTGTGTTTATGGAGGATTTTGCTAATTTTATCTGTAGTGCCCTTGATATAAGGAAGGAGGGCCATGCCATTGTTTTCTTCTGTGTCTTGGTTTTTGGGGGGTGTTTCTTTTTGGATTAGCTTCGTAACCCTGTTTTGCTGGTATCCGTTGGCGATTAACACATTTGAGAGATTCTGTAACTCAGTTGTCAAGTGGTCTTTGTCAGCCAGGCGTTTGGTTCTGGAGATGAGAGTCTTGGCTACGGAGTTTATTTGTGCAGGGTGGTGGTGTGATTGTGCATGTAAGTAGCGGTTGGTGTGTGTTTTTTTCCGGTAGATAGTGTGTCCTAGGGAGCCATCAGGTTTTTTGTAGATTAGGACGTCAAGGAAGGGAAGTTGGTTGTTGGCTTCTATTTCCATAGTGAATTGTATTTTGGGGTGTAGGCTGTTGAGATGTGTGAGGAAGCTATCTAGTTTTTCCTTCCCGTGTGGCCAAATTACAAAGGTGTCGTCAACATATCTGAGCCAAAGTTTGGGTTTGTGTTCTGACTTGTCTAAAGCATTGGTTTCAAAGTGTTCCATGTACAGATTTGCGATGACCGGTGAGAGGGGTGATCCCATAGGTGCTCCTTCTATCTGTTTGTATCTTTGTCCATTGTGGATGAAGTACGTGTTGGTTAGGCAGTGGTTGGTCAGGTCCAGGATGTATTCGGGGGGATTGTATTTGTTTTGAATGGCTGTCAAGGCTTCATTAATGGGCACTTGTGTGAAGAGAGATACAACATCGAAGCTCACAAGTAGGTCATCGGGATGTAGGTTTTGCTTCTTTATTGTTTCTATGAACTGGAAGGAGTTTGTAACGTGTGAAGCGATAGATTCTGCATAGGGCTGAAGTTGCTTAGCGAGAAATTTAGCGAGATTTTGTAGAGGTGAGCCTATGGAGCTGACTATTGGTCTGAGTGGTGTTCCTTCTTTGTGTATCTTGGGGAGACCGTAGAGTTTGGGGCATCTGGATGATTTTTCTCTGGGGATGATTCTTAGCTGGATTTCTTCACTGATAGGAGAGGCTTTTATTTTGGATTTGGTGGTTTTTTCCAGATAGGTGGTGGGATCTGTTTTTATAGGTTGGTAGGTAGGTTGCTAAGCAACTTCAGCCCTATGCAGAATCTATCGCTTCACACGTTACAAACTCCTTCCAGTTCATAGAAACAATAAAGAAGCAAAACCTACATCCCGATGACCTACTTGTGAGCTTCGATGTTGTATCTCTCTTCACACAAGTGCCCATTAATGAAGCCTTGACAGCCATTCAAAACAAATACAATCCCCCCGAATACATCCTGGACCTGACCAACCACTGCCTAACCAACACGTACTTCATCCACAATGGACAAAGATACAAACAGATAGAAGGAGCACCTATGGGATCACCCCTCTCACCGGTCATCGCAAATCTGTACATGGAACACTTTGAAACCAATGCTTTAGACAAGTCAGAACACAAACACAAACTTTGGCTCAGATATGTTGACGACACCTTTGTAATTTGGCCACACGGGAAGGAAAAACTAGATAGCTTCCTCACACATCTCAACAGCCTACACCCCAAAATACAATTCACTATGGAAATAGAAGCCAACAACCAACTTCCCTTCCTTGACGTCCTAATCTACAAAAAACCTGATGGCTCCCTAGGACACACTATCTACCGAAAAAAACACACACCAACCGCTACTTACATGCACAATCACACCACCACCCTGCACAAATAAACTCCGTAGCCAAGACTCTCATCTCCAGAACCAAACGCCTGGCTGACAAAGACCACTTGACAACTGAGTTACAGAATCTCTCAAATGTGTTAATCGCCAACGGATACCAGCAAAACAGGGTTACGAAGCTAATCCAAAAAGAAACACCCCCCAAAAACCAAGACACAGAAGAAAACAATGGCATGGCCCTCCTTCCTTATATCAAGGGCACTACAGATAAAATTAGCAAAATCCTCCATAAACACAATATCAAAACAGCCTTTTGCACCAACCAAAAAATAGCCAATATCCTCAGAAACCCAAAAGATAAAATCCAGTTAGAAAACCAAGGGGTCTATGAAATACCCTGCAAAGTCTGCCCAGCCACGTACATTGGACAAACAAACAGACGAATAAATGCACGTATCGCAGAACACAAGAATGCCGTCAAAAAAGAAGAAAAAACTTCCTCTCTTTACCAACACATGAAAGAAACAGGACACGAAATTAATTTTGCAGATTCCAAATTGCTCTTTAACATGGAACATCACCACAAGAGAATAATCATGGAAGCCATCGAGATAGAGAAACACCCTCACAACATGAACAAGCGTGACGACACGTCCCGCCTGCCAGACATCTGGAAATTAGCCCTCCCCACAAAAACCGACACCAGAACCAGAGGCACACAGAACGCCATCTCCAATCAACCACACCAGACCCAAACCCAGACCCTCTCCACAGATAAATTACAGACACCATCCAGTAGCCAAACCATAGTGGCACCTCCGGATGCTGCACCCCCCTGCAATCCCTACACAGATCTGGCTGGCACAGGGCACAAAACCACAGCTCGCCCCTATACACGAAGCCAAGCCAGAGCACAACTAAGTGCAGTACAGCCATCTTCTCAGAAAAACTCTTCACAAGGTCAAGAGGTCAAGACACGAAAGCTTTAGCAACTAATCCACACCTAATGACCCTCCTAAGTGGTACTCAGAATATCACTCAAGTAATCACTCAAGATATCCCTCAAGTAATTAATGAACAAAAGAAGAAAAGGCACATTAACCTAGGAACTTCCTATCTGCCCAGAACGTTGGAGGCTATACACCACACCCCCTCAACAGTATTTATAGGAACTCAAACACTGAGATCCTGCTCTGTTCTAGTAACAAGAAGCCGAAAGCACCAGCCTGAAGATGACGAGTGAGACCTCGTCGAAACGTCGCCTAGACACCCCAACTCTTACACGGGAAGACACCCGAAGACACCAAAACCTACATTCCTGTACCCGTGAAAATCTACGAAAGCATATATATATATATATATATCATACATGTCTAACTCTAAGAGGTGATCTGCCTTGGCACTTTTATTATTATTTAAATAGACTTTTGCAATGTCACATTTTGAGTCTCCCACTTCCTCATTTGCCTGTGTTGTTGGAATTGCCATTGGGGAGAATCTAAGTAGCAAACTTCCCCTTCCCTCTGGAGAAGCCACATATTTCCTGCACAACGTCCTTGAGCGCATATCATCATATCCCATTGCTTCCGATGGCAGTTGTAGCCCCAAGTGGCTATTCTGTGTTTCAAAAATGTTTTAAAGGCAGCCCTTAGACCTCCTCTTTGGAGTGTGGATTCCATAGAAGAATATATTGTTATCCACGCACCAATTCAGGAAGTATGGATCGAGTTTGAAGGTTGTTCCACTAAATTTCTCAAGCATCCCTAGTCTGAACATGGTCAGTGTTTCTGAAGGCCAGAAGAAGAAATAAGAACTGGGAACAGAACCTCCTCTTTCTCCCATTGAGTAGTGCCAGTTCCATCTTCAAAGGGCCAGAAAAAAAGACAAGAATATGCTGAAGAGACTGGCATAAGTGAAGAGGATGTGCCAGGAGGAAAAGGAAGTTTGCTGCTTCCCAGTGGCAGGTGCCACTCAACTTCGGTAAACAGAGAAGTGGGAAATTGCAAATGGAACATCAAAAATGTTTTCCTCCATTAAAATAAATTAGAAAGTTCCCCTTTGGGAGCAGCGCTGCACACATACACACATGTTTCTATGCCTATGATGAGGACCTACAGGGTTCAGATGAGAATGTTTTTCTTTTATTTCCTATTAAGGAATTTTTGGTGCAGTGTTTTCGCCCTGATTTATGTGGCATCTTCCCCCAATTGTATATAAAATAAAGCTGAGGATGAAAAAGAAAACACTCAGGATAGTTTTCTTTAACCTTAGATGAAATGGTATGAAAAAATAGTCAAGGTGGAATGCATTTGAACTGCTCTGTCTAAATCAATACAGGGGTAGTCTGTCTTTGCAGTGATAAGGGGGGAAGATACAGTCTTTCCACTGAGGCTCAAGGCAGGAGAAGTCATGGGTTGAAGTCTAATCAAAAATGATCTCCCCCCCCTTTTTTTCTGGGATGAAGCTTCAATCGATGATCTTGGAGCTTGGAGATTATCTATCAAACTGAGAAAAGCTGTTCCAGGCAGCAAGGACCTCTAATCAAATATTGACAGATGAGATCTTCAGGTTGATAAAAATAGATTTAAAACTCAGAGTGATGAGAATTATAGGCTACCAGTTAAAGTCTGATATAAAGTGTCTGATACAGTCTAAGCATCAACATCAATGTATTAAATTTCCTAAAATAAATTTTAAAAATTTAAAAATTCAAGCCAAGCCAAGCCAAATTCAGCAAATTAGTTTAACCTGATTCACGCTGCAATCACATACACACTTACGGGGAATAAGTCCCATTGAATTCAACGTAAGTTACTTCTGAGTAGACATTCACACAATTGCTCTGTCGGTGAATATTTTCCACTGGAGTAATAACTACGTCCGAGTGGATCATTTAAAAGGGCTTTGCAATGCAAGAAAATGCCTTTCCTGTTTAGGGAATGAATAGATCCAGAACAGTTGCAATTGTAAGCTGGTGTTTGGTACAGGGTTTCTGGACCAATGAACACACTGATGATTATAGGGCATGCAGGAGCCATTTCAATGTTGCTTTCTCACCAGCTCTCAGCTTTAAGCAACCTAGCCACACAAAGCATTTGTCACCCCAAGAAGTGGGATATTTTGCATGCTGTTGCAAACTATATTTAACTGGGGTCCGGTGGCTTCAGCTCTCCTGAGCTTTCATAGTACATTCTGAAAGGGAGTGTGATAAGGAAGTGGGGTGCTGAAATTGGTCCCCCCCCCCTTGCTACATGTAGAAGACTGTTAAGTCTCTTCTAAGCGCAGCTCTTTACTAGTGGGCTGCAAATAGAGAAAGCAATAAGAGCAAACTCCTGCAACCCGAACAATGCTGCAGGAAGGGGCTAGGCAGCTGAATCCCCTTCCCTAATGTTTGTTTTAATTTTATTTGGAAAAATGGATTAAGCCGTTCAAAGACAAATATTCACTTTTTGTATATTGACTAACACCTGCCTTGTGTGGTAAAGAGAGAAGTATAAATTTCAGTAAATAATGAGGAGTCAGCTGAGTTGAGGGGGGGGGGAGGGAGAGGAAATATTATGGCTTGTATTCAACTAAGGTATGAGTGGTATTCAACCCACTGAAATAAATGAACATGACTAAGCTAGGTCCATTAATGTCAGTGGTTTATTCTGAGTTAAACTTAGCTGAAGAATGTCACCCTGTGTTATATGGAGTGAATGAAAAGAGCAGCATACAATGTGAGGAGGAAGTCAAGTAGAGTCGGAAACAAGTTGGTGATGTTTGATTGATGAACTCCCTGTATATTTCATGTATTTCTCCAAGGAGCTCAAGGTGTGCATGGTTCTTTCCTTGCTGCTCAACAACCCGGTGAAGCAGTTAGACTGGGAGGCAGTGACTGGTCCATGGTCACCCAGTGAGCATCATAGCCAGGTGGGATTTCGATGCTGGTCACCCAGGTCCTAGTCTGACAGTCTAACCACTACAATACGCTGGTTGTGGTGAGAAGAGAAAGGAAAAGAGGGGGAGGAGAAAAGTTCTCATATACGGTATCTATTCATTGAGTGTACCTGGTTAGGATATATGAGAACTTTTCTTTACAGCAAATACTAATATCCAACCACGAAAGGCATTTAAAATCATCAAGTGATTAGAAATTACTTTGCATTGGTTATTTCCAGTGGCTTTAAAAATGGAATAGCTACTGATTTAAGCGACACAATAAGAGACAAAATGTGAAGAGGTTGGGGCAGGCGGGGGGGGGAGATTTTTTTTATTAAAAAAATAGCATTTATATACAGTTCCCAGTTCATGTGCTGCATCAGATTATATAAGTGAATATCAAGATTTATTTGCCTCTACTGTATTCTGCTGACCTTGGTGCTATTTTGTTAGCAGCATTGTTCAGGTCTATAGTAACCTCTTAAGAATCAATAAATCATGGTCTAATAAACTTTGGGCAATAATGGTTTTCAGAGCCTACATATTTTCTAAGAAAATAAGTTAAATAAATAGGACTTCATATTGATTTTACGGGAGGGCGCTAGCTGTCAGGTGGAGAAGGCCTCTGTTTCCATTTTGTTCATTGTTTGGTTTTTCATACATTGCTATTAAGGTCATAGATAGATAGATAGATAGATAGATAGATAGATAGATAGATAGCCAGCAGCAAAATAGTAAAGGGAAAAGGTAAAGCTAGTGACTACTGATTTCTCACCAGAATTTGCCAAGCTGTACTGGAAAATATAACCATAATGCTTCTGCTCAGGTTTTATCTTCTTGTCATTATTACAACACCTCATAACATCTAGTGCAATGCCAACCATGTCTATTGAGAAGTAAGTCCTAAAGAATTCAATGGTAAATGAGGTTAGGGCTGCAGCCATTATGTCTACCGCCATAGCTAAAAGGAGTGTGATTTATGTCAATATTCTTGTCAGTAGCAAAAAATACTCTGCCATACTTTCAGCAATTCCAGTGATCATTGAAAAAAGTGATGAGATACATTCTGACTTCTCAGTGGCGTTGTATTGGAAAAACAAGGAAGCATATTGTTGGAGGGTGGTGAGGCTGATTCATAATTTCTTCAGAAATAAGAATTTTTTTCAACACTTCCTCAGGTGTGGGGGTCAACATTAGCAGTGCCAGTTGCACAGCTCTTTTCTTCCCAGCCCCCAATATAACTTTTTTCTTATCCTGTTGTTGCAAATGACAGCAGCAATTGTGTTGGCAGCCTGATCACTATTTTTTTCATGCATGGTGACTTGGAGTGTGTGGGGGGGAGGGGGATGAAAGACATCACAAAAATGGTGGAGAATATTTGGAACAAATTCTACAAAATTCTCACCTTTGAAGGGGTGGAGTTTGAGAAATTGCAGCTCAGCTTGAATATGACTGATTTATTTGCCCATGAGAAAACAACTCACAGGATTCTGTTCCTTATATGGACAGGAAAGCTGACTGTTTGTAAAGCGCAAAACTGATGAGCACCTGAAGTTTCCAGAATGGAATTGTAACAGCTTTAGCACGCTTCAAAACACCAGGGTAGTTGGGCTGACTTATGAAAAGATAATGATGTATAATAACTAATATATTTGCATTACTTGCCATTGGAAGCCAATGTAGTGCTCAAGGCATTTGCTCATAGCATATGCATGTTGGAATTAATGAAGCAGTAGCTTGTACTTTTGGGAAGAGCTAGAGGTGTTTTGCCTGTTTTCTTGGGGGGAAATAGTTTGAATTTTTCATTTTGTTTTTTGCTGACACTTCATCTAAAATTAGCAGGAAGACTGTTGTTCTAATGCTAACAGAAAAGCATGAGAAATGATGCCTGCAATGGTCTAGCATGAAACGCATCGTTTCTCCAGCCATGTAGGCTATGTGTATCATGAATAATTATGCCTATCTTTTTTTCTATATAGAATGCAGGAATTGACTATTAGCATTGCTCCAACCCAAGGGTATTTACAACTCCAGGTGGTCTCTTACTTTCAGAGACCACCTGGTGAGCCCCTCAACACTCTTTTTCATCCAAATGATATCGGATGATGACAAGAGGACTGGTCTCTTGAATCTTTAATAGAAGACAGGGGTAAAAAAAAACCCCAGGAACCACCAGGTATAGGCAAACTCGCCCCCCAGATGTTTTGGGACTACAGCTCCCATCATCGCTAGCTAACAGGACCAGTAGTCAGGGATGATGGGAGTTGTAGTCCCAAAACATCTGGAGGGTCCAGTTTGCCTATGCCTGATCCATGCAGCCCTAACCTCACTGCAACCTTCCTCCACCCCTTCCTGGTAAGCAATTTTGGTGCTGGGAAGTTATTGCGGTGGCCCCACTCTACCAGGTGAGCTTCACCCGCTTTCTTTTCTGCCATCCAAATTATACCTGGGATCACATTTCATGTTAACCTGGCAAAGAGCTCATCATTTTAGTGGCATAATTCAGCCGAAAATGTGCCCTATTTTAAAGGAAGCTTCCTCTGAAAGGGAGCTTCAGTAGGACTTCCGGGGGCGGCGCGAAACTGTAATGGCGGTCCTCTTCGAGCTCTGAAGAGGGGCTCCGCGGAAAAGGGTCGTTCGCTGCGGCATAGCGACGACCCATCAAGATAAACCACGGGTAGAGTGAGCCCGTGGCCGTGGGACTCGGCGGGCACCAGAAGCTGCTCCGAAAACACAGAAGGGACCCCGTAAGGAGACCCGGAGTGAAGGAGGGGTAGCGGTGCTGTGAGTTCATCGCTCTTTCCGCGGAAGTGAAGCCGCGCGGCTGTTACAGATGAGCGCTGATCCTTCTTCCTAAAATCAACACCAAACTGCAAGCAACATACCCGTGAGTAAAGGGGTTTAAAATTTGGCAAAAGAATTTCGCTAATTTGGCTGAAAGCGGGAGACGAGAAAAGGGAAGTCCGTCTTCCGACATTGCTGACAAGATCAAAGCAAAGCTTTAAAAAGCGGAAAGCGCTTGAAACGGGACTGTGGGAAGCTTCAACTTTTTCGTGCTATCAGATCTGCTTGTTTTCTTTTCCTAAACTGAAGGTGGAAATGGACATTGACTAAAAGAAGTAGTAAATGGGGATCTTCCTCCTATCTTTTTTCGTCTTTGGGCTGTATTTTTAAGGAGCCAGATCGTCGGGCTGCCAGAGAGGGAGACTGTGTCAAACTGCGGAAACAGTTGTAAAAACTTTGTTGGAACGTAACTGTTACATTTGAGCAGAAAAGACTGGGTGGGATACTGTTGCAAGCACCTCTTGTGAAATTTTGTTGAACTATAAAAGGTGCCTGGGGGAACTTTGAGTTTTTGAAGGGACTGATGGACTATTGGATTTATTGACTTGAAATAATTTGGAACTTTAATGGCGGATTACTTCCTTCTTTGTCTCTGAAACCTGGTGGCACTCCCCCTACAGGGCTTTCGGATTATAAAATCCTGGGAACTGACTTTTGTTTTGAATTCCACTTTACTGGTTGTTTACTTCTGAATTTGTCTCTCCCATGGAACAATAGATAATCTGACCTTGAACACTGACAGATGTGTAATGAGTGGTGCAGGGAGAACAAGAGCATCTAAAGCTAAGGAATCTAAAGAGGCTAAGGAAAAAGAAAGAGAAAGAAAACCAACACAATTTGTACAAACAACACTGACCCAAGGACGCCGATCGTCGGTTCCAGCTGTACTGGTATCTCAGAGGGAAGGGGAAATAACAGAGAAGTCCACTGAAGAAGTTATGGCAGCAGGTGGGTCAGACACATTATTAAAACAAATATTGGAGCAACTATCAAGTTTAAACCAGAAAGTGGACGACCAGTCTTTGAAAATAGATAAAGCGACCTCTTCGATTCAAAAACTGACAGAACAAGTTTCCCAGCACACACAGGCTATTGAGAATTTGCAAGGAGCAACAGCAGAAAATCGGGAATTAGCTGGAGAAGCAATTCAGAAAGTGGGAGCTTTACAAAAAGAAGTTGAAGAAATTAAAGGAGAAGTCAAGCCCCTGCACAAACAGGTGGGTGAACAACAAATCTATCTGTCAATGGTGGAACTGAAAAATCGCGAGAGCAACATCAAACTGAGAGGCATCCCGGAACTCGAGCAAGGAGACCTGATTGGATACTTGACGCAGGAATTCACGAAGTTCTGGGGTTTAAAGGAGGACACAGATTTCAAGATTGTCTCGGCATATAGACTGGGAAGATTGGTAAGGAAAGACAGATCCAGAGACTGTTTGATAATTTTAAGATCAAAGGAAGAGAGAGACAAGATCCTAGGTCTACACTTCAAAAAAGCAATTGAAATACAAGATAAAAGGGTGGAAATTTATAGAGATATTCCGAGACAGTTGCTGGACCTCAGAGCCACCTACTCAGAACTAGCAAAATTGCTGAGACACAACGCAATTCCCTATAGGTGGGAGTTTCCACAAGGATTATCCTTCACTTACAAAGAAAGGAAGGTTAAAATTAGAACACCTGAAGATAACCAAAAGTTCCTTCACGACCACGGAGAAGATCTCCAAAAAGGAGTGGATTGGCTTCCAGCCTTACCAGTACCAATACTGCCTGGAAGCGGGCCAACGCCTGCACCCTCGGGATCTGAGCAAAAGGAAGACACCTCATCCTAAGAACATCTGAATTAGAACAGGATGTCTCTGCAGCTACTTAGTTGGAACATAAATGGCGGGAATTCTCCGGAAAAAAGAAGGAGGATATTTCATATCCTGAAAAAAGAACAATTGGATGTAATATGTCTTCAAGAAACACATGTGACTAGGCTCCACAGGAAAGTATTAATCAATAAAAGACTTGGCCAGGAATTTATCTCATCAGATAAAGTTAAAAAAAGAGGCGTTGTAATTTATGCAAAGGAGAACCTGTCACCAAAATTTCTATTCAAAGATGATCATGGAAGAATTCTCGCAATTGAAATCCAAACACAAGGGGAAAAGATTTTGATATTAGGAGTTTATGCGCCAAATGATGGAAAATCAGAATTCTATAAGAAGCTGCATGAGACAATGATGGACTATTTGGACTATTCTAACATTATTGTGATGGGAGATATGAATGGGGTGGTGTCTACAAACATGGACAAATCCCAAAATCAAAACTTAACAACAGACGGCAGACTTCCTAAAACCTTTTTTGAAATGACAGACAATATGGACTTGATTGACATTTGGAGGACAGGGAACCCCTTGGGTAAAGAAGGAACCTTCTTCTCTGAGGCCCACTTGTCATGGACACGAATTGACCAAATTTGGATATCTAGAGGGCTGGCCCCGAAAACAAGAAAAGTGGAAATCTGCCCAAAAACCTGCTCCGACCATAATGCCTTAAAAATGGAATTGAGACTTTTTCCAACTGGATCCTTCAGGTGGAGAATGAATGACACCTTGCTAAGGGATCAAGAGATTGTTAAGAAGGCCCAAAAAACGCTAAAGGACTACTTTGAAATAAATTTGAACACTACGGTGGAGAAAAGAACAATCTGGGACGCAAGTAAAGCCGTAATGAGAGGGTTTCTGATACAACAGAATACAATAAAGAGGAAATTTTGGAATGGAAAAAAAGAAAAAATTCTAGAGAAAATAAGCGAAGGAGAGAAAAAGTTGAGAACCAAACCAAAGTCAAAAGAGGTGCTAAGAGAGATCAAATTCCATCAAGCACAATATTCGAAACTGATCAATCAAGAGATTGAGTGGAAAATTAAACAAATGAAGCAGAGATCGTTTGAATCAGCAAATAAATGTGGAAAGTTGCTAGCTTGGCAGCTGAAAAAAAGACAAAAGTTAAATACGGTTACAAACTTGGAGATTCAAGGAAAAATAGTTCAGAAACCAGAAGAAATAAGAAAGTGCTTCCACAGATACTTCAAAGAACTTTACGCACAGGGGCCTCAGAAAGAACCGGAAATAGATCAATTTTTGAGGATAAATGGACTACCTAAAATAAGTCAAGATAAAAGATCAATTCTTAACAGCAAGATAACTCAACAGGAAATTGAAGGTGCCATCCAGAACATGCAGCTGGGCAAATCTCCAGGCCCGGATGGACTTACCTCCAAATATTATAAGACTTTGAAGGACTTCTTGATACAACCGTTGTTGGAGGTTTGTAACCAGATCATGGAGGGGAGAAAGGCACCGGAAACGTGGAAAGAAGCATTCATCACATTGATTCCCAAGTCAGAAAGGGAAAAGACTCAGCTTAAGAATTACCGTCCCATCTCACTCCTGAATGTGGATTACAAAATATTTGCAGACATTTTAGCAAATAGACTTAAAAATGTACTAAATGAAGTAATTCACAAGGACCAAGCAGGCTTTCTCCCTGGCAGACATATGTCTGACAACACTAGGAACATTATTGATATACTGGAGTTGTTGCGAATTAGAAACACAAGGGCCGCTTTAATTTTTATTGATGCGGAGAAAGCATTTGACAACATTTCTTGGATGTTTATGAAGAAAAACTTGAAAGGGATGGGAGTGGGACGGGGGTTTGAAAATGGACTAGAAGCAATCTATTCAGAACAAAAAGCTAAATTGATAGTGAACAATGTGGTATCGGAGGAACTCCAAATTGAAAAAGGGACACGACAGGGGTGCCCTTTAGCCCCTCTGTTATTTATTTCTGTTCTGGAGGTTCTGCTGAATATGATCAGGGAGGACCAGTTGGTGCAGGGTATAGTGGTCGGAGCGAAACAATACAAACTGAAAGCTTTTGCAGATGACCTAGTCATCACAGTACAGGAGCCAGAATCTAGTACAAAAAGAGTTCTTGAACTTATTTTGGAGTTTGGTCGGGTGGCGGGATTCAAGCTAAACAAACAAAAAACTAAGGTTTTGGCCAAAAATTTGACGCCTACAGAGATAGAGGGGTACCAGAAAGAGACAGAGCTAAGTGTGGTTAAAAAAGTGAAATACCTGGGGGTATCTTTGTCCACCAAAAACTTAAATCTATTCAAAGATAATTATGAAAAATGTTGGTCGGAAATCAAAAAAGACTTGGATATTTGGTCAAGATTGAAACTTACCTTGTCAGGTCGAATCGCAGCTATAAAGATGTGTGTTTTGCCAAAAATGTTATTCTTATTTCAAACCCTTCAGGTCGTGGACAGAATGGAATGCTTTGGAAAATGGCAGAAGGATATCTCTAAGTTTGTCTGGCAGGGCAAAAAGCCCCGAATTAAATTCAAAATACTAACTGACTCAAAAGAAAGAGGGGGGTTTGCCCTGCCGGATTTAAGGTTGTACTACGAGGCTGCAGCCTTCTGCTGGCTGAAGGATTGGTTTTTGTTGGAAAACACCGATGTCCTAGATCTGGAAGGGTTTGACAATGTTTATGGTTGGCATGCATACTTGTGGTATGACAAGGCAAAGGTTCATAAATTGTTTAAAAACCATATTGTCAGAAAATCAATTTTTGCCGTCTGGATGAAGTATAAGGACTTATTAGAAAGCAAGACCCCGAGGTGGTTATCACCAGTGGAAGCCAAGATCTCTAAAAAAAGGCCCAATATGGAGGCCTACTGGCCAAAATATTGGGAATTGATTGAAAGAGTTGGAGATAATTGGAAGCTCCAAAGCCAGGACAAACTAAAAAATAAGGTGCGAGATTGGTTACATTATGCTCAAATGCAAGAGGTATTTAAAATGGATAAAAAAGTGGGTTTCCAGTTGGAGAAATCGAAACTGGAGACAGAGTTACTAGAACCAAAGACTAAGGTACTTTCGAGGATGTATGACTTGCTGCTTAAATGGAACACACAGGATGAGACAGTTAAATCTGCTATGATAAAATGGGCACAGGATGTAGGACACAACATTATGTCTGAGGACTGGGAAAGGTTATGGAACACCGGTATGAAATTTACGGCATGTAGTGCCTTGAAAGAGAACATTATGAAAATGGTATACCGGTGGTACATGACCCCAGTCAAGTTGGCTAAAATATATCATCTTTCTGATAATAAGTGTTGGAAATGCAAGGAGGCAGAAGGGACATTCTTTCACCTCTGGTGGACCTGCCCGAAAGTAAAGGCCTTTTGGGAAATGATACATAATGAGCTGAAAAAGGTATTTAGATATACCTTTTCTAAGAAACCAGAGGCCTTTCTTCTGGGCATGGTGGACCGGAAGGTGCCAAAGAAGGATAGAACCTTGTTTATGTATGCAACTACAGCAGCTAGGATTCTTATCGCAAAGTTCTGGAAGACACCAGATTTACCCACACTGGAGGACTGGCAGACGCAGCTGATGGACTACATGGAGTTGGCAGAAATGACTGGCAGAATTCGAGATCTGAGCGAAGAAACAATGGAGGAGGACTGGAAAAAATTTAAGGACTATTTGCAAAAATATTATAAGTTGTTTGAATGTTAAGATTGTGTACGATTAAGAAACGTTATGCTTCTGCAATTTAGTTAAGTAAATGATAAAGTAAGTATTGATGGGAAAAAAAACGAGACAAATTAGAAACAAAATATTATGTTTATTAAGAGTGTTTAAACTAAATTACAAATTTTCAAAAATTTGGTAACATAATAAATTTAAAGGTATAAAAAGATGGGAAACAAGATAACAAATTGCTGAACTGGTTAGAACAATGAATGCAATGCCGAGAGGATGCGAGGAGGTCCAAAAGCGAATTGTCGAAGGACATTATGAAAATTTCTTAACTTTTTCTTCTTTTTCTTTTCTTTTCTTTATATATAAAAAATGTTTCTTGCATGTTGTTATGTAAACAAATCTGTTAACCTATGGAAAGAAACGCAATAAAAAAAATTTATAAAAAAAAAAATGAAAGGGAGCTTCAGTAGATCCACAATTTCAAACTGTGTTGGCCAAAACAGCACACAACGTCTACAAAAATAATAGATGTACGGGGGTCCTTTTCTCTTGGCATCACAATGTCGGGCTGCTGCTAAAACCTCTGGAACAGAAAATAACCAGCAACACTGAGCCTGAATTTCTGCAGCATTTCTTGTAGAAACTACCTCCTGCAGCTGTCTCTGGCTGCTGTGTACATTTTCAGTCCTTTTCTTTTCTAAATGCCTTTCCTCTAAAGCAGTTAACCATTCCATGTCGCAGCATCCCGTCTCACAGTCTTCAGGGTCTAACTTGTTATTGGATTCCAAGTCACCTAAAGTACTGAAATGATTGCTCTTTGCTGGGGTGTGTTTTGATTGCTCTCCTGTGTTCTTCAGGCTATTCAAATCAAGGCAGCTGCTCCACGTTGCCTTTTACAATCCTATAAGCCTGCAGGCTCGTGTTTACTGTCAGAAGCAGGAACTAGCGATTGTACATGATTTTTCCTCTTTAGTTTAATCTCACATCACCAATACTAATATTATTTTCCTTCCAGTAATGACCTTTTCAATCCATTCATCTAAGTATATTTTCCATGCAGCTTAGAGCGTGATATCTGTGGATGCATTAATCTGTTTCTACGACAAAACTAGGGCTTTTCCAACAGCTGTGCTTCTTTCTTTTCCTAGCATGGGATTTGCCTTTTTTGCAGCTGCTACTTTTTTTCCATTGAGCTTGCCAGCACAATCCATAAAATCTCCTTCCTGGCTAGTCATCGCCATCTCATACCACCCATCATATGTGAAGTTTTAGGATTTTTTTTGTCCCTGCATGCCACAATTTATATTTACCTAACTGACCTGCATTTGCCTTTTTCTTTTTCTTTCCTTTTCTTTCCGCCAATTCATCAAATCTGGTAGAAATCCTTTCAGAGCTCTTAAAAAAAAATCTCTTTATTCTTACCACCTTGAAAAAAGTAGTGTCACCAGCAGCCTTGGCTATGTTGTGCTCACCCGTAACTCCAGATCATTGATGGACACATTTTAAAAGCACTGGTCCACATACATATTCTTGGGTTAGTCGGGTCCTCCATCATGGAGGGCACGTGTTGTGGTGAGATCACCAGAAACTGCCTCCCTGTTGTGGGGTGGGACCATTTGGATGGCCACAACACCCCATTGGTTGCCCCTCTGTTTCTGGGGCAAAAATTTGGTCAATTGGGTTGGCTGCTGAGGGGCTACTTAAGCTGCTGCACGTCGCTGGAGAGTTTCACTTTCTTGTGACGTGCAGCAGAGCACTCGCCCTCCTCTCCCTAAATTTAAGGTTGCTCTTATGGCCTTGCAATGCCTGTCTAGGGGTCATCTGTTTTGGAGCAGGGGCCCGGTAGGAATTTTGCCATTTGGCTGATTGGCTGGTGCCACTTGGTCTTTGCGTACCATGTAGCAAATTGTCACAACTTTATAAGGTTGGCAGTTAGGCATTTGGTTCAGTGTTTTGGGGAGGGGACGTGGTTGGCTCTGCCTGCCCCTCCATTGCTGCTGCTAGCGAATTCTGTTAAAGGAATCCAGGGAGCTTGCCTTGCTTTTGTCTGAACCCTGTCAAGGGGCTAGGACCACGCCAGAGCCCCTGGGAGCATATGGGGTGAGCTGTGAGATAGAAGGAGTTCTCAATCCCCCAGGATGCTTTCCCTTACTGACTTATGGTGGTGCCCAGTTTCAGTCCTGTTCCTGCCAGTTTGCAGGTTCAGGTAGTCTGGAACCGATGCCTAAGCAACCACTCACATGCTGTAATCAATAAAGTTGTGGCAAAATTTAATGCCAAAAACCTTAAACTAAAATCTGTGTCTATTGTGTCTTCATTTGGGGGTGGTTTTGGGGATCTTCATAGGCAACTTCAATTTCTACTTACTCTCCCACTAAGGTGGCAATTCTATTCAGGTTTAATCAGAAGTAAGCTCCACTGAATTACATTGGGCTTCCTCCCAGGAAATTGCAGTTAGGAATATTGTCTTTGGTCAGGGTCCTGGAGGCAGTAAGCTTGCTGAACCCATACTGATACCTCTTCAGGAAAACTTGCTCTTCTCTATGCTTGGTAATTTTATTGTTAATAGTACTTCCAACCAATTTACCCAGAACAGATGCTAAGCTATCTGTCTGTAATTTCCTGGATCTCCTTGGTGTTATGTTGGCTGCTTTCCAATCATCTGGTATGGAGGCCAAACTTTGGGACATTTTTTTGTTAGAAGATACCATTTAGACTCGTCCCATGAGCTCCAGAGTCTGGCAAAAGCTTCCAGTTATCTGTAATATTAGCATAAATTACTTAACTGGTTCTACCACTTTGCCCTGATTGCCAAAGATATTTGTGTTTAAATAAAAGGTTCTCCACCATATTGTATATTCATCTCCATATATTCAGTATTTTATTAATTTTCATTTTTTAAAAATAACCCCCCCCCCTCATCTTTCTACCAAACAAGGTATTCAAGGTGGCTGTAACAAGGCAATTAACTTTAATTTATTGCACAATTATTATAATCCTACCAATAGGTGTGAAGCAGGCAGCAGACCATTCCAAATTAGATAAGTAAGGCTGAGAGAAAACAAAATGATTTAAGCCAAACAGTAGCTGGGATTTTACTACACTTGGGCCCAAATGGCCTTGTCTAAATTTCATTGAATGTTGAGATTGTAGTGGGAAAATTTGGCTGCAGGATTGTTTTAGTAAGCAGATAATAGTCAGCAGTAGTAAATGAAGTTTTGTTGTGTTTGTGTACAGTCAGTTATCTAGGGTTCTGTTCAGTGTTGCCATTCTGCTCACACAACAGATTTCTGGTGTAATGAAACTTTCTTCTCCTCTTCTGTCTCCTACAGACTCCCATACACCTTCAAAACCTGCTTTAGAGTGTTTGGGGACCCTCTGAAGTTGAGGAAGGGGAAGTGTGCAGTGTTGGTTTCAACCCAAAATAATCTTCTAAAACCTTCAGCAGAAGCCATTTTCAGTGGTGGTCCTCTTCAGAGATATATTTGATGTCTTTCTGGTGCGAAGTTTTATTTTATTTATTATGCTTTTTAACTTTTGGTGGTCTGTTTTATTCTGCCTTGTATTATATACATAGGCGCCGACTCCATGGGGCCTGAGGGGGCCCAAGCCCCCTCAAAAATTCGTTTGGGGGGCTCTGCCCCCCAATAATTTAAGAAAATTATTAGGCACCTTGCCAAAAACCGCGCAGGGGACTCCGGCGCGCGCCTCCCAAAGTGACCGGGAGCTCCTGAGAAGGGGCGGGCAGGTCGGTCAGTCAGAGGAAGACCCCCAGCGGCGGGACTTTAGAAAGGAATGGAGCCGCGGGGCCGAGGAACGGCGTATTCGTCGCCGGCGAGGGACCGGGGTGAGGGGAGAATGGAGGGGACGGGAGTTCCCGCCGCCGGAGCGGGGCTTTTTTTCTGGGTTCGGCTAAGGTGACGTTGGTAGGAGGGGGTGGCTGTCTCCCGGCGCGAAGCCTGGGGAGGGCAGGCCGGTTCTTGCATGCAAAAGCACCACTGCCATCCTGCCGCCAGTATGGACCCCGGTATGGGGCCCCCCAATATTTTTTATAAGTCGGCGCCCCTGATTATATAGTGATGCTCTTATTTTCTGCTTTTAGCTAACGTTTCTGTTCATGCTATTTTATTGTGTTTTAAAATATTATATTATAAACCATGTTGATAATTTGATTGAAGGGTGGGATATTTAACCTTAATAATAAATAACAGATTATATGAGGTTAATGGCAAATTAGCCAGTATGGGGCCTTGTTCCCAGAAACAGCCACCAGGAAAAGCTGATTTTGAAAGAGAAGGGTCAATAATTAACCCAGAATTAAATATGTGTAATAGCTAGCAATAATTATAAAGGGGACGTGAAATGGGAGTTCTGTCACAGTTCTAGGTGTTCTGATTAAAATTGCCTCCACTTCTGCTCAAAGGCAAAATAACATTTTTCTAATGTATACTTGGGCTTATATTCTCAACAGGAATTAAACACCAGGTAGAAATTACTATAAAATGGTATGACTAATTTCAGCCTGAAATAAATGTGTATGGATACCCATCTGATTTCCATGTAAGAACTCTGAGTCTTTACTCAGTTACAGTAATCCTTGTGAAGGCTGCTAAGCTCTATATGATAGAAGATTTCTGACCCTGGGTTTCCATGTAATCACTAATAGCACAATTTCTTAAACAACCTATAATGAGTGCCTGAAAGCGATGAACACCTGATGAAATTGCTCTACCACCCTATCTTCTTTCATCTAAGAAATGAAAAAGAAATATTAAAAGCTGGCCAAAACGCTGCAATTTCTCCCACGATTTGGAAAGCTTAAGACCATGGGACAAGTGCCTCTCAGTTTTTATATCCTGGCTTGAATGGTTATAAAATAGTCAATGTAGCAAAAGGGATAGCAAGAAAGTAATAATACTTTCATATGACTTACTACTGCTACTTCACAGTAATGATGTGGCTCCAGCCTGAGTGTTGCAGTGGTCAATACATTTTAAGATGATCTGGACAAACTGGAAAGAATTCAAAGAAAAGTATTGAACAATCATGTTGACTTAGATATAAGACCAAACAAAAGGATCTCTCTCTCTCGATCTCTCTCTCTTTCTCTCATTTGGCCCAATGCAAGACTCCAAAGTAGACCCAAAGACACCTACTTTGGCACCTTCTAGCATGGATGGAATCCTCTCTGTTGCCTTTTCACTTTGCTACTTTGCTCCACTGCATATCACAGAATCATAGAATTGTAGGGTCAGAAAGCATCTTGAGCGTCATTTAGTCCAACCCCCTGCAATGCAAGAATCTCAACTAAAATATCCGTGACAGGTGGCCATCCAACCGCCAATTAAGAACAGTCCACCACCTTCCAAGGGAGTCTTCCAGAGACACAGGTGATGATGGAGAAAGGAAGGGAAGCCTTGGAGCAGTGGCTCATTGGAGCTAACTCTTTATTAGCAAGAACAGGGTCGGCACAGGCCTTATGAGCACAGGAACTCATCCCTGGTAGTTCTTGCCATATGGATCAGTTGCCAAAAATAAAGGTCCCTGCCTCCACACATCTTCTATGCTTCCTCCTTTCCAGGGTTGTTTCCAAGCAATCGGAGACTGCACCTGTATGCCCGTCTTTTCTCTCCCTGCTTCATGCCTCTTCTGGTTCTGGGAGCTGAGGGCGGAAGCACCCATGGCTCTTCCCCTGACTGACTAATTTCTGCCTCTTGGCTTTCCTCCTCCCACCCTCCTGCTTCAGCTTCTGCCTCTAATTTTGGACTTCTCTCTGTCTCAGACTCTCCCAACTCACTAAGCCCCATTACCCCTTTAGCTTCTGACACCCCCTCTTCCCAGTCTTCTCCCTTTTCTCCCTCTGGCCACTCATCGTTGTCCCACCACCACTCCCTGGTCTCTGAGCCTTCTTCTCTTGGTGGTTGCACAGCTGGTTCTTTCCACCATTCCTTTACATCCAACTAGTCCATGACACTTGGATTGCTTTTCTGAGGTCCCTCCTGGGGACAACATGCCATGGGTGACTGGAGCCAGAGGAAAAAGCCAGAGGACAAAGGAATGAGTATATACTTTGTATAGCAGGCTTCTTTCTACACACACTCACACGCCTCTCTGAGTCTTCCACCAAGTTAAGCAAGCAGCCTTATCACAGTTCAGGGATACATTCCACTCATGTACACATACTAAGGAAGTTAGGAAGGAGAGTGGGTGAGGGCCATGGCCTTTGAAAAGGGGTGGTGTTTGTGGATGGGGTATGCCATGAGGAGAGTGGAAAGCCAGATATAGAGGTTTGGAGGTTCACATTTGCCCCCTGGGCCTGAGGTTCCCCACCCCTGCTATAATCCTCTCTTGAAAATGCCCTGATCGTAGTCTTATTTTGCCCATGTCTTTCCCATTTGATTAAAGTCAAATTATCATTTACACTAATAAAGGTAAGATAAAGGTAAAGGATCCCTGGATGGTTAAGTCCAGTCAAAGGCGACTATGGGGTGTGGCACTCATTTTGCTTTCAGGCCAAGGGAGCCAGCGTTTGTCCACAGACAGCTTTCTGAGCCATGTGGCCAACATGACTAAACCACTTCTGCCACAACAGAACACCGTGACGGAAGTCAGAGCGCACGGAAATGCTGTTTACCTTCCTGCCACAGTGGTACTTATTTATCTATTTGCACTGGTGTGCTTTCAAACTGCTAGGTTGGTAGGAGCTGGGACAGAGCAATGGGAGCTCACCCAGTAGTGGAATCAAACTGCCAACCTTCTGATCGGCAAGCCCAAGAGGCTCAGTGGTTTAGACCACAGTGTCACCTGTGTCCTTACACTAATAAAGGTAAAGGGACCCCTGACCATTAGGTCCAGTCGTGGGTGACTCTGGGGTTGCGGCACTCATCTCACTTTATTGGCCGAGGGAGCCGGCCAATTACACTAATACTGTGGGATAAATCCCTAAATTCCAATTTATTTAATGTCAGTTGCAACACCAAAATCTGTGACTTTACCACAAAGTATAAAAATAACAGATAGAACCTACTTGCTTTCAGAAGGAAACATTCATTGTTTAGTGTCAGAGATGGCATCTGCTGTTCCTTAAGTATTTATTGAAACATGACAAATAGCTTTTTGCAGCAGAAAATCTGAAAGGAGCTCAAAACCTTCAGGTTAATGTTTGAAGGGCAGAAAAGCAATTCATAAAAGTTCTGGGCTTGACACTTTTGCCTGTGTAGAACTCATGAGCAAGACACTGAACAGGACAACTTGCACAGTAAAAGACACAATTCCTGCATGTATTTCAAAGCCAAGCTTTGTTTTAACAGTTACTGGGGTGCTGATCAGGAAAATCAAGTTTAGGAGTATGATGAGAATATGTTCATTAATGATGGTTTAAAATCAAACATACATTATAAATCTAACAAGGAAAATAAACTTCCCTACCCATTTCCCAAGACACTAATTCTGCAAATCCTTTTTATTTTGCTTTGAGCTATTTGTTTCTAAGTTTCCATTCTGGGCTTATCAGATAAGGGCACAGCAATTTTATTACTCTGATGTCTGGAACAGTAACATGAAGAAGAAAACCCCATCCGAGGCTTGTAAAAAGACAACATAGAAATATATTACATTTGCATTTCAAATATATTAATACTTTATAGAATACATTAAATAGTGATAAACTAATATAAAATTTATGTTATTTATATACTGCATTAGCCACTCTGGAGAAACACAGAAATGTCTACATTTGTTTTCAATGTTTCCAAATAAGGACAAAAAAATATTTCTCCCCCAATCCTGAAATTACCATAATTATAATTAGGAAAAATGTATAATATCTGTATGTAAAATTAAAATACATCATTAAGTGGAAGTAGTAAATACCTTTGGCCCCTCACCCTGGAAAAAAATATTAGAAAAGGAAAGGAAAGGAAAATAACTTTATTATTTAACAAGATCTGCAATGAGAGCAATTGAATTTTCTGTAAGCTATGGATGTCTACCTTCTAGGGGAGAGCTAAGAAATATATTGCTGTCACCTGTCATGAGTGCCAGACCAGTCAGCTGATTGATCTGCGCTCTGGTCCAATCCTGGGCTATAAATTTAGGTCCTGGCCAAGGCTTTGGCATTGCCACTGTAACCAATAATATTGTGGCCATTTTAACCCTTTCTTCTGTCTTAGTGTGATTCTTCCTTTCTCACTCTCGCCCTGGTCCATACTGTGAGAGCAAGTGTGTGCTACCTTTTATCTGCACATACTCACTTAGTGCCTCTGCCTTAGCTGCTTGTTCTGGATATAGCCCTTTAAGAAAGGGCCTCTTTTATAAACCCATATCCATCTTTATTCAACAGAGATTTCAGAGGAGAATCCCCATACTGAACTTCTATCTTGTGAGGAAGGGTAGGATATAAATTGAATAAATAAATAATAGAACAGTTGTCATGGTATGGCTGTACACTTTTCTGCAATAATCAGTATGAAATGATGGTCATGTTTAAAGGTGAACCACCTTAATTTGCACTTTCTGAAACAATACGTAGACTGAAATACACCCATCCTTTGAAATTTACACTTTTCCAAAGTTTGCAATGCACTGCAGCCAAGTAATGTGTACAAAGATGCATATACTAGGGTAAAGTGTGCATAAGAAAGTGGATTCATGAAAACAACATTCCAAATGCATTCTACTAGAGTCAACTGCTTTGCAAAAATCACATTAAACAAAGCTACATACAAACTTGTATATAGTAGGAGAAATTTGCACTAAAATGCTGATGAGGAATTTAAAAATAATAATCACAGACTGATGCAAAAATGTAGAGAATTGTGAGAAAGTGAGAAACTGAAATGGACAGATTTTCCCCATCCCTGCAAAGAAGCCCATGCCTGTATACCTCAGTGACACCTGTGCTTTGTTACCCAGTTTTCTCTGTCCCATGGCTTGTACACAGGAATCTTCACCCTCTGAAATTTTGCATAATGTTAGTAGCTACATAGTACACTCCTCTCCCCCACCACAGAAAGATAAAGGACCTGCCACTGACTCTGAAGTCAAGGCACCTGTGTATACCGTATTTTTCGCTCTATAACACGCACCTGACCATAACACGCACATCGTTTTTAGAGGAGGAAAACAAGGGAAAAAATATTCTGAATGAAACAGTGGACGTATCATTTTTGTGCTTCATGCTGTGGCCACAGACATGTGATCTGATGGTGAATTTGGGGTGACCCAATGCAAAAATCCTGAGAATCCCTGTGGATCCATGCTTTGTAACCACGTTTTTGCACCATTGCAGCCCCAGGCAACAGTGGGTGCGTGATTTTTTTTTGGGGGGGACAGGCTGTAGCCATGGACATGCTATGTGCTCTGATGGTGAATTTTGGCTGACCCAATGCAAAGATCCTGAGGATCCATGTGGATCCATGCTCTGTAACCACGTTTTTGCACCATTGCAGCCCCAGGCAACAGTGGGTGCGTGATTTTTTTTGGGGGGGGGACAGGCTGTAGCCATGGACATGCTATGTGCTCTGATGGTGAATTTTGGCTGACCCAATGCAAAGATCCTGAGGATCCATGTGGATCCATGCTTTGTAACCACGTTTTTGCACCATTGCAGCCCCAGGCAACAATGGGTGTGTGATTTTGGGGGGGCAGGCTGTAGCCATGGACATGCTGTGTGCTCTGATGGTGAATTTGGGGTGACCCAATGCAAAGATCCTGAGGATCCATGTGGATCCATGCTTTGTAACCACATTTTAAGTGGGGAGGGAAGGAAAAACACAGAAGGCTAAGAATGCAGGAGAGGGCTATAACGTGAGGAAAGGAAGGCAAAAGTTTCCACCCACCCACCCACCCAAGCCAGCCAGCGTGCGCTCTCTCTCTCTCTCTCTCTCTCTCTCTCTCTCTCTCCCTCCCTCTCCCTCCCACCAGCATGACAGAAGAAAGCATTTTAACTGCATTAAGAACTATTTAGCAGCGAAACCTAAGCTTTGCCATCCCTTAAGAGGTACAGACACTGTAATCTTCCAGATCGCATGAATTTACAGGCAAAACACTGTTTAAGGATTTCATCCTTTTAAATGGAAGAAAGCATATTTGAATGCTGTGTGTCTCCAAAAACAAAAAGCAGGAAGTCAAATCAGAATTTTAAGCCGAACCTGTAATCTCTCTTCCCTTCACAAACATTGTTCCCTCCGGAGCAGGGAGAGGATAGAAGGAGGGACGCTCCTTTCCTTTCCTCTCTTCTTGCCTGGAGGGGAGGGGCTTTCCCTGCTCTTTGTTCCGTTTGAGCAAACACAGTAACGAAACAGAGAGGGTGGGCAGTAAGACCCTGAGGCAGAATGCAGGAATGCTGCCACTTCCTCTCTCACGGAGCTCCCTTCTCCCTGAAGCGCGGTTTGATTTTTGCCTCATTTTTCGGCTCCAGGGACCACACATTCGCTGCATAACACGCACAGACATTTCCCCTTCCTTTTTAGGAATAAAATATCTGCGTGTTATAGAGCGAAAAATACGGTAAATTCAGAGTATTAAACTTGCAAGAGGGGGGAAAAACTTGATAAAAATTATGAGCTCAGTCTAGTATATTGCATTGGAGAACTGCAAGTCATGCAACTACTGTGCTGCTTGCAATGCTTGGATTGCGGCCCAAATTACCCAAACTGTTTATTTGATGGCATCAAATCTAAATCAGAAGATGAAGTTTTAAAGTTCTCCTAGGCTTGATCTGTATGCTCTGTGGGATGTTTATACAGTAAAGCAGAAGATGGTCTTTTTCTTTTCCATTAATCTTTATTAGCTATTTTATTGATTTGGTAATATTCAAAGGATAAAGTCCCATCCTCATGTTTCCTGTGCTAACTTGTATTGCTCCATATAAAAGTGATTAAGACATTCCCTTGCTTAGCAACTGCAAAATCTACCACAATAGTTCGTTCATTATTTTGTTGGCAGCTGATATTAAACCAGGACGTTAACATAGATGATGCAAAGCTTGTTTTTCATTATTGTGTTTTATAATCTTCGCTTCACACAACTGCCAGCCACACTGCATCTCTGGGAGCTGGAATATCCCCTTCCTTCCTAAATAATGAGGGTCTTCCTAGGCCTAAGAAGACCTTGTTTTCCCTCAATCTTGGCCTGCCTCTCCTGTACATGATCGATCAACAGCACTGCCTGTTCTTCCTTCCACAGAACTTCTTTTAGGTGAAGAGCCATAGGTCAGTAGCAGAGCATCTGCTTTGCATGTAGAAGGCCCCATGTTTAATCCCTGGCATTTCCAGGCAGGACTGGAAAAGAACCTCTGTCTGAAACCCTGGAGAGCTATGGCCAGTCGGCATAGACAATACTGAGCTAGTTTGAACCAATGGTTCAGTTCGGTATGAGACACCTTCCTGTGCCCTCCTATTCTGTCAAGCATATTGCAGTAGTTAAGGCTTGTGGCAACAATACCCCTAGGTACTCATGGAACCACTGCAGCCCCTGGCTCTTCAGAGAGAAGCCAGAGACAGCTCTTCTTCATCACATCAGATAAGATGCACCCACTGAAATTTCTTCTTTCACGCAACTGAGGTGGAATTTAAAGAAGGAGGCCTACTTGGGTTTTTATAAAGGGTTCGCCCAACCTACCTAGTTATTGTCTTGAAGTCACAGTGTTTAATCTTTTACTGGTGTTAGGCTAACAGAAAAGCACAGACATACTTAGGGAAATAATTTTCAAAGCAGTGCATGCTCATTACACAAAGGCCTGCCTGTTGAGAAAGTGTGAAAACAGCCTTTTTTATTTCTTTTCCTGGTGTGGTTTTTCCTTTTCCTTTTTTTTTTTTTTTGAGATAAAATATTTTCTCATGTGTGGCTATTTTTAACTGTTTTGTTTGGTTTTTTGTTTTTGTTTTTTTGGAGAGCATGGAGAAGAATCTGGATCCATCCAGATGTTGGCCTATAATTTTCCTCAGCTATGCTGACTGGGGCTCCTGGGAGTTGGAGTCCGGAAGGCCACAGATTCCTCAGCCCCATTCTAGAGGCTGCAAATGTGAGCCAGACTTTTCCTGTTTCCCAGCAGTCTTGCCTTTGGGGTAGGAAGAGGACTGCAGAACCAAATGGGGTGTCAGAGAAGTCGGTTGCTCTTTTTGACTATCCGCTTTAAGCACCTGGGTTGAAGTATGAGACGTTGATCTCAGGAAGGCTTACTTTCAGAAGAATCACCAAGACTTGGAGACCCATCTGAGGGCAGAGGCCAGCCCATGACAGTCACTATTAAACTAGTGAAGATGCAGCATGGTCTGTCCTCTTTGTCACGTGGCCAGCTTAGGTCACCAAAGCAGGATGAATGGCTGCAGGATATGAATCTGAAGGAAAAGTTTCAAGGGAAATAGCCTTCTCTCAAGACGGAAGTGGTAAATAGGAGTGACGGGCTGCTACCTGACAGTCCTGGTGCACCAGTGGTTCCATTGGTGTGCAACATAGAGCGGCTAGTAGATGCTGACTGTGGGAATGACTGCGGGAATGACTGAGAGGAATGGGAAAGACTTGAAGAGGAAAAGATTTATCCCTTGTAGCATCTGTATTGCATATCATTTTGGAAACCAGAAATGCAGTGAACTTTACAGACAAACAAAATTCTAATATATAGAAGGCAGACATGTTTGACAAACTATCAAATAATTTGGACACTAACTTTGAGTTGATACATGAGGTGTTGACTTTCTCAAAGGAAATGAATGGCAGAATATGGAATATTCATAATTATGCATATTTTAACCTCCACAAAATGAATGAAGCAGATACAGAGGCATGCTTAGAATCCAAAAGCAAACTCCAGCATTTCTACTTTTACCCAGCTGAATGAACGAGCTAAATACTTTGGTTTATGTAATTTTCACAGCAGGCTCTCTTCAATAATTTGTTTTACTGTTTTTGAATATTTTGACAGTTTTAATTTTGGGAGAAAAACATTTTTCCACCTCTGTAATAAAAGATGTAATGAAAAAGTTTATCTACTCGTCTCAAAATTTTCATCTTGTCCAAGTAGTTTGCTGATGAATGGTGGTGTGATCGTAGGCTGAGAAGAAAGGGGAAATAATGAAAGGAGATGTTTCATTGGGAGCCCATCTTCTGCATCCCATAATCTCTGTTCTTAGATTTAAGTGCCATAAGAGAACATGATAACCCTCTAATTTGCCATCTGAAACAGAAACAGGCTTCAGATTAATTAATAATTATATTAGTTGGTATGGGTTATATTTTCCACATAAATAATATGCAAATGGTGCCAGTTTTCTCCTCTTTAGACATTAACCAATGCTAAAATGAAAGCTGTATTTCTCTGTTTAAAATGATTAATTAAAAAGCCTCGCTTGAACAAACATGCATACTTTTTTATTAAAAAAAAACAGGCATCAGAAATGCGGTGAGTTCACTGAACAGTTACAGGGATTTGAACTTCAGATGTGTTCAAATGTGCATGCAAACAAAACTCAAAACAAAACCCAAAACAAAACATTACATAGGGCTAAAAGAGACTTTCAGCCAAAGGGAACAAAAATGCTATTATGGAAAAATGGTTAATCAAGTGGTTTTCAAACTTGATAGCTTCAGGGAACTCTTTCTGCTGCATAAAATATCTGCTGGAGAAAATTTGAAACTGAACTTCTAGGGCACATACTTTGTCCACATCAGGCGCTGTTGGGTCTCAGCAATGCTAGGTTTTGCATGAACCCCTTTTTACATATAAATCAAACTTCAACTAACTTCATTTGCAGGGTAACAAAACAGGTTGTTGGCTTCTGAAGCAAGAGTCTGCAGTTTCATTTTCACCTGTGTTTGGCTGCCTCTTTGCAGCCCTTTGCTATTGAAACTTTTAAAAAAGGGAAAGGAAGATGTGAATGCAAAATTAAGAATAGCAGGGGTTGCTACTAACTTTTTTTTTACAGTACTGACTGTTGATAACCAGAAGTAGTGAGGCCATTTTTCAATCTGCATTTTATGATTTTTATGGAACTAAGAGACTTTCAGCCAAAAGGAAAATGCCATTCATTACTTAGTTCAAGCAATTTATATACCACTTTCATATTTTAAATAATTCTAGTAGTGATTTACAATAGCTTTTTAAAAAATGCAAATTAAAAAACCCAAGAATTTCATAATTTTTAGAGCAGCACAAGACATCTGAAAAAGTATCCTCTCTAACATGAGCAGCTAGTATGTAGGGACCATAATAACTACTAGCAGATCCAAAATAAAGCAGAGACAATAGCAGTCTCACTTCCGCTTTTATTTCCCCAACTTAAACTCACACCCAAAGTTGGGGAAAACCTGCACACTCCCCAACTCCACAGCTTCCTTCTCTCACCAGAGAGCACCCACAGCCATCTCTCCGTCCTACACAGTACCTATAAAGATGAAAACAACCACAAAAGGTGGAGGCCCCCTTGGTGTAACCCTCAAAAGGTTATGCATAGATAGGTATCAAACTATTTGCAGTGTACAGTTTGCAAAGGCCTTTGACTTGAAGCAGTAAGTAGGACTGCAGGAGCAACATGGAAATTGCAAGGGATGAGATGGGATAGTTTTCAAATCAGCAGTGTTTCCAGGGGCATATTTTCATCTTGCCCAGTTTTGTATCAAGGGATTTGAAGAAATGATGGACTCAAAGGTGACTTGTAACATGGTGCTGTCCGACTATGTTACAAATGTGAATTATCTGCACTGGCACTCATTGTAAAAATTAAGAGGCAAATATGATCAAGCTCTCTAATTCATAACTGCATCTAATATAGCATATTTGGGTCACTGCAAGATGTGCTGAATGTGACTCTTCCCCCACGAGCAATATCACAGATGAAAAAAGGCAACAGGTTAGTTAAGTGCAGGTGGGGTTTTTTTTTTAATGAAAGCCTATTCAGTGCAGTTGCTGATACCTTTCTGAACTGCACCCATGTAAATTACCCAAAGCCAACAACATCGGCTCTTGCTTTATTCTGAATGTCATTCAATAAGTATAACTCATTTGGTCGTGACTTCGTTTGTTGGGGTCACGTCAAGTACATTATATCCCCCAGGCAGCAAAAATTTAACAGCTCCATAAAAGTGTCATGATGACAAAAATCTCATAAAGTTGATATAAATTTAATATGAATGACCACTATTCTGGATTTACCCCCAGGTGGTGGTGAAATTACTTTTTTTATTAACAGCTTTTTGGGTAACCTTACAGAAGAGGTGCATTTGAATTATAGTACAGTATGTTCCAATTTACATAAGAGAGTATTTTAAATCACTTGAAATCCATAGGAAGTTGACATGCCCAGTGGAGCGTTGTTTGCTCTCTCTTAAAATAGGCAGGTAAATAATTAGAAGATCCCTCTCTGTGTTTTGCGGTACTATTAAAGGAGCACACTCATTTATGGGAAAGAAGCGTAGCGTGTTAACAAGCCTGTCACGTACAGCTTCCCCAGCCTTTACATTTAGTTTGATATTAAATTGATATTAAAATTAGAAGAAATATAAATTATGTAGTGAAAAATTTTGGAGCACGCATCATGGATTAAATAACAATCACATTAGTATGGAATATATAGAGAAACATTTTGTAAAATGACCTACTCCAATAGTAGAACAGCTCCATTGATCCCACAAAATCAATGGGATGGACCCTTCAGAATCAATGTGGTGTAGTAGCTACATTGATTCTACAAAATGAGAGCCGTTAGAGATGGTGGGCTGATTCAGCTGTAACACTCAACCATAGTTTGGCATTACAAGAATAAGCTTAGCATCCCAAACACAAAGTTTAGGGCACTACCCTCTTCCCCGCCTCCAACATACTAATGAAGAAGATTGGTTTGATTTAAGTCAATGGGTCAGTGCAGACGCAAAGCGTTAGATGCTCCACAATTGCTCCACAGATCCCATCCAAATGGGTGGGCAGGGCAAGCCCTACCAATAGGCAGATGGGCTAGGAGCAGAGGACAAATGATCCTAGGAGAGAGGGAGCAGTAGTGTGGTGTTGGAGGACAAAGCTGTGTGTAGCACATAGTGTTCTCATCAAGACCTAAGCTATCCTGTTGCTGTCAGGTTTGGTAGATACTGACAGGCTTGGTGGAGGCTATCTCATTGCCTGTGTTGAGGTAAGACTGGGCTGCCAGTCCACATGGCTTCTTTCTGCATGTGGAATGTGTGTGCGCATTGGGAAACCGAGTCCTAGGCACCTCCCCCTCCCCAGGCTGTGTGGAATTATAATTTGGAATTCCCACTTGACATCTAATTTGGCCCGCAGACCATTCAATGGAATTCTTTTCAGAAGACAGCCGGCACTAGTGCAGTGTAGTGTACTAGTTTGAGCGGCGGTCTAGGACCTGTGAGATTAGGATTCAAAAACTTCCATGACCATGAAGATCACTGGCTGCTAACCTTTGGTAGTCACCAACTCTCAGCCCTAACCTACCTCACAGTATTGTTCTGAGGATAAGGGGTAGAGTGAGGCCAATACATAGGCTGCCTTGAGTTCCTTGGAAGAAAGGTGGAATAGAATTGCAATAGTAGATAGTTTTGATTTGATTTATACAAAGTGGGTAAATTCTTTGCAAATCAGTGGGAAATGATGAAAATCTTGTTGTCGTTTAGTCATTTAGTCGTGTCCGACTCTTCGTGACCCCATGGACCAGAGCATGCCAGGCCCGCCTGTCTTCCACTGCCTCCCGCAGTTTGGTCAAGCTCATGTTTGTAGCGTTGAGAACACTATCCATCCATCTCATCCTCTGTTGTCCCCTTCTCCTTGTGCCCTCCATCTTTCCCAACATCAGAGTCTTTTCCAGGGAGTCTTCTCTTCTCATGAGGTGGCCAAAGTATTGGAGTCTCAGCTTCATGATCTGTCCTTCCAGTGAGCACTCAGGGCTGATTTCCTTCAGAATGGATGCATTTGATCTTCTTGCAGTCCATGGGACTCTCAAGAGTCTCCTCCAGCACCAGAATTCAAAAGCATCAATTCTTCGGTGATCAGCCTTCTTTATGGTCCAGCTCTCACTCCCATACATCACTACTGGGAAAAGCATAGCTTTAACTATACGGACCTTTGTTCATGAAAGTCTAACAATGTACTAATTATACTATGTTTTATTTGTCACCAGTTGTGGTTATTGTTGGAGGGGCAAACACCCACAAGCAAATAATCTGACATTCTGCACTGAGAACTGTGGCTTCCAGCTGTACTGCCTCTAAATACACTATTTATTGAAAGCTCTCTTGGGGATCCATAGCTTATTGTAAGATGAAGGTAAGAGGGAAAAATCATTTATGCCAAAAACTGCTTAGGAGTGCTTGTTTATCTCACTTTTGACCCTGTGGCCGATAATAAAGCATTAGAAGTAAATATGGCACACTTTGCATAAGAGGAAAGTGAAAGAAAGGGAGATTAATAAACAAGATAAAAGTGCAGCTGATGGGAGACTATTGACTAAACATTAAAGGCTCAGATGAAATGCTGGTTGCTCATCTATCAATGCAAGTCAATATTACTTTTTAGTTTTTGTACTCAAGTTACATCAGTGATACAAGCAACTGTCGAATGACCGCAGAAGAAACTTAATGGCAATTATAAAAGTGCAACAGTGTTGTGCCAAAATCTATCCTCCAATTTCTGAAAACTCGTCTTTTCCCATGAGAAAGACTTCCATTTCTTTGCTGCAGGGCGCCTTCAGACTGTTGTGTTTTGGGGACTCTATGATGCAATAATAGTGGATTAGTGGTGGATTTATCCTGGACCATCTATGGAGCATTCCACCATTCTGAGATGCTTCCCCAGTGATACCACATTATTGTCATCTCGAGGGGCCTGGAACATTTGCAGTATAAAAAAATCACAGGACAAATAAAAAAGGTGGGAGAGAGAGAAAATGAGCACATTCCGGGTGTCTCTTCTACACATGTGGGGATGATCATGTGGAAACAGGCTATATGCAGGAGATATGGGAATGGCCTACTGTAAGAATCAAATAATAACGGCAAAAAAAAAAAATGTTGGCAGAAGATAGACAGAGAATGGGTTTGCAGGAAGGACAGGAGGATGACATGGAAATGAAAACTATCTTAAGTTGTAGGGGAGAAGAAAGATGGTCAGGGTGACAGAAAGGTGCGCTGTGAAAAAGAACAAAGGAACTGGAAACTAGAGAACACTCAGACACATGCACAACCTTTATTTCTTGTGCAGTCACATATGTGTACTTCATTCCTTCTGTTCAGTGGTCTCCATCTAAATACTTCCTTAAGCATCAATAGATGTAAATAGAAAGCACCCTCCCTGCCCACCACAAAGATATTTTTTTTCCTTTAAAGAAAATAGGTATTTTATGTTTTATTATTTCTAGCAGACCCATGAATTTCATTTTCATTATAGGCTCATAGTTTCTTTCTTTTGTTTTGTTGACTTTCTTTTTCAAGTTTCTTATTTCCTCTGAGTCCTACTGATTACAGTGGAGGACACAAACACCCCAGGCCTTCTGCTGCCCATAAAATTCTGGATTTTGCATCAAAATGGCATGAAAGTAATGGGCGCTGTTTCAAGCAGAAAAACAAAGGGTCTGTCTTATCTGCGTAATTTCCAAGGGATAAGATCCCATATGCTTCCCATTGCTTTCAATGGAGACCCTTTCTGTATTCTCCTGCTTTATAACCTTGACAGTTTCCATCCAAATGACATGCAATTTACAGGCGTTCTACTGCTAACCAAAAAGCATCTGACCTGACAAGTTTTAGACAGATTGACAAAAAGGTCCAATTTTAGATGCAATTTAACCATGGTGAATGACATCCTCTAAAGTCCCCATTGCTTTGTGCTGCAGATTGGAAAGATTTCATGTCTTGTTGCTTTCTGAGCCCTCCAAGATCCCTCCTCCCTGCAGAATGCTCTGGGGAAAGGAACAATTTGCAGTGCATATTCTCTGCAGACTTTTGGAAGACTTTTGAGATCTAGGGTTTCTGTGTTTTGGATGGCCACCTAAGAATGGGGGGAGGGAGTAGAAAGGGTCCATGCATGATA
The DNA here is from genome assembly GCF_964188305.1 of Podarcis bocagei. Lineage (NCBI taxonomy): Eukaryota > Metazoa > Chordata > Lepidosauria > Squamata > Lacertidae > Podarcis > Podarcis bocagei. Next base: position 33,593,056 of record NC_138134.1, read on the forward strand.
TTGTGACATCCCTATCAGTTCCATGTCTAAACTTCATGATCCTCACCCAAATGGGAATGCTGTGTTTTGAGAGCTCAGGTGGAAACAGAGTTGCAGGTAGCCTGAAGGAAATTTATTTTTGAACACATTACTTGCAAAATTCATAGAATTGCATTGCAAAATTCAGAGAAGTGCAAATTTCAAAGGATGTGCAATTTTCTAGTGAATGGCCAGACTGCTTGTGAGCATCCTAGCATGCAAGACCTGTATGTAGTTCAGTAGCGGAACTCATGCTTTACAGAAGATTCCAGGTTCAGTCACAGTCTCCAGATATACCTGGAAAGACTTCTGCCTCAAACTCTGAAGAGCAACTGCCATTCAATAGGCAATAATGAGCTAGATCAAAGATAGCTAATGCGCTGCCCTACAGATGTTGTTGGACTATATAACTTCCATCATCCCTAACCTTTGACCATACTGTATTGGCTGGGGCTGATGAGAGTCCATCAATACCTAGTTGGAACCATGTTGGCTGCCCTGAGCTATGTAGACCAATCATCTGCCTTGGTAAAATACAAATTCCTATATCTATAATTTGGCCAACTCTGGCAGTATTCATCTGAGCATTCCTTATAAGTACTTGCAATCTTCCTTAGGTTTTGTTTTGTTGCTGGGGGAGGTATTTGTCAGGAGTGTATTCACAGGGCATGCTCACAAAACCCAGGTAGATTTCAAAGCAAGGAGGAGTCTTTCCCCACACATTTCTAATTATACATGGCAACCTTTCTTTGAAATTAAATGGAATTTCTAAAAGTTTATGGTATGATGTGAAGGCCAAGGGGTGTGTGTGTGTGTGTGTGTGTGTGTGTGTGTGTGTGTTAGAAATTGCACCAAACCCTTGGGCATGCCTTAAAGTAGCTTTTGAAATCCTGGGCTTTATGTTGTTTCTTGGGTGAATTTTTTGTAAAGTTCAGTAAGAATAAAGTTTCAAGACATCATTAATTTGTCAATAAGAGAATCAATTCTGTTTTCAGAGGTGAGATCAAAAGCAACTGTTTTTCTAAAATGAAAGCAGACTGTGCTTTGATAGTGAGTCACTGAGCAATAAGAATATGCAGATGACACCGGAAACTATTCAGTGATTTTAACAAACTAAGAATGTAAGTTGCTCTACTGAAATCTATCTATGTCCCTAAAATTTGATGAGAGACATGTGGTGTAATCCTGTGCATGTCTACTCATAGGTAACCCCATTGAGTTCAATGGAACTTACTCTCAAATAAGTCAGTATAGAGTTGGAAGGAACCCAAGGGTCATCTAGTTCAACCTCCTGCAATGCAGGAATCTCAGCTAAAGCACCTATGACAGATGACCATCCAACCTCGTTTAAAAACCTCTAAGAAAGTAGAGTCCACCACCGCTCGTGGGAGCCTGTTCCACTGCCAAACAGCTCTTACTGTCAGAAAGTTTTTTTCTGAATGTTTAGTCGGAATCTCCTTTCTTTCAACTTGTGTAGACTGCTGTCTTAATATTCAAGTTTTCAATAATAAAATTATTAGTAGAGCAAGAAGACTGAGAGATAGAGATTAATATTCCGGTGCAATCTGCATGACTGAATGCTCACCCATCTTAATAATATTATTACTTTATAGAAAGCTAGCCAATGAGGAAGAATATTGTAATGTGGGTATTTTTTTGTGGGTAATATTCAACTCAAGTTCAACTCAAAGTAGACCTATTGCTCTCAATGGCTTTAACTTAGTAATGGTCAATTAATTTCTGCAGTCAAAATAAAAAAATTCCTTCCAGTAGCACCTTAAAGACCAACTAAGTTAGTTCTTGGTATGAGCTTTCGTGTGCATGCACACTTCTTCAGATACCAGTGGTCTTTAAGGTGCTACTGGAAGGAATTTTTTTATTTTGACTATGGCAGACCAACACGGCTACCTATCTACTACTAATTTCTGCAGGTAAAACATAAATTAAGTACCACACTATGTGCAGGGTTGCTTGTATGTTAGTGTCATGGAACTTCAGTCATACCATTTCCCATCTGAAGATGACCGCATTATGTGATATTTTTGACTGTGTTGTAGATTGGCTTGCCAAAGAAAGTAACACAGTAGGCGTTGCTCAAAGTTACATGATGGGCTCCTGAGAAGCTGCCTTATAACAATTCAGACCAATGGTCCATTTAACACAGTATTGATTACACTATCTGGCAGAAGCACTCTGGAGCTCCAGACAAGAGTCTTTCTCAGCCCTCCCTTAAGATGCTAAGGAATGGACCCAGGACCTTTTGCAAACAATGCATGTGCCCTAGCACTGAACTGCAGTCTCATCCCATGATATCCTCTCTTTGTTTTCATGTTCTGCAACAGAAATGCTTGCAGAGCTCTCAAAACAGACCTTCAGGGCCTCAATACAGTTCGTTTCAAAGATGAATAGTGGCACAGTAAAACCATGAGGCAGATTTCTCTTCATTCTCTTTTCTGTTGCCTTATTGCACCAGCTGAGCAAGATGCTGTGGTGGAGGAGATAAAGGGAGATATAATCCTACAATCTCACATAGCTACCACCCTTCCACCATTTCAGGCAAGTTTAAGGAACCTCGAACCTTCCAAGGCCTCTCTGTCTCTTTTTGTGACCTGAAGGTTTGGACTTGTTGTTTTGCCTGGTTGGGATATGTCCTTGAACTCAGGTATTGACGTTTGCTTGTCTGGCTGGAGGAGAGAAAGGAGCGCTTGTGTCTGTGTACAAACTAGCCTACTCATGTAAGTATAATATATATTAATTTCTCCACCCATTTTTGCCTCTGGCCCAAACTACCACCAGCATGTGTTCCTCCAAAGATTATGCAGGAAAGAATGCAGATTCAGGCTGAAAAATCTCCCCTCCTTGCCCCCCCCCCCGCTCTAATTTAAGGAGTGGAAAAGGGAAAATGCATTTAGGAGCACTAGACTAGCAGGGTGGGTGTCATTCTTCAGAAGCCTAGGATTGGCTTGGGATTTCCCACTAAGGTTTCCTGGTCCGCACACATACACTCACAAAAGAAATCTGAACCAATCTGAGGAGAGCTTTGGGGAGCTCACCAATCTCTAGTCTTTTATGAAGTTCAACTCTTTCTCACAAACAAATAACATGGGGAGGATAGATTCCTCTTACCCTTATCATGTAACACTGTACTGAATAGTCACCCATGCCAAGTTGAAAATAGCAATTTTGATTTAGTGCATATCAGCAGAAAATTATGCTGCCAGGTTAAGCCCTCCTTCTGTTCCCAGGCATTTGATAGTGTGTGACAGTCCCATTATATATACCATTGGATAGTAACTGTAAGTTCTTTTTGGGGGGTGATTTTTTGTTTTGTTTCATGCTAGTGGCATTTTTAGATATTCATAATGTTGTGTGTTATTTGTTTAAGTTGTTACAGTTCTCTTCTAGTTTCTTTGGCATCTTTTGTAATTATTTTTGGCACTATTTTCTTAATAAAAGAATTAAGAATGCTAATAAAACCATTGTTTTCTCTGGCTTCTTCTTTGATATCAAATTTTTCCCAGGTGACTATTCCTTCCGTGAACCTGGAACAACAGCTTGAATGATTCCATCTAGCCACAGACCATGAAGCAAATGGGATCATGTAACAATATTGCATTTTCTGTCATATTTGGCTCTGCAATGATGTCACTGAGGGCAAATGAGAGTGAGGGATATATGAATTAATGAGTGAATATTTTCACAAAGCATGCTTAAAAATCACAGGAAAGGGAGACATTGTTTGTAATGTGTGAAAACGTTCATGAGAGACTAAGCAGATTTAACTTTGTTCAGTCACTGAATAGATTATTATCTTCCTGAATATTTGATATCAGTGAAAATAAAACACTATTTTACTAGAGCATCCCATTCATTAAGAGAACCCTGGGACTGCCAGTAAAAGGTATGGCTTGCATGTCGTTCTGCTCAGCCACAGGAGATCAGAGTCTAATATATCAGATTTAATTCAAGGTGACCTGCTTCACTTCACTGCCTTATTCCCAGATGGTCAAAAATTTAGCTGCTCCTCTTCTCTCTCAATGTCAAAGGTACTGTATATGAATATTATACCAATTTTCAAATTTCCATTGACTCCCAGTGGAGAGTATAGGCATCATCATTCTTGTCGTACAGAATATTGGATTTTCTGTCTATTAGAGATTGAAGGAACTCTCAATAGTTTCATTTTTATTATTATTCAGGTATGTAGTGTTGGTCATGGAGGTCAACATTCTTTTTATGCCTGGTAGCTCAGTGCTGAAGCAGTTCTCCTAGAAAACATTGTTAATCTTAAGACTTGCAACAGTGAACAATGTATTTCAGATTTTGAAATACATTCAATATTTATATATTTTATGTTCTACATTGCTTCACCAGGATCTGTGTGCAAGTAGTCCTTCACTCTTTTAGAATCAGTATTTCCAGGGAAGTGTACAGGCCTGAGGTGGTATATGGTTGTGTGACTGTAGACTAGCACTCTCTGAAAAGAAGCAGGCTTCTGCATTTCCCTAACTAGTTGCCTCCAGGTCCCATTCAAAATTTGAGAGCGATCTGTCTGAAATTATTATTCTTGCTACTGGTTAGAATTGTGGATTGGCTTGCTCATAAACACCAAAAACTATTATCACCTACAGAATTAATCCAAACTTCTCCGTTATTTGAGAAACAACGAAACCATCACCATACAGTGTTTGCCAATCTTTACGTCTCCCTGTTGGTTTGCTTGTCTTCCCAATTTTTGTGTGCAGCCATTTCTATAGAACTCATTGTTCGGCTCTTGTTCCATTCTGTTGTAATATTACATTATCCAATGCTTCCTCAACAAAGCTGCAGAGCTGATTCTGTTTTCGAAGACAGAGTAGAATAAAAGCTGCTTTGTTGCTGCCAGATTATATGTGGCTGTAATGGAAGCCATTTGACCTTATATTAAAAATGCTGCTGCTTAGCATCCGAAAACTGAGCTTCCAGTGCAGAAATCCCTTTATTGTAAACTAACATGGGGTCTGATTTACATAATTGTTGGTGCTGCTGTCTTAATAAGCATGTCATTAACTACCATGATAGAGAGGTGTTACGCCATGTGTTAGGGGTAAGGTTTCACACTGCTCTGTCTACCACCTTCTTGTTGGAAGCGAGTTCCCTAGAAAACTATCCACAATTTCTCTGATTGGGCATATTCACTGGTTTCCCTATACAATCTCTTTGAAAATTTGAATTAGTTTATTTACTGATTTTAAACATTAAAAAATAATAATGAAATATAATACATTTAGTTTTTTCTTTCTTTTTTGGTTAAGTATGAATGGACAGACTAGTAAAGAGCCAAATGTCCTGGAATCCAATTCATTGATTATTACTAGTATACAACCTTCCTCCATGTAATTGAACTTTTTATAATGCATAATAATCTTTCTAAGTAAAATCATGTGCATTGTCTTATTGTTGTGGCAATATAAATATACTCGTACATGGACCACACTTATTCTGAATATTTAAATATGCATAATTTGATCATCTATCTATAAACAATTTTACATTGTTCAGTAAACTGTATTTCCTCTTTATTCTAATTCAGATAATCAGTCAGTCAGTCAGTCAAAGGACACTTGTTTCTATTGAGTTTCATCAGGATTAGGATAGGAAGTTTGAAAGATGCCAGCTGAGTGGCAACTGGCATAAAAAGAAAACATTTTGTCAGCCTGCATTCTTCCCTTTGTCTTAGAAATGAAATAATTGTCAAAAACAAGGTAAGGCAAACAATACATGCTTTCTGCAGTTTTGTGCGATGGTAAAGACAATGATGGCAGTGAATGGCCGCCAACTTGGATTAATGGAAGATGAGGCTAATGGCTACTAACCATGATGGTTAAGCTCTGCCTCTGCTGTTAGAGACAGTTACTGGAAACAATTTAATAGATCATATATATACATAATAATAATAATTCTCCCTTTAAGTCATCTGTTACAATCACATCTACCCATCCTATCTACCAGCATGATTGGCAGAGATGTTATGATATCATGGAGTATTCATGACTAACTGTTGAATAATAAGCTCAATAACTGGATCAGTGAACTGGACTGAAAACAAATCTGTAGCTGTTATTCCAAAACCTGTTCACATTCATGTGCATTATTAAATGAAAAAAAGAAATCTCCTTCTCCATCCCCAGGGTGTCAAATAATTGTTAAACTTTGTGTTTTCATAAAAAGATTATTACTGAATAATAAACTAGCAAGTCCCTGAAACTTTTAATATTCTTTTGCTTCTTCCCCAAATAGTTTGTTGTGTCAATGAGGAAGAGAGAGGCTGTTACATTCCAAGGGATGATACCTATTCCCTTTTCAGGTAAATGTATCCTACTGTTCAACAGCATAAATTAATGATTTCTAATGTGTCTTTCTTTTAAATTACAAGCATTTGTGGTTTGTAGCAGAACCTTTGCATTTTTCAGATACACTGTTTCAAATTTAATATTCTTATGTCAATGAAACCCCACTGTGCGAGAAAACAGTGTTAAATGTTTCATTAATATGTATGATCTTTTTTCATATTCATTGCAATTAAGCTACCCATTACTTTGGATAACAATAACACTACCATATTTGAACTGTGGTAACTCTATAATTAAGATTCTGTTTTAGATGATTATATACAAAAGGAGCACGTAGAATGGAAAGGCTGAGATTTCAATCAAGGAAATCTATCCCACAATGGACTTTATCATTACGCCTGACGTAATTGATGAGCAACAGAGATTAAAGTGACAATAATATATGTAAGGCTAGCCAATGACTTGAGGAGCCAGTAAAAACAAATGGTCCTATATATCACTGGTTTCTAAGAGGAAGAAAGCCCTCACAACTAAACGTTATATTTTACAATGTACTGGTCCATTGATAATGAGGATGTACAGCAGATAATATGTGAGGGGAACATTAAGAATGTATGAAAATATTAATTATTTGTTCCCCTTTTGAATTGCTTCATGGAGAAAACTCCTAGAGCCTCATCCAACATGAATATAATTTAGCCCTAGCTCACTTCATGAATGCATTCACTTAAGATGCATTAAATGGGTAAGGACTTGCATTGAAGAGGCAGTGGCATTTGACTAGTTAAAACTATATGTTACAAATAATTCAGGGCTGCCACCAGAAAGGCAGCCCTTTCTGTTGTGAATTTCCATACAAACAAGTCTGTAAGCTGAAATCTTGATCTCTCTATTCAGATTTTAGGTTGGTGGTTGCTACAGAAAAGGCCTTTTCTGCGGTGGCGACCAAATCATGAAACTCACTCCCTATGTATATTTAACTGGCATCATCATATATTTATTTTAAAAAGTCTTGTTTACAATACCTATTGGCTTCCTATCAGCTTTTCAAGCTATTTCAAAATATCTTGATCCCTCTTCTCCCTCTCCACCTACGCCCCTTGCCCAGTAATGTAAGATTCAGCCATGAGAATTAAATGTAAACATATCTGATGTGTGTTTTATGGGCCATCTGTTCTGCAACAAGAAAGCTACTTTTAGTAGGTAGCAAAGTAGAGCAAGCTGAGCTTATGGAGCTACATATGGTTGTAATGAAATAGCTGCTGTTTAGAGATATCTTTGAACAGCTTGGAAGACAAGTATTTCTGCTGCAGATAAACGAGCTAACAAACCAACAAAATTGCTTTCATGTTTTTTTCTGGTGGTGTAGAATTAATATTTATTTTGCTAGCAAAATCATATGTTGAAATCAAAAGGTGGCATGGAGAGGTCCGAGAAAACCTGGACATTAGTACAGATTATTATTTTTTCCAATTTTATATATATTTTCTCTTTTTTAAAAAAATACATACAAAGGGACCCCCCTCTCCCAAGAAGAGCAGGAGACATCAAATAGGGAAAGGTGCAGCTTTCTCCAGATATACTGCCAAATGATTATGCAATGTGATGCAAGCTTGCATCACTCAAAGACTGGGGCACAATTCTCCTCTCTCGACCTGCCAGGTGGAAGGAGACATGCAGTCTCTCTGAGAACTGCACCCCTGGGGAGAGTGAGTGTGGCGTTTGCCTCCTAGGTGGGTCATAAGGAAAGGATTAAAATGAGTGTGATGTGATTGGCCAGTGGAAGCTGATAGGAGAAGTTAGGGTTAGAGGGGGAGTGGTGTGAAATTCAGTTGAGAGTTGGGAGTTGGTGAAGGAAGAGGGAGGATATAAGTCTGTGGGTTGGTCGAGTTGTGTGGTAAGAGAGTGAGAGGAATTATTAGGTGGAGTCAGATAGTTAGTCGGGATAATCAGTTTGAAGTTGTTAGGAGCAAATAGGACAGTTAAGGACCTAAGATTAAGAAATTGCCCCAAAAAATTAACTGTAACCATAAGCTTGTTCATGCCTATAAAAGAAACTTGATTATTTGTTAATGTTAACAACTGTCTGGACTCTCTGATTACCCGTGAGGAGAAACAGGTTGATGGCAGCAAATAAAGCAATTACAGTGGTGGCACAGGGTCAATAGACCATCAAACGTCCGGGGGCCCTGTGTGATCACCACAGTGGGTTATGTTAAACAGGTCGGGCCACAATTATTGTAACTTGACGAGAGAGAGAGAATTTTAGTTGGGATTCTATGGTTGGGTGAGTGGCATAATTAAAATATGTCTGAAGGATTGCCATATGGTACAATTCAGTATTAGGAACATATTAGGCTAATACAAGATGGTACATGAGCAGTGATGACAACAACTGTTTGTAATTTCATATGTGCTTATTAAGCAGAAGCTGTGCCTTTGCCAAGCAGCTTTGCTCTTTTAAGTCCTTCTGAATGCTGGCAAATGCCAAGCAATAGGTGGCATTTAATCATCTCTATTCAAATTATTCCAAAGGAGCAACTCTTAATCGCTCCCCAGTATCATTAAGGCCATCAATTATTCAGTCATAACCTTTGGTGGTACATCTGTAATTCTCTGAATTTATGACGATTCATAGAATGCTGCCATGCTGGCATCTGTCACTCAAATGGCAAATGAATTAAGCAGTCCTTTCCCCACACTTCAAGTGGCCTCTCTGGACTCTAATTCCATTATAATTATTTGTTAATTTTGGTCTCTCAAGGGTATATGTTTCCTGTGATTATCTGATTCCTTTTATATGAATGAAACAAGGATTATTTCTCTTGCAGCTGACACATTTATTAATGGAAATTAAAACAAATCAGTGTTACTTTTATTCCACATATGTATCTGGACATTCTTTATTTACTGAAAGGTAGATGATGATGTAAAAAAATACATATTTTCTGTGCTCCACCTTTCCTTCACTTGTGGGTCCAAGATAATCACTACACCACAATATTTTTAAAAAAGAATATTAAAGATAATGAATATTAAAAGATAATAAAACAAAAACATAGTTAGCAATAAAGTTATATCAAAAGAACTACTTTTTATGTTCCTAAGGGCTTGCAGAAATAAAGATATAAAAGTAATTTTCTTCTGAACAAGAATAAAATGTCAGAAACAACGAGATACACAATAGAGCTCTATCTTTTAAGTAGTTTCTGGCACAGGACTGAACACACCAAATGATTCTAGAGAAAGTTGATAGTTGTCAGGGAGGGATCTCCTCTCACCTTCATCTCTGGAAATCTATAAGAGAAATACTTCTATGAGAAAGGAGAGATAATAATGCAATTGTCACATAAATGACAAGATTTCACATCTAAGCAGAGAATATGTATTCAACATGCAAGTTATTATGTAAGTTACTAACTTATAAAGTAGCATTATATGCACTGGCAGTTAAGAAGATCAGGAGAAAAGAGCTAGATGAAGCAGTGGTCAACTGCAAAGGGGCTTCGGACATTTATTTATTTTTTTAAAAATTTTATTGGTTTTTCAACTTTTATAAAGACAAAACACACACAAAAATAACAGAAGACAAAAACATGTATAATTTCAGAAAATCTTAATTTCCTAACCCTGTTCCCTGACTTCCCCCCACCCCCCCTCGTGCATCCCAATTCCCAAAATTGTGTCAGCAAATTGGTATTTCTCCTCTTAACCATCTTATTCATCTTATTACCTCTTTTATAAAGAAATATAGATTTTCCTAAGTTGGACTCAAGTTCTCTTCCATCGATTTCTCATTTTGTCTTAGTTAAAAGTCTTATTAACCAAACCTAAAGGTCTTGAGTGTTTTTAGAATTCTCTTCTTCCCTCCCTCCCATCCCCGGTTTTTGTCCCTTCCCCAATACATGTCCAAAATAGCAATTCTTAGCCTGGGTTCCTCACGTCCGAGGCTTTCATGTCTCTTTCAGTCCCTCTCCGCCGGTCTTGTTGGTAGTCCTTTGTGCCAGTCGTCAAGTCTGGAAAAAGTTCTTTCACCATCGATTCTCTTCCCACAAGGAGATTTGAAAATAGCTGCTGGAAGATTTCCACAAATCCTGCATCTTCAAAGTCAAAGTCAGAATGAAGGCCCCAATCATATTTCTTTATTTTAAATTCCTGTATTCCATAAACTCCCGGGGCCTCCTCCTTCATCTTCTGCATCTTTCGCAGACTTGTGGTGAATGTGTTCCAATAATCTCCTTGTCTGTATTCCGCAGATGTCGGCTTTTGGTTATTACTTCCCAGCTTTACTTTCTCTTTTTCTTGTTTAGTCTCTTGGGCCTCTTTAGATATCATTTCCCATTCAGCTGTGGATTCTTTCTCATTCAAGTCCTCAATACAAACAGCAGAGTTGCCTGTTCCAGAAGTCAAGGTCAAAAGTTGTTTATTCATTGCTAAACTCTGCTCTTGTAGGATTCCCACCAGTTGAAACATCCTTTCGATTTCCGCTAGTAACTTTCCATCCACAGCCATTGTAGCCATTGTAGTTTCACAGAGTTCCCCCTAGGGGGAATCTGGTTACTTATTAGTCTTTTCTCCAACAATCCTTTAACTTATTATTGTTACTTTGTTTCCAGCAATTTTAGTTCAATTGTAACTCAACATAGTCCAGAGGGATCTTAAATAGCAACTTTTCCACTCTAAACTGCCCGTTTGACAGCTTTGACAGCTGTCAAACTCCGCAGCTCTTACACAGGCACAGAAACGGGACACTCCCGGGCCCGGGAGGAGGGTTGTTTAAAGCAAAAAGAAGGCTTCCAAAGCTCCACTCTCCAGCTCAAAATTTACTTTAGCTAAATCTTGGAAGTTAGTGTCCTTTTTAACTCACCCCTCCAAGGGTAGGCTCTCCAGCTTAGCTCTTATATCGTTGCTTAGATGGTCTGCAGGGGGGGGTGCAGACTTCCTTTTAGCACACCCCCCGGTCGTCTCCAATTCAGGATAGTATTTTTAGAATCCAATTCCGTCTCACTCACGGGTTTTTCTTTCAGTCCAAATTTCAAGGAAGAAAGTCAGCGCTCTCCGGTGATGGCTCGCGGCTTCGCTCCACCGAGGTAGCGATCGACTCTCAGTGCCACGCCACCCTCCGTATCCTCTCCGCAGCCTTTAAAAAGGCTCTTCATGGATCGGGGGGCGCTTAAGGCACCCGCCGAGTCTTCAGTCCGCAGGCTTCCGCGTCTGCGGTTTTTAAGGGTCCCCGCGTCGCCGGCGCGGCAAAGACCCGTCCTCGGTTGAGCCGATTCCCTCCGCAGCTCGGAGGGAATCCGCCATTTCCAGGTCGCGCCAACCCGGAAGTCCCCCGGGGCTTCGGACATTTAAACTGGCATATTTTACCTGAGATTTCCCTGGTGTTTCAGTTTATGCAACAAATAATCTCTAGGAGACTTGACCGTGGTTTATTGCACAAGTAGTGCTAAATGTTTTTTTTAAAAAAATGTTTTTATGGTTATTGCTGTTTTCCCTTTTGTTCCCCCTGTGAACGATGCCTTGGCCTTTGGCTAGTGCAATAAAGTTTATGAATGAATGTAAGTTACTAAGATGCCACAAGAACAATTTAGTGGCACCACAAGGGTTCATTTGATCAGCCAGATGTTTCAACTGGTTTCAAATAATTAAGTATCCAAAGCATTGATTTATGCAGAACTGAAACAAATTATGAAACCCTGTGAAACAATGTTACAATAATACATATATGTAACATATTTAAGGGACTGGACAATTATTTCCTCTTCTCTCAGAAACCTGGAGACAATCCCAGGTAGATACGGGTTCTCTTAAAAATCAAATCAAAGAAATGCAACCTGCATAGGAACAAAAATCAGTTTCAAAATCAGGGTGCAATCAAAGTGCAGGACAGGCATTGTTTGCCCATGAGAAAAAGTGTGCTTATATGTTTTCCCAAGATCCACATTGGGCTGAGGAGTCAGATGCCTATCGGACCTTTGCTATCAGATGACAACATAAATCAGTTAAAATGTTAGACTATCATCTCTGCACCAAGAATTCTAAACTTCATGGAACATTTGACTACAGTCAAATATTGTCAAATAACTGACAACTGATGGTTCAGTTTGGCAATTGATTGCCCAGCTTGGTTGGATGCAGACCAAATTGCCGTATTTAATCGAGTCTAATGTGCCATCAAATCTAATGCACACCTCAATTTTCAGAACCTTGAAACAAAAAAAAGTATTTGCTGGCGAATGCAAATGTGCCATCAAATCTAATGTGCACCTTAATTTTCGCAAGCTAGTTTGGCCAAAAAAGGTGAGCATTAGATTTGAGTACATATGGTAGTTACATTTAGGTCTCATTAAAGTAAAGTGAACTTAAGTTGTTTATGACTAAGTGCTTGTACCGGTTTGAGTGAGACCTAAGTACAAAGATCCCCCCATTACTGTTTCTCTCTCTCATTAAAAGAAAGAACTTGAGTCCAGAAAAAGGGGTGGGTTAGATCAGGGTTTCCCAACCTTTTACCGACCATGGTCCCCTTCCAATCTTGTTTCCTTCCTGTGCTCCCCCCCCCCATGGGCATAGTCAAGGTGGGGTGGGGAGGCAGCTGCCGCCCATAAGTAAAAATCAATACAAATCAATACATATTTGAGGTTCTGCCCCCACTAACAAAAGCCCGCCCCCTAACAAAAATCCTGGCTACGCCCATGCCCCCCTCCCCATCCTACTGGTAGAAAGATAGCTATTTAAATGTTTTGTTTGTAAACAGAACATGTTCTATTTTTAAAAAAATTATAATGTATACAAAATTTGTTTAGTCGTTTAGTCGTGTCCGACTCCTCGTGACCCCCATGGACCAGAGCACGCCAGGCACTCCTGTCTTCCACTGCCTCCTGCAGTTTGGTCAGACTCATGCTGGTAGTTTCGAGAACACTGTCCAACCATCTTGTCCTCTGTCGTCCCCTTATCCTTGTGCCCTCCATCTTTCCCAACATCAGGGTCTTTTCCAGGGAGTCTTCTCTTCTCATGAGGTGGCCAAAGTATTGGAGCCTCAGCTTCAGCTTGGTATACAATGGTATACATAATACCATTGTATAAAATGATAGGAACTTAATGACATATTGTTGAAGCAGAAAAAACATAGAAGCACAGAGCTGGAAGGGACCCCGAGGGTCATCATTCTAGTGCAACCCCCTGCAATGTAGGAAACTCAGCTAAAGCATTCATGACAGACGGCCATCCAACCTCTGCTTAGAAACCTCCAAGGATGGAGAGTCCAGAACCTCCCCAGGGAGATCCATCTTCCACGTATTATAAAAAGTAAACAACACTTATTTCATTCCAGAGGAGGAAACCTACAGATACAGTCCAGAAGGTGAACAGGGAGTTCTGTATATATGGGATCATTTTAAAAAGCAACTGGTCCTCACTGACCTGGTGCAAAAAGATCTTGTCATCCAGAAGAGCCCTAGCTGCCTAGATAAAACACTATAGCCCCCCCTTACCCGGGAGTAAGACCCACTGAACTCAGTGCGGCTTTCTTCTGAGTAGACACTTAATTATTTACTAGATGCAAGTCAGCAGCACCAGACGACCCTGCTCGGCTAGGTGCTGGACTGGATTTCACCCCACACTTCGAAGAGCCGGGCTGCCGCTGTCGACAGGTCCCATGCCCCTTGGCAACATCCAAAGGCCCTGATCCACTAGGTGCTGGGATGGATTGCACCCTGCACCTTGCAGAATCAGGCCCAGGTTGCTGCTGGGCCCAGCACTGGTGGAAACAACAAGCAGCTCCGGCTTGCCCAGCCCTACCCATTGCCCCCCCCCATTTACACAAATTTCACCTGGGGCCCACTTGAATATCCTGGGGCCTCCCAGGGGGCCATGTGGCCCCTGGTTGGGAAACACTGGGTTAGATCCTCAGTGTAGTGCTTCGTTCATGAGCATTTCTATTTTTCTAGAGAAACCTCCATTGTTCCCTTAAAATGGTGATGGTGCTCATCTGAGAGGTGCCAGAACTGAGTTCCTGCAAGTTCTGGCTGAAAAATAGCCCTGCTCATGAGAAACTCACTTGGAGGAAGGAGGAACAAAGAGTTTTGCTTTTAGTCAGCTGAGCGGATCGAAAACCCTCCTACTCCAGTGGAAGTCTCTATTCGTTCTCAGTCCCTTGTCTAAATGGATCTAACCCTTTAAGTTTTGGCAAAAATATGGATGGGTAGATCTCCTTCATAAAACTCTTTTTGTACTTTCATTGCACAAACTTGTGGGAAGGGAATAGATTCCTCCCCGTCCCCTGCATACACACACATTTATGTTCTGAGAGAAATGAGTAGTATAATAGGCAGAATCGGGGGAAAATATGTTATCGAAGCACATAATAAAAAAAATTTAATTGCACACTTGAAAATATAATGGAATGGAATATGAAATGACAATCTCAATTACATGTATATTCTAATATTACAGAACATTGCAGACTTGATAAGTTTGCTTTCCATTGTCTTGGTGAAGAGCAATTGAAGAAAGAAGTGCAGTTTAACAACAACTTTTCATGAAAATGGGAAGTAATGAAATTAATTTGAGCTGAAAAAATTATCTTATAAAAAGCTAAATATACACTAAATAAAGAGCTGCGAAAATCTCTGCATATTTTAGTGCCTTTCCCCAATCTCTGTCCTTCTGTGGACTAAAATAATAACTATTTGCCCTCTCCTATTTCAGACAGCAACAGTAGTCAGGAGCCATTTTAACTGATGTACTTGTTCTTGAACCAGGTAATTACCTAGTTTTATTTTATTTATTTTTATTAAATTTGTATACTGCCCTTCATCCATAGATCTCGGGCAGTTCACAACATAAAAATACAAGATAAACACACAAAATACATATTAAAACAAGAAGAGAAAACCCTCAAAAACCAATAGTGACCCCTTCCACAAACACATTTAAAAGGGCATAGGATGTTAATCAGCCCAAGGCACAGTTGAAAAGGAACATCTTTGTCTGGTGCCTATAGGGATATAATGAAGGTGCCAGCCAAAACCCCCTGGGGAGAGCATTCTACAAAAGCCACTAAAGAAAAGGCCCCTTTCCCATGTTGCCACCCTCCAAGCCTCTTGTAGGAAAGGCACATGAAAAAGGAGCTCAGATGACGATTGCAGGGTCTGGATAGGTTCATATGGAGAGAAGCAGTCCTTGAGGTATTGCAGTTCTGAGCCGTTTTAGGCTTTTAGGTCCAAACCAGCACTTTGAATTGGGCCTGGAAACTAAAGTTAGTCAGTGCAGTTGGGTCACAATTGGGGTATAGTCATACCTTGGAAGTTGAACAAAATCAGCTCAGGAAGTCCGTTCGACTTCCCAAACCAAAGCGTGGCTGTAATATGCTCAAACCATCGTGCTCCGGAAGCAATCTGGCCATAGCTGTCAACTTTTCCCTTTTTTAAGGGGACATTCCCTTATTCCGAATAGGATTCCTCACAAGAAAAGGGAAAAGTTGACAGCTATGAAGCTGGCTGCCAAATTCTGCACCAGCTGAAGTTTTCAAACCATCTTCAGAGGCAGCCCTACATATAAAGCAAAGCAGTGATGGATCCTAGAAGTTCCCAGAGCACAGAAAACATTAGTTAGGCTACCCCTGTGCAGATAGGGATGCAGTTGTGCCACCAGACGAAGCTGATGGAAGGGACTCTGGGTCATGGAAAAAACAATGATTTGATCAGAAAATTGTAAAACTGACAATGACATTTATGATTTTTGTGTGTGTGAAATACTCTAAATTTGTTGCACTGAGTCTTCAAACTCATTTACTGGGAAGTAAGTGCTACCAAATTGAATGGAGATTAGTTCAGATTAGAAAGTAGGATTCACTGTTAATCTCTTATTTGCACCCTCCACCTCACAAAAAGAATAATGCATAGGGTTAAACCTTGGGCTTTGGTTTCAAATACAGGCTGTATTACACAGCATCTTGGGGAGGGGTGTTTGCAATAAATCATCAGTTATTTTGCCACTTTGCCAAACTTTGGCAAATCAAAACAACTCATTTTGCTTTGAGAGAAACAACTGTGCAATGACCATTGTCATTTTGGATCAAGCTAAGGCTAGAGGGGAAATTCACTCAGCATACATTTTAATAAGAACCTACTTAGTTTGTACTATGCATGATCTAAAACCCAGCTATCTTTTGAAAATGATGTACAAAAATGCAGTATATTAAGGGAAATTGCTTGGAAAAAAAGATGTATATATTGCGAGAAACACAAAAATATATAGAAATTTCATATGAACCTTTTTAAAAAAACACACAAAAACTGTTGCAGAAATTGGGCAAACTGAGCATAAATGGCTCGAAAAATGAGGTACTGGGATATTTGTCTATCCTTCAGCCAACCTTAATTGCGTGACCTGGATGGTACATGGCTCTGACTGCCAGTGGTTTCCATGACTGCAGAGGTCATTAAAATTGTTGTCACTACTGTAGAAATCACAGCCAACTGTAGTTGTGTACCTTCCTATTTGCTGATTTCTGCACAAGTTTGAGCCTGTTGGTAGCCATGCAGGGGACGGGTGTTTTACATGCATGAAAGGGTACAGAGTTAATCATGTTGAATTTCACTACAGGGCAGGACTTTCAGATTATTCCCACAGTATGAGTAGCCTGTTGTCTTGCCAAAGGCTGGGGAGTTCTTCTTCAGAGACTCAGAAGCAAATACGAAATGCAGGTGGTGAGGAAGTCTAAGATGTATTAAACAGCAGGCAAATTATTGAAAAGAATAACGGCATACCCAGCAAGCAAATGAGAACACCTCCGTTCAGCTGCTGGGAGCTTCAGAGATACAGCAGTGGAGTTGAGGCTCCTAGCTGTCCGATAGGTTATGCAACACCTATGCCAGCCTTCAGGTCTGTGTCAAAGCTCTTCCCTTAGGTCAAATTTTAGGGTTTATATCCTTAGTCTGTCCCAAGTCATGCAGCATGAGGTGTGATTGCTAAATTATTCACATCTTGCACCAGGGGTCTCGTGGTCTGGGCTATGTGCCAATGGATAAGCCAGAAGCTAAACAGTGTAATTAATGCTGGGATCCTTTGGATGTGCCACAGCTATAATATCTCTAAGCAAGGTTTTGCAATGATATTACCCATTGCCAGCCTAGAAGCTTAGGGAAGCTGGGAAGGCCTGCGTCTCTGACAGCCCCCATATAATGGTGACATGAAGAACTAATTGTGCCAGGCTAACTATGCCTGCTCAAAATGTAATGGATCTTCTGATATGTTTCTACTACACCCGTTTGCTGCAGTGTTAGGTAGGTATGGCGCCAGTGAATTTATGCAAAACACACATAACACTACACATTTTTTAAAAAATAGCCAAGCACCTTGCTGTGACTATGGTAGAACACATTCCTGGCCAGAGGCTGGTTGGCAAGAAAGTGAAGGGAGTTTGCTTTGTTTACTCATACAAATGGTTTTCAGAGAGGAGATAGTTATTTAATTCAGCACCCACCCAGCTCCACATCCTAGGCATTTAGATTGCTAGAAAAGAAGAAGTCTTGCTTTTCAAACCAAAGTTAATTGCTGGTGACATCCAGATTTCATAAACAGATCGATAACAATCCTTTTCCATCATCTTGCAAGGAGCGGAATCAAGTTTGAAAATAAATAATCCCTAAACCCACAGCTGAAACCAAGGCAGCACCCAGTTTATATAAGACATTTATAATTGTGTCAGACACAAGGTATAGAACAAAACTGGGGCCATGTTATTAAACTACAACATTAAGACCTTGGGCCTGCCCGCTTAAAATGGGACAGTTGGTGGGTATGTAATCTCATACTGCATACTGAGAGAGAGAGCTGGGTACCATATTATTATTACTATAGTTACTCTTCTGTCCAGTGATTTTTCTAACCTTAGATGTAATGAAAATGATAAGAAGAAAATCCATGGCATATTTCAGAAGGCTGAAGCTATCACAACAAGGGCCCATTTTGACCTAGAATTAAATGATCACAACCAATCCTGACAGGCATTAAAAGGGTGACATTTCCTTTCTCTTTCTTCCTGACCCCTTAGCAGATAGCAGCACACAGCTCACTTGGACAACTGATGAGGTCTGTGAGATACTGTGAAACGTTGCACAGGCTTCATGATATCACAATGAATATATTGGTTTGCAACAGGACAGTTACAGATAGGTAGCCGTGTTGGTCTGCCATAGTCAAAATAAAAAAGTTCCTTCCAGTAGCACCTTAAAGACCAACTAAGTTAGTTCTTGGTATGAGCTTTCGTGTGCATGCACACTTCTTCAGATACCAGATACTTTTTTATTGCAACAGGACAGTTATGAAACTGGCTCAAAACAACAACAACATTAAATATAACTGCAGGAACGAAAAGATAAAAGCTTTAAAAGATAACATCAGTGCTAACTTATTTGAACTATGTACATATTTTCACCCAATCATTTCATTTCTCCCTCCCTTTAAAAAAATGAAATCACAAATCTAAAAAGCAATCAAGAATTTACTCCCCCCCCCCAATAAGTTTTCTTTCAGGAAAAAAAATAAACATCTTTAGTAGACCATTTGTATCAGTTTGCTGAGGCAAGGTTATCTGTCCAATGCAATAAGAACTCCTTCACCACAAGTGTATCATTATGAATGCTAGCACATCACGGGAATATCTGTCATCATTATACAACATGGGCAGGATGTGTTCCTCTCTCCAAGGCAACTTATTGAACCCCATGAATTTGAATTAGAATCCTGACCATTTTAGTTGTCAGGGGGCTTTTTTTGGGGGGGGGAGTTGTCAGTTTTAAAGCTTCTAGCTCTCATAACTCTAATATTTTTTGGAAGGAGCCAGAAATAATATTACCGTATTCATATTAGTGTAATATTATGCTTGGAAGTTTGAGCAACGGACATCCAAACAAAACGAGAACATTGATTTTACCCTTTACCACATGGTGCATGTGATATATACAGACATTGCACTGGGTTTGGTTATCCCAGAAACAAATTGTATTAGATATTTTATAGTAAAGTGGGAGTGGGAGGAGATAAGGTGTTAGAAGGGAGGAAATTAGCTTACTAGGTGGAAAACATAGATGGAATAGATTGATCCCAGAACTTTAGTAGTGGGGCACTTTATCTTCATACAGTATGACCAAGTTTCCTGGACACCTCATGCCATACTTGAGTAGTTGCGTTATCATGCTATAACAAGAATAGGGATCCATTTTCAGCCCGAGGCACACATGGGTGGAGAAATGAATATAAATTATATATTTGTACAGTAGACTGATTTAAACACACACACACACCAACCCTTTCTATCCCCCATCCAGCCAAACAAGAAGCATGATAAGAGTACAAGGACACTAGAGTCCCCAAGATTCTCTGGGGGAAGCCATGGCTGTTATGGAGGTCCTCCTATATAACCATAAAGGCCTGGACACTTCTTACCCATCCATGTTGGCAGGTGGAGCCTACCTAAAGGGCCTGTGCTGGAGTGGGCTCTTGATGCCTGTTAACTCCCTAATGGTTTCTCCATCTGGCAAGTTACCAGTAATAGCTAGCAGGCAAGCTACTTGATCATGTGATCCATGCCCTATACCCAGAGGCATACCAAAGGTCCATGGCACCATTGGCAAGGAGCTTTATTGGCACCCCTCAACCCCCTCCCAAAAAATCGCTTTACTACACACCTTTGTGCCATGGTGTAAGGATAGGAAGTTTCTCCTGTGCTTGATCTCACCACAATAGTGGAGACACATCACCATACACATACAAACCATACACTCCATAGTCTGATAGGTGATATTAGCGTCCCACCCGGGGCATGGGGCCCCCATGGGGCCAGTTTTGCCAACCCCTATATATGTCTCTGCCTATATCCTGCCAGCATTGATTATAACCATTACCAAGGGATAAAAAGCAGTTGTGGTCTCGCTTCTCCCAGTCCCTGCCTCTGTCTATTATTTGCTCTGTCTATTATGAAATGCAATACCAGTGCTCCTTTTTGTAATACCAATATGTGCTACATAAATTGTTGCTCTTGGTTTAAATCAGGGGTGGGAAGCCTGGGTCTCTACAGATATGGTTAGACTCCAGCTCCCATCACCCCTGCCCCCATCATTGGTCATGCTGGCTAGGGCTAGGGGGAGCTGGAGTCCATTTGGAGGGTCACAGGTTCGTTTTTTTTGGTTTAAATAGTGTTTTCTACTTTTTACCCTTTAATTCCAAAGTGCTACATTGGTTTTTTCCCCCAGCTGTACATTATCTCATAATAAAAAGAAGAAAATGCAAAATTAAAATAAAAAAATGCAGGCTACTTAAAGTTGTGCAAATTGTATTTTCTTAATGCAGTTAAGTTTGTTAGTCCTTTTCCTTTAACAAGAAAAACTGATTTGGTGGAGAGAAAGTCTCATATCTATTATTCCTGCTAATGAAGTAACACCTAAATCAGCATTAAGTGAGAGAAAGTGGATTTCACAGGAGCTTTTCCAAGTCGTCTCATATATTACAAAACCAGCAGAGTTTCTTTCTTTTTCTAAGAGCTGCTTTTAAACACAGTTGCAGACAGTCAATCACATATATTTTATGGTCATGCAGCAAAAGCGGAGCTGCCACTAACACCAACATCCCTTTTCTCCATTCTCCCCTGGTAAGAAAAAACCCCTCCAACTCAGGGCTCTCATGTCAACAGAAATGGAAGAAAAAGGCACCTACTGAGACACAAGAGTGAGGTAACAGCATGCTCAAGGAAAGCCCAAAATGTGAAGAAATGCAATTAAAAAACCAACACAAAACATCCCACCACTCCTGCAAAAAATGCCAATGTGGGACACTAGGAGCCTGGAAATGTTAGGTATCAGTCAGGAAAGAAAAACTAAAAAATGAGTGGTGGAGAGATTGAATTGGCTTCCTTGAGTCCCAAGGAGCTTATTTTATCTTGGACAAAGGCAGACTGGAACTCTCAATGGGGACATTTCTGTTAGGAAGTGAGCATACAGTGCCACGTTGTTGTTGTTAATTCCACTGATATTTAGTAATATATAACATTTGAACTGTATGCAGATCCTCTTCCTCCACAAGTTAGTAGACTGATTTACGTGGTTAGAAAATAGCAGTACTGAGTTGGATTCCTGTGAGTGGAATTCCACTTATGGGATTTTCACTGGAGAAAGTGGGGAAGACCATCTTTGCTGATTCCTCAGTAGGGATGGACAAATAGGTCCATGTCAATTTCATACATGCCCAGTAGTCTCATTGATCTGTTTATCTATTAAATATGTACTTTATCTCAAGATACCCATTTCTAAACACATTTAATTCTAAAATACACATTTTAAATGCATTTTGGAATGCGCTTTTGAACTGTATCACAAAAGTCATAGAAGTGCAAAATCCAAACTATAATTATATCCCTATCACAGGAGGTGTGAATTTGGTTAATTTGCTTGCAAACAGGGACCAAGCAACATTCTTCTCTGTCCCTGGATTTCAGTCCTTTTCTTGAACAAAAGGAGGCTTTCCATTCATAGAATGTACACTATGGCTCAAGTCCATAGTTTCCTTTTTAAAAAGACCTTTCTTTCCCTTTTGCGCTGTTCTTAAATTAGGACTTCCTTTCTCCACTGCAAAGTTGAACTACTGCGGTTTAATTTTTACGGTGGCTGTTCCGTTTTCTGTTAAATAGGCACCGCGTTTTGCAAGTACTGTATAGTCAAGTTCCATTTATCACTCTGAGTGGTGTACAAGGAAGTGCTAATTGGGAAGAAGTAAAATTGACTAAATCTATTCACCGTCGTAGTGGTGGGAGCATTTTGCTGCCAAATGCAAACAAACAAAAAAGTTTTTGTACTGCTTAATTAAGCACAACTGTGACTCAGGTCAAGTGTTAAAAGGCCAGCGTGGCTTTAAAAGACATATATTGAGACCTTCATATTTTCTTTCTTTTTTCTATACTATTACTGTTTTATTTACCTTAGGCATTTTTATTAGTGGAGGATGTTTTCAAATCAATGTTTATGCATCTCCCCAAACCACCCACCTAGCAACGTCTTCTTGTCTCATCATGATTAAGCACACCCACACGGCATCACTTTGCTATGTGTATTATTATTATTACTAATTTCAAATAATACCCTGGTGGAATGTCACCATGCACTAAAAAGTAACTGATGCTACAAGGAATGGAGGTGGTAATTTAAGAAAAGTGCAAAAGTTAATTAAGGAAATACTGAGTAATTAATTCCAGGTATGTGTAGCTCTCTCTTTGTACAGCATTCCCCTTCCAACAGTGCAATATTATATACGTACACTGAAAAGTAAGTGCCACCGTATTTAACTCTAGTGAAAGGGTGGCTAACCTTTTTTGGCCTGAAAGCCACATTCACCCTTGGTCAGTTTTCTGGATACTTATGGATATGGTAAAAAAGATAAAGGACTCCTGGATGGTTAAGTTCAGTCAAAGGTGACTATGGGGCTGCGATGCTCATCACACTTTCAGGCTGAGGGAGTTGGCGTTTGTCCACAGACTGCTTTCCAGGTCATGTGGGCAGCATGACTAAACCGCTTCTGGCACAACGGGACACTGTGATGGAAGCCAGAGCGCACGGAAATGCCGTTTACCTTCCCGCCGCAGCGGTACCTATTTATATACTTGCACTGGCGTGCTTTTGAACTGCTAGGTTGGCAAGAGCTGGGACAGAGCAACATGAGCTCACCCTGTCACGAGGATTCGAATCACTGACCTTCCAACTGGCAAGCCCAGGAGGCTCAGTGGCTTAGATCACAGTGCCACCTACATCCCTATGATATGAATATGACCAAAAGCAGATGTGACCATCTCACACTGTGGCACATGTGCATGTACACACACACACACACGAGGCACACACAGAGGTACGCAGTTGCCTCCTCAGATGATCTACATAGATCTGTGGAACAGAGATGCGGATCACCCCATCCCCACTAATCTGATGACTGGGGAGGAGTCAATTTGCATCGCCATCAGGTTGATGGCTGGGCATATCAGTTTAAACCTCTCTCTTCCCACCCCAGTGTTGTGCCTTTTCTTTTTTTCTTTGCTGCCATTGCCAAATCAGTAGGCTCTTTAGGGGTGTCTCATACATCTGGGACAGGCGTTAGCTATCCACACCCTATTAAGTGTGCTCAGAATTGTAGCCCCCTAGCCATTTAATGGAGTTTGCTCCCAAGTAAATTTGTATAGAATTCCACCGAAATGCAATAACTGCAACGTTACAGTTTATTTGTGAAGACCCCCCTTTTTTTTAGCTCAGGGGTTATACATTTTTGTCTGTTTGGATGCTGCATTTCATCTTATTTCTGTCAATTTCATTTTAGGAGTTACTTGGCATTTCAATAAATAAAGAAAACGCACACACAGCATTCCCCCTCCCTGCTCTGAAAGTTAAAAACCATGTTAAAGACAAATGACCACAGACATGATCTGGGCAACTCTGATGCTGACCAACGACGATCACCACGCTTACTTATTCTTCAGATCGAAAACAATAAATATAATTGTCAGGGGTTTAGGAGCAGAGGCACGGGCAAGGGAGGAAACAGAGAGCGAAGGGGAGGAGGCAGAAGAAAAGATGAGTGATGACGACGACCCGAGATCTCCTAGTCTTTCCAGTGAATCAGAGGATTCACAGAAAGGAGCACCAGTGGCCAGGGCAAGGGGGGAGTCAAGGGGGGCACCCCAGGAAGATAGAGCCAGAAGGGACTCAGGGGGGAGCAGCTGGAAATCGGGACCAGCGTCACCGCCAGGAAGCAGGGAAGAGGAAGGGAGCCAGGGGGAAAGCGCTGGCAGCTCACCACAGGAGGGAGGGCATGAGTCAGGAGTGGCCACACCTCCATCGGGGAGCGAAGAAACGGTTAAGAGGAAGGTGGAAGGTTGGGCGCGCGCGCCAAGTTCAAATGCAGAGGAAGGCGGCGCAGTAAGCAGCCCCGAAAGGGAACCAGGTCCTAAAGCCCGGCGCAAGGAGGCAGGAGGGTCCGGGTCAGCGTCAGAAGAATCCCGGAAGGAAGAAGCCCCGGGGGGTAGAGGGACCCAGAGGAGGACAGTCAGGCGGAAAAGGTGGAGCAAGGCTAGGATATTAAGTTGGTGCACACGGGGCGGAGACTCAGACGGAGCTTCGCCGATCTAGCTACTAGACGTAGAGTTTGCGCGCAGCAGCGTGAGAATGGAAACTGTAATTCAATAAAGACTTTTACTTAATGATCGCTGGCTAGCGTGATCCTCTGTGAGCTAGGATCTTCAAGCAGCTCTGACAGTAAGCTCCGTCTCTCCATTGTGGGCATCTACAGCCTCGAGGAGGGGAGAGAAACAGGTGCCTACTAGCGAGCTCACGAACGGCAGACGACATGACGGCTGAGCAGCAGATAGAGGACCTCAGAAAAGCAGTGGCACAACTGAACGCCGAGGTTCTCGCATCCAGGAAGAGAGAGGAGGAGGCAGCTGCCGCCTGCAGGGATCTCCAGGTCAGGTTAGACGTGCTGACAAAGCAGACACCCCGGCAGGAGGGAATTGGGTTGGCGAGACGGACAGGCGGGCTGGTCTCTCACTTCGATGGGAACCTGCAACAGTATCCCAACTTTAGAGCCGACGTACTGTGTGCACTGCAACTGCTGCATAAAGACTTTAGAGATGAACAAGAGAGAGTGGGGTTCATCATGTCCCATCTGCATGGGGATGCGAAAGCATGGCTACGCAATTTATGGAGAGATAAGGATCCGGCGCTCCAGAATGCGGATGCCTTTATTAAAGCGATGGATGGGTGCTTTTTATCAAGTATTGACGTGGATCTTGCACGGAAGGAGGTGCATGGGCTGAGACAAGGGAGGGCCAGCGTCAGGCAGTATCATGCCCGCTTTTTCGCCTTGGTCAGTGCCCTGGAATGGGACAGAGATTCGGCTCCTGTAAGAGACCTCTTTTGGGAGGGGCTGCACAACTCGATTAAAGATGAGATCGCGAGGGGGGAGAGACCCCGAACCACCCAGGAGGTCGTTCAGAGGGCACTGGCAGTGGGGGTGAGGCTGGAAGGACGTCCGTGGAGCAAGGACGAAGGGCGTGGAGGGCGCGAACCAGCCGGGGGCCCCTCCTTCCTTCCCAGAGAAGCAGCGCGGGCGCAATCCACGCCTCCGCCAGGAGGAGGAGCCGAACCTATGGAGGTTGGAGGTGCAAGGGCTCAGTCAGCAACCAGAGCCCTAGCACCGGCAGCAGTGAAAGCGAAGCCTCCTAGAGGGAACAGGAAGTGTTACGTCTGTGAGGAACCAGGGCATATGGCAAAAGAGTGTCCCCAGAGGCCCCACAAGCTCACTGCAGCCTCAGCAATGGTGACTGCAGCAACGCAGCAAGGAGGACCACAGCAGGGAAACGACGCAGTCTGGCTGGAGGAAGAGGCACTGGGGCCCAGCCAGACGTGTTAGTGACGCAGTCCCCAGAGATTTTACAGCCCGTGAACCCCCTCCCGCCCAAACCAGTAGTGAGGCTCACAGCATCTCTCCAGCTGCCCAATGGAATCACCATAGACGTGCCAATCACCATTGACTCAGGCAGCAATGCGGACTTTATAGGGCAGGACTTTGTCGACAGGCACGCTGTGCAGTTGCTGCCGGCCACACTGCCCCTGCAGGTTGTCACGGTGGATGGCAGGGAGCTGCTCGGGGGGCAAGTGGTGAAGCAGACGCCACCAATGGTGATGCGACTTGGGAATCACAGAGAAATCATCAGCTTCAACGTCACTCAACTATCTGACACGCCCGTTGTATTGGGCATGAGTTGGCTGGACAAGCACAGCCCAACGATGGCTTGGTACCAGAGGCAGCTGACCTTCGGCTCTTCCTTTTGTGCTGAACACTGCATCGTGCCCAGGCAGGAAGGAGAGGAAGAGGAGTCACAGCTGCTGCTCGGCACGCTGCAAGCGATTCCCCACAAGTACGCTGAATTTTTGGAAGTTTTCTGCGAGAAGGAGGCAGACAGGCTACCCCCTCACAGACCATATGACTGCAAAATTGACCTGCTGCCGGGGGCGGCGCTGCCTAAAGGGAGACTGTATTCCATGTCAGAGGACGAACTGCAAGAACTCAAGGAGTTCATTGATCATAATTTGCAGCGCGGCTTCATCCGGGAGTCCAAGGCAGTGGGGGGCAGTCCCGTATTCTTTGTTAAGAAGCGGGACACGCCCCAAAAGAGACTCGTAGTGGATTACAGGATTTTGAACAGTGTGACTAGGCCATCGGACTTCCCCATGCCCCGAATTGACGACCTCCTCGCAAAGGTACGGAAGGGCAGAGTGTTCACCAAGTTGGACCTGCGGGGGGCGTACAACCTCATTCGCATGCGGGAGGGTGATGAGTGGAAGACAGCCATGTTCACGCCACTGGGGACCTACGAATATAGAGTTATGCCTTTTGGATTGCAAAATGGCTCCCACGTTTTTCAAGCATTTATGCATCACGTGTTGGCGGGACTTCTCTACAAGACGTGCGTCTGTTTCTTAGATGACATCCTGATCTTTTCGGAGTCGCAGCAGGAGCATGACAAACACGTCAAGGAAGTGCTGAGCAGGCTAAAGCAACATAGGCTCTACGCCAAGCTGGAGAAGTGCCAATTTGACGTGACGGAGGTGGATTTTCTGGGCTACAAGCTGTCTGACAAGGGGCTCGCCATGGACAGCGCCAAGGTGCGAGCGGTGTTGGATTGGAAGAGCCCGCGCAACCGGAAGGAGGTCCAACGGTTTGTCGGCTTTGCGAACTTCTATCGCAAGTTTATCAAGGGCTTCGCGATGCAGACGGCGGCCATCATTGACACGCTTAGCTCCAAGAAAAAGAAGTTCATTTGGACAGAGCAGGCGGAGCAGTCCTTTCAGGCACTCAAGCGTCTCTTCGCGTCGGAAGAGCAGCTGCTTCATGTCAACCCCAGCAAGCCGATGAGGGTGGAGACAGACGCTTCGGACAGAGCCGTGGGGGCGGTCCTGCTGCAGAAAGACCCGCAGGGGGTGTGGCGACCGGGAGCGTTTTACTCCAGGAAGCTCAGCAAGTCCGAGCAGAACTACACCATATGGGACAGGGAGTTGCTGGCCATTCACGCAGCGTTCAAGGCGTGGAGGCACTTTCTGATCGGCGCCAAGCACACGGTGCAGGTTTGCACGGACCACAAGAATCTAGAGCACTGGCGCACGGCACAGTTCCTGAACCAGAGGCAGATACGTTGGGCTGAGTTCTTTGCGAACTTCGACTTCCGAATAGAGTATGTCCCGGGGGACACCAACATCATGGCAGACGCTCTCTCCCGTAAGCCACAGTATCTGGAGGACGCAACACCAGCGGCCGCCATGCACATCTTCGCACCGACAGTGTGGGCGTGCGCCGCGGCGACCGTGGACCTAGAGGCGGTGCGACGAGCGTTGCAGGGGGACTCCTTCGCACAAGCAAAGATGGCAGAGGTGCAAAGGGGCAAGGCAGCGGCCGACGGTTTCCAGCTAAGAGATGGATTGCTCATCCGTAAAGGGGCCATCTACGTGCCGGGAGACGAACTTCGAGCCAAGGTGCTGCAGCAGCTGCACGACGCGCCCACGGCCGGGCACTTTGGCAAGGAGAAGACGGTGGAATTAGTAGCCAGAGATTTCTGGTGGCCTGGAATGAGAGGGGAGGTCGCAGACTACGTGGCGAGGTGTGACACCTGCCAGAGGGCCAAACCAGTGCACAAACCGCCGGCCGGACTGTTGGAACCCCTGCAAACTCCGGTCGAACCTTGGGAAAGGGTGGCCCTGGACTTTGTCACGGATCTGCCCAGCTCAAGGGGCAAGACGGCAGTGCTGGTGGTGGTGGACCTGTTTTCCAAGATGGCCCATTTCATTCCGTGTGCTAAGGTGGCCACGGCGGAGCAAACCGCCAAACTGTTCATAGACCACGTGTTCAAGGTTCACGGTCTGCCACGGTCTATTCTGTCCGACCGGGGGCGGCAGTTCATCTCGAATTTCTGGCAGAAGCTGATGGGCTTCCTGAACGTCAAGATCAACCTGGCGTCGGCGAGACACCCGCAGACCAACGGGCAAGCGGAGCGGGTCAATGCCATCATGCAGCAGTACCTGAGATGTTATGCAAATCAACAGCCTGCGACGTGGGTGGATTACCTGCCGCTTGCCGAGTTCGCCTACAACAACACGAAGCACGTGTCCACGGGGGTCACGCCGTTCTTCGCCAACAACGGAAGGCACCCCAGAACCTTCCCGGGACTGGAAAGAATGGGGGAGGGGGAGCCGCAGACAGCAGATGCGTTCGCGTCGGAGCTGCAGGAAGTCCACGATCAGCTGAGGCGCCACCTGGAGCTGGCCAAGCACGCATACAAGGTACAAGCAGACAAGCACAGAAGGGTTGGAGAAGAGCTCCACGTGGGAGACTGGGTTTGGTTAGCAGCCAACGCAGTGCCGGCCAGGTCGTTGGCCAAGAAGAAACTAGGGCATAAGCAACTGGGGCCCTACCAAGTCGAAGAGCAAGTCAACCCGGTAGCTTTCAGACTGGCACTTCCGGAGGGTTCCAGAATGCATCCGGTATTCCACAGATCGGTGCTCACTCCCTACAAGGCACCGCACAGGTTCCAGGAACCCGGAACGGCGCCGAGTCCGGCCAGAGACAGAACAGGGCACGCGGGAGTGGCACAGAAGGAGCGCATCAACGAAGTCACGGAGATTTTGGACTCCAGATGGGGGGAAGAGGGGGTAGAATACTTTCTCGCCAAGGAGGGCACCCCGGCCAGTGCGAACAGCTGGGTGCCGGGCTACGCCTTAGACGAACCTCTGCTCAAAGACGAGTTTCATGCCCTCTTCCCACATAGACCTATGCCAGCAGACTTTTTCGACGACTGGCTTTTCACGCCCACGCTTTCGGCCAGAACGTTCCGGGGGTTCGACTCGGACGAGGAACCGACACGAGACATCCGTTCCCCGGAGGGGTCACCTTCGGGATCCGCCTCAGAACCCTCGTATTGGTGGGACGATAGGCCAGAGGAGCAGTTCCGCAGAAAGTGGCTGGAATGCTCAGGACGAGCAACGCCGCCAGGAGGAAGTGAGGGAGAGACGGACATGGACATTTTCGGGGACGACCCTGGTTTCGAGCACGGCGGCACAGAGATGGAAGCGGAGGTGACCGTCGTCGACGAGAGCAGGGAGGAAGAACCGGAAGACTTCAGATGGAGGCCCGCCACGGGAAGCGACCGATATCCGACGTTCGTCCCTTTGCAACAGCAGCCCCCAGCTCCAGCACCGGAAGGAGGGGAGGGGGGAATGGGGGGCTTCGAGGGGGGGATGGATGTCAGGGGTTTAGGAGCAGAGGCACGGGCAAGGGAGGAAACAGAGAGCGAAGGGGAGGAGGCAGAAGAAAAGATGAGTGATGACGACGACCCGAGATCTCCTAGTCTTTCCAGTGAATCAGAGGATTCACAGAAAGGAGCACCAGTGGCCAGGGCAAGGGGGGAGTCAAGGGGGGCACCCCAGGAAGATAGAGCCAGAAGGGACTCAGGGGGGAGCAGCTGGAAATCGGGACCAGCGTCACCGCCAGGAAGCAGGGAAGAGGAAGGGAGCCAGGGGGGAAGCGCTGGCAGCTCACCACAGGAGGGAGGGCATGAGTCAGGAGTGGCCACACCTCCATCGGGGAGCGAAGAAACGGTTAAGAGGAAGGTGGAAGGTTGGGCGCGCGCGCCAAGTTCAAATGCAGAGGAAGGCGGCGCAGTAAGCAGCCCCGAAAGGGAACCAGGTCCTAAAGCCCGGCGCAAGGAGGCAGGAGGGTCCGGGTCAGCGTCAGAAGAATCCCGGAAGGAAGAAGCCCCGGGGGGTAGAGGGACCCAGAGGAGGACAGTCAGGCGGAAAAGGTGGAGCAAGGCTAGGATATTAAGTTGGTGCACACGGGGCGGAGACTCAGACGGAGCTTCGCCGATCTAGCTACTAGACGTAGAGTTTGCGCGCAGCAGCGTGAGAATGGAAACTGTAATTCAATAAAGACTTTTACTTAATGATCGCTGGCTAGCGTGATCCTCTGTGAGCTAGGATCTTCAAGCAGCTCTGACAATAATTTACGAAGCATCAACTGCAGTGCAGTAAAATATTAATGTTCAGTGTTTGGGTTACCCAAGCTTTACAGAAGGTCATTATATGGCTGGTGTAATGGTTGAAATAACCTTTAGTTTTTCCATCCATAAAAGCTCACTCTGTCCCCACATATAAAAATTATACAAATTTATTGTGAATCCATGGGACAACAATCTTTTCAGGTCACTCCACTCATAATTACAACTAATTAAAATGTGCCAAAGAAAGGATAGAAATTTATCTCTGCTCATTAAACCTGTAAAGACTGTGTTAATTAGATGTCAGACTCAGTAACTCACATAAATGTTGGCTGCCAGTCTAAATTTAGTAAAAAAGGGGGGGGATGCATTCAGAGATCTTTCTCCCAGAAAACAGATTGATTTGGCTGGCTTAAGTAACAGGGTTAAGTCTGAAGCTATTCTAAGAATTCCTTTGTGCACCTTCCATTTCTTCTTTAACTAATTTTTAAATTCCTCATTTTACCATATGTTAAATATAATGAATAGTCTTGTCTAGACTGAGTAGGACTGAGCAGGAAGCATTTTTTATCAGGACTGTGAAATGGGAAGAAAGCGTTAAATCCCTTCCCCCATATGACATGATCATGATCCTGATATTCACTCCTTCCTGCATTTGCTTAAAAAAAAACCTGCTAGGTGAAATAAATTCATTCATATATGCCTACCTGAACCATAAGACGACCCTGGACCAGGAAGGCTGCCTTTTGGTCAGTAGCATCCCAGTTACGGAAGAGGTTTCCCAATGAGTCTCACCTGGTACCATTCTTGTAGTCTTTTCTAAACCAGGTGAAGACCGTTTTGTTCATGCAGGCCTTTTAAATAACAGTGTAGTCTTTTGATTCTTAAATATCTGTTCAGTTTTGGAGGTGTTGGTTGGTTTTTAATGGATCTGTGTTTTATTTTATATCAAAATTGCTTTGCAAGTCACAAAGATAACTTTATGTTATGGGTGGCATACAAGTGCCATAAATAAATGATCTCGATACGAATCCAAGGCAGACCTTTTAACATCACAGTAATCCAAGTGTATGCACCAACCACTGGTGCTGAAGAAACTGAAATTGACCAATTCTATGAAGACTTACAACACCTTATAGAAGTGACACCAAAGAAGGATGTTCTTCTCATTATAGGGGATTGGAATGCTAAAGTAGGGAGGCAAGAGATAAAAGGAACAACTGGCAAGTTTGGCCTTGGAAATCAAAACGAAGCAGGGCAAAGGCTAATAGAGTTCTGTCAAGAGAACAAGCTGGTCATCACAAACACGCTTTTCCAACAACACAAGAGACGACTCTACACATGGACATCACCAGATGGGCAGCATCGAAATCAGATTGATTATATTCTCTGCAGCCAAAGATGGAGAAGCTCTATACAGTCAGCAAAAACAAGACCTGGAGCTGACTGTGGCTCAGATCATCAGCTTCTTATAGCAAAATTCAAGCTTAAACTGAAGAAAGTAGGAAAAACCACTGGGCCGGTAAGATACAATCTAAGTCAAATCCCTTATGAATACACAGTGGAAGTGAGGAACAGGTTTAAGGATTTAGATTTGGTAGACAGAGTGCCTGAAGAACTATGGATGGAGGCTCGTAACATTGTACAGGAGGCAGCAACGAAAACCATCCCAATGAAAAGGAAATGCAAGAAAGCAAAGTGGCTGTCCAACGAGGCCTTACAAATAGCGGAGGAGAGAAGGCAAGCAAAATGCGAGGGAGATAGTGAAAGATACAGGAAATTGAATGCAGATTTCCAAAGAATAGCAAGGAGAGACAAGAAGGCCTTCTTAAACGAGCAATGCAAAGAAATAGAGGAAAACAACAGAATGGGAAGAACCAGAGATCTGTTCAAGAAAATTGGAGATATGAAAAGAACATTTCGTACAAAGATTACCATAATAAAGGACAAAAGTGGTAAGGACCTAACAGAAGCAGAAGACATCAAGAAGAGGTGGCAAGAATACACAGAGGAATTATACCAGGAAGATATGGATGTCTCGTACACCCCAGGTAGTGTGGCTGCTGACCTTGAGCCAGACATCCTGGAAAGTGAAGTCAAATGGGCCTTAGAAAGCACTGCAAATAACAAGGCCAGTGGAAGTGATGGTATTCCAGCTGAACTATTTAAAATTTTAAAAGATGATGCTGTTAAGGTGCTACACTCAATATGCCAGCAAATTTGGAAAACTCAGCAGTGGCCAGAAGATTGGAGAAGATCAGTCTACATCCCAATCCCAAAGAAGGGCAGTGCCAAAGAATGCTCCAACTACCGCACAATTGCACTCATTTCACACGCTAGCAAGGTTATGCTTAAAATTCTACAAGGAAGGCTCAAGCAGTATGTGGATCGAGAACTCCCAGAAGTGCAAGCTGGATTTAGAAGAGGCAGAGGAACCAGAGACCAAATTGCAAACATGCGCTGGATTATGGAGAAAGCTAGAGAGTTCCAGAAAGACATCTACTTCTGCTTCATTGACTATGCAAAAGCCTTTGACTGTGTCGACCACAGCAAACTATGGCAAGTTCTTAAAGAATTGGGAGTGCCTGATCACCTCATCTGTCTCCTGAGAAATCTCTATGTGGGACAAGAAGCTACAGTTAGAACTGGATATGGAACAACTGATTGGTTCAAAATTGGGAAAGGAGTACGACAAGGCTGTATTTTGTCTCCCTGCTTATTTAATTTATATGCAGAATACATAATGCGAAAGGCTGGGCTGGATGCATCCCAAGCTGGAATTAAGATTGCTGGAAGAAATATCAACAACCTCAGATATGCAGATGACACAACCTTGATGGCAGAAAGTGAGGAGGAATTAAAGAACCTTTTAATGAGGGTGAAAGAGGAGAGCGCAAAATATGGTCTGAAGCTCAACATCAAAAAAACGAAGATCATGGCCACTGGTCCCATCACCTCCTGGCAAATAGAAGGGGAAGAAATGGAGGTAGTGAGAGATTTTACTTTCTTGGGCTCCATGATCACTGCAGATGGTGACAGCAGCCACGAAATTAAAAGACGCCTGCTTCTTGGGAGAAGGGCAATGACAGGCCTAGACAGCATCTTGAGAAGTAGAGATGTCACCTTGCCAACAAAGGTCCGTATAGTTAAAGCCATGGTTTTCCCAGTAGTGATGTATGGAAGTGAGAGCTGGACCATAAAGAAGGCTGATCGCCGAAGAATTGATGCTTTTGAATTATGGTGCTGGAGAAGACTCTTGAGAGTCCCATGGACTGCAAGAAGATCAAACGCATCCATTCTTAAGGAAATCAGCCCTGAGTGCTCACTGGAAGGACAGATCGTGAAGCTGAGGCTCCAGTACTTTGGCCACCTCATGAGAAGAGAAGACTCCCTGGAGAAGACACTGATGCTGGGAAAGATGGAGGGCACAAGGAGAAGGGGGCGACAGAGGACAAGATGGTTGGATAGTGTTTTTGAGGTTACCAGCATGGGTTTGACCAAACTGCGGGAGGTAGTGGAGGACAGGGGTGCCTGGCGTGTTCTGGTCCATGGGGTCACGAAGAGTCGGACACGACTAAACGACTAAACAACAACAACAATTGGCCGTCAGATGCTTAAAAAAAATATCCATCCACCGTATGTAGTGTCTTCCTAATACTATGGCATTTTATGAACGTACACATTTGTATTACTAATAAAGAATGGGTGGCACACGGCTTTCTGTACAAAGTTCAGAAAGAAAGAAACAGAAATAGGAGAATCCCTAACGTGCTGGCTCCATGTTGGAAACAAGGCTTGGGTATTTCAGAACTTCAAATGTTGTGTGGACGTTGGATGAGCAGAACTTCTGGAACCTGTGTAATTAATTCTTGGAATGCATTTTGCAACGAAACTCCCATTACATCAATTTCCAGAATGGAAGACATGTTAGTCAGCTGCAGCAAAAAATAACAGACTCCCATGGCTTCTGAAATGCTAACCATTTTTTTTATGGGGTAATGATTTGTGGATCATATTTTACTTTGTCAGATGCATGATATCTAATCCTAAATTGATACTGGTGGATGGATATACCTTAAGTGTACATATGCCTGCCAATTTAGGATTACACTTCATGCATCACAGACATTTATGGTACCGTAAATAAGTTTGCAAATCTTTAAAGGGCCACACAACTCTTAGCTGTTTGTCAGATTCAATGGCATTTTTTTGGAATTTTATAGTTGAAAACACACAAAAAACATATATACTCATAAATGCTGTTCCTAACATCTGGCTTCAAACATGTTCCACCCAGTGCGCTTAGAGCACCGTCTGCAATAATAACTGTAGCAGCATAAACTGACCCCGAGGGCTGATTAATGCCACTGTTGATACATTCCCATCATTTTTGGGCAGGCTTTTATTGCCCAGTGAAGAGGTTTCTTCACCTGCTCCCTAAGTTCCAATCTCTCAGTGCATGTTGAAATTTGACTGTATGGCATCTGGCTGACTATCAAAAGACTATAGTATCAAAGTAAAAGGCTGAGATATATTGAGAAATGAGGACAAACATACTGACTGCAGTATCTTCTCAAACTCAGACATACAATATTTGCATGAATGCAAATTTTCAAAACCTGAAGTTAAAACATGACCAAAAAGAGGCAGGTGTTATACAAACGTATATGAAGAGCCCCAGTCTATCAGGCCAAAGTTCCCTCTAGTCCAGTATTCTGTTTCCAACAGCCATATACTTTTAGGAAACCCACAACTTAGGTAGGAAGGCAGGAGTCCACACCCATTGTTCATACTTCAACAACTGGGTGTTATTTATCTAATCATGTATTCACTTTGTGTGCTTTTTTAAATTTCTAAGCCCCAAATAAAATGTAGTGTCATCTAGATATTGGATAGAAATACCTGTGAACCCTGACTGGGACTGATGGGAATTGTAGTCCAACACCACACTCATTGCCATTCGTTACTGGGTTGAGTTCAAGGCTTTACTATTTAGACACAAATAGTAAAACCTTGAAGTCAACACAGAAACAAAGTTCTTAGCAGATTGGGACCTGTTTCCTTGAGGCATCCCACTTGACTGTTTCAATTTTGCCATGAAATATTCATTCCACACTTGTAAAAATCCATCTTTTAGCATAGCAGCACCCACACTTCAGAACTCCTTGCACATTCACATCAAGCAAGCACATTCGCTGAACAATTTTTGTTGCCGGTTTAAAACATTTTTGTTTAGGCAAGCCTATCTCATAATGTAGGAGGTCACATGTGTTTTAATCTGTCTTCATGTTAACAATTAATTTCAATTATATTTTGATTTAGAAAGAAATAAAAGAGGCATCTATGTTTATTAACAATTTTAATGCTTGTTAAATAAATACCTTAGAGGTTCTATTTGCAATTGAGCAATATATAGAGAACTTTGATTGTGGTTCGAGGACCCGATCCCTGCTTGTGGAATGAAGACACATGGACACAGAGTATAAGGTTAATGGGCAAGGAATGGCCACAACTTTATTGATTACAGCAAGTGAGAAGGTATTGGCTTAGGCATTGGACCTCGACAGATTGACTCCACCCACTCAGAGAGGGGTGAGCCCAAAGGGGGGTTTATTCACCAGAAGGTGGAGCCTGTTGATGCTAATACAACTATAAGCTCTCCCCTGATGTCACCGGGGGTCGTGCCATGGCCCCCGCCACACAGGCATCGGACAGGATCCACGACCACCGGATTCCTTTAACAGAATACCCAAATTTGAAGGGGTAGGCGATGGCCACACATAGCCCTTCCACACACCAACAACACATTCCAATGCCTAACCTACCCGCCAATACCGAGAAAGTTGTGACGATTGCTAAGAGGTAGGCAAAAAAACCAAAAGGCCTAATGCCAGATGGAAAAATTCCTACCAGGCCCCCTGGGCAACCTGGGCAACCAACCTAAGGTCCATAGCAAGGTCAAGAGAAAACGAAGCCCTAAGCTCTAAGGGAGTGGAGGGTGGGTGACTTGCGATGAGAAGGCAGAAAATGAGGCAGAATGGCTGGCGCAGTAGTAACTTAAACTGCAAACCACGCCCCCTCAAAGCCGCCCGGTTGGGCGCTTACCTGTGGGCGTGGTGTGCCAGGCAGGTGAGTGGGGCAGGGGGCATAACGCCCCCTGGGAGACGCAGAAATCGCGTCCCGCCCACAGCACCTCCCCTCTTGGAAGAGGAGAGGCTTTCTCATTTTTCAGCTCTGCAATAACCTTTTCCCCATGGGGCAACCAGAGCTTTCTTGCCAGTGTGGTAGGGAGGAATGGCCCTCCTGGCACAGGTGTTTCTGTAGTTTACCTGGACAGTTCTGGGGTGGAGCGGAGGTTGGGATCATGTGGCTACACCAAGTGAGCCAATCTGATGTTCTTGCTGGTCTGTCCATATAGCACCAACGTCTCTGCCACCCTGCCTCAACCCAACACTTTCTCGGTATGGTGCAGTTCAACCCATGCCAGGTGGGTAGGTGGGCAGACCACCCAGCTGGCTGCTACTGAACCCAGCATTCCAAATGTGGCGACACTATAATAGTGTTGTAATACTATGCAAAACCCTTTTATTAATCAGCCCTAGAATAGAATTCACCATTGTCTTTGCTACCGCATAATGTATCTCAGAAGTATCACAAAGAAAAGTTATCAGCACTTCAGGTGGTGGTACATTTTAGGCTAAATCTATAGGTGCACATACAGCCTTCCCATGTATGAAGAATTGTAACTAACTTGTTGCCTGCTTTGAAATGTCAGAACAAAGCTATTCTGCTCTTGAATGAGTGTGTAACATTGTAAAGGAGCCCATTTATTTAAGGCGCTTCCCTTATCACTGTCTTTTCTCCTTTCACTGTTTTCAACAAGGTTATGGCCCTGTGGCACAGCTGCAAAGTGATGGTGACTGATGTACTCTGGAACTGACTGTAGTCAATTGCTTCCGTGAGAGACAGTAGTGAGCCAGACCCATATGGCACTTGCCTTCTATCATCCCTTACTGAGGCCATCAAATGAATCTGCCATGTACAGTGAAGATGTAGCTGAACAGGAACTTGGTAATGAGCTGGGAAGGTGAATGGACAAAATTCTGTACTGGAAGGAGCCATTCCATTCAACATTATGCCACCTCTGAAAAGGCAAAGATTCCCAGCGCATTAAAAAGACTAAAGTGAGACACACAGATTTTTAAAAACAGATTTGCATGTGCACAAGTGGAAAACACTGAGAAGCTGTAGCAGATGGGCCTCATGTATTCAAGTATCTTTGTAAGCACATAGACATAATGTACGTATTATCTGTATGTCACTGCTTCACAGCTTAGTTTTCCCAGAATATTCAAATGAGTAAGGAAGTCATGCCTCTCCATATCCCTTTGAAAAGACTGTATATGGCCCCCTCTTTTTTGGGTGGGGTAGGGAGGGGAGATCTATTTAAACAAGCAGGAAGCCAAGCACAAACCTGTATAGCTTATGACCCACCAAACCCACACACCTTGCACATCCCAACAGCCTACTTGGTAACTTTAAAAAAACACAGAAACTTAAAAAAACAACAACAGCTTGTTGGGTTACCTGGTATCACCTGTCCTAGCACTACGATTGGCTTGTCGTGTTCCTATAACATTCCTTCAAACACTGAAATCAAATTCTCTCAAATGCTGCTCTTTTTGTGCTGACTTGTATCATGCTTGTTAAAGTGCTGGAATTTCCCAATGACAATGGCCTGGAGATGATCTTGCCCTAACCTTGTTATTATGATAGCTTTCATGATAGCTTTGAAAGCTACCAGAGTACGGAAGATGACATTCACTCTGCTTTCTCTTAAATGACTAATGGGTCTTACTTCAAGCTAGGCTGTAACAATATTTTGATAAGATGACTCAATCCATCCTGTAGAGCATGTCTAACACATTATTAAGCTAACAGGATTTCACGTATACCTGTGCTCCAACAGCTCTCAGTGGGTGTGCTTCTTTATCTGTTTATATCTGAAATTCCTATGGGCCATGAACAAGCCCATGCCCTGTACATAGCAACAGTCCTCAACCCCAAAGGTGAAATCAATGTTGACTGTATTCATGATCTCCAGCTTATTCTTAGTGGCTATAAGTTTCCTAAATGAGGTACCATTTTGTTATAACTGACCAAGTTCCTCAACATAATTTTCGTTGATGTATGACACAATCTTTTTACTGTTTCCACTCCTAATCAAACATCCAAATGTGCTCTTGTGAATCAGAAGAAGGGCCTTAAACTCCTATATTCTACACAAGAACACATATTCTTACAATCAGACCCATTAGCTGTTTTGATAGACTGGGCTCCTCAGTAATCACTTGGTAGTGGTGATGGCCGGGTGAAATCATGTGTACTAGACACAGCCGGTTTAGAACCAAAGGAAACACAGACTAGAGAAAATTGGGAATTTTTACTCACAACACTGTTAAAATTGGCATTGCCAGTCCTGATCCAGCAAAGGATATTGGTGCAGATAAGCAGGCATCTGCACTCATATATTTTTTGTAATACAAATTTCAAAAATATATTGGATGTGCATAGGAATGCATATTAGAAAGTGCATTTCAATGCAGTATGCTGTCTTTTTGCTCTCCATTGCTTTCAGTGGCATGCACAATCTGATATGCATTTATTTGTACATTCCAGACATGTTTTTCATGTCCACTAGAGCTGGATTAGGGCTAAAAGTATACAGTTAACCCCTTGTAATTAAGAAGGTGGTGGTCAGTTAGCATCCTGCCCCCAATTCCATACTAATAGAATATTGTTCCTTATGGAGACCTGCTGGGATGTTAATAATCAGGTTGGCAGGCACACCAATCTGAATATACTTGTCAGTTTATCTTGCAGCCACATGTACTGTTTGGGAAGGCATAATAGTACATAATTGAAAGAATATGTGCTTTCCCCCCCTTCATGAACCACTGACACACCAGCTTCTAACTGGTAAATGGATTCAGGTTTTTAAAGCTTTCAATGAATTCCACAATCTCATGGGATTTATTTGTTTCTACCCTGACTAGATGATTGAAAGTTTTAAAATAAGGCTCATGAATGATAAATTGTAAACAATGAATAATGCACCATCGGTACAAATTTCACAGATATTTTTGAGGGCAGTTGGCAGTCATGTTAAAAACAGAAACAACCCATCAGTAAACAGCTCATTCCTATAAATAATGGTGGGGGATATTAAGTGTATCTTTTTTATTATATCTTAAATAGACTCCTCATCAACTATTCTGTGAGTTGCCAATTAGAATTAATTTTGTAATGAGATTAACAGGGTGACTGCTATGGTGAATATATGCAGGTTTGGGGCCAGTTTGCAAAGGATGAGATGGCTTGCCTGAGGCAAAATCGTAGAATTGCAGAGTTGGAAAGGATCATGCAATGCAGGAATCATTTTGCCCAATGCAGGTCTTGAACCCACAACCCTGAGAATAAGAGTCTCATGCTCTACTGACTGAGCTTCCTGGCCTCTAGGCCTGTGAGTGGTGATGACTCAGAAGTTAGCCAAACTGAGTTCCAGTGGACTTACTCCCAGGTAAGCAATGATACGATTAAAGGATGGCTGAATCTGTCCATTTTAGTTTCTCATTCCCCGCTTTCCCGCCCCCCGTTTTCAGTCCAGTTTGCCACATTTCCACATCAATGTATGTACATAAGCAACATTTTCTGAGGCCTTTGACCACAAGGAGTAGTGAATGACATAAGATTACTGGTGTTAGGACTAGTAAAGGTAAAGGTAAAGGTAAAGGTAAAGGGACCCCTGACCATTAGGTCCAGTCGTGGCCGACTCTGGGGTTGCGGCGCTCATCTCGCTTTATTGGCCGAGGAAGCCGGCGTACACTTCCAGGTCATGTGGCCAGCATGACTAAGCCGCTTCTGGCGAACCAGATCTACTTGCACTTTGATGTGCTTTTGAACTGCTAGGTTGGCAGGAGCTGGGACAGAGCAACAGGAGCTCACCCCGTCGCAGGGATTCGAACCGCCAATCTTCTGGTTGGCAAATCCTAGGCTCTGTAGTTTAACCCACAGCGCCACCTGCGTCCCGTTGAGACTAGTAGCAATGTTTTAAAGATGTTTTTGTCACTCTGGGAGGAAAGTCATGCTATAAATACCCACCCCACCCCTTCAATTTTCAACTAATTTCATATGTAGGGGATGAAGAGATATGAAAGCTATTTGCATCAGCAGCAATTAAGTTCATCCTTACGTATTTGTTGTCCTGTCTTCATTTTGACACTTTAAAAGTAAATATTTAAAAAGTTTAACCTTATGTAAATAAGTTTTTGTTTGTTTGTTTGTTTGCTCAGAAATAGACTCTGTTGACTCACCTGTTTGGAAGGTAGTAGAACGCCATTATACAGAGAAGAGAGCTTTGTAATGAAATTGCAGCCTCAGTGCTCCCTAATAGGTGCATACACTTTCAACCCAGGTGGGAAGGCAATCCTGCACAAATCTAATTTGTGCTTTCACTAAGAAAATTGAAAATCCTCATTACTTCCAGCACTATTCCAAGGATGCAAGCCTCATCATGTGAAAGTGATGACGCAGCAGCCCTCATTTTTCTTAATTGAAGTTCATCTTAATCAAGATCCTGCCTGCCAGATATAATATTGCTTAAAACTAAGGTTCTTAGCACAGTAACATGGGAACATTAAACAAGAAGGAGTATAAGCTACAGGACTCAGTTCTAATTTATTTTTTTTAAGCAAGAATTTTTGTCTTTCTTTTCCTCTGACTGATTTTCTATGAAATCCTATGCACTATGTAAGCTCCAATGAGTTCAATATGATTTTCTCCTTGTTAAGTGTGTATAGGAATGTAGCCATAGCTACCTGAGGAATTGTCACACATTTAACCATAGTTTTCCAGTGTGACTACAGTTCTGCTTTCAAATTTGGATATAGGAAAGGTGATTCAAATCCCTACACTATCATGGAGGAAGTATCTTACTGAAATGAACTTCTGTTGCCTCATGGGGAAATTAGGGATAGATGAATTATCCTATTTCTGGTCTGGGTCATTTTTGCATGTGCTCACTCAATCTCATGAGTCAAATATATCAAAGAGTTTGAAGTTTGCACAGATTGGGGAAAAGTCAATTGTATGCAAAAGGAACTTTTCATCAAACGCCATATGTGATGGTCATACACACCAAGTTTTTAAAAGCAGAATCATAATTCCCATTAATCAATAAACTCATCAAATTTCTTAAGGAAAGTAGAAACTGAGTCAAGTTTTATTATATCCATTTATGAGCTAAATGTTAAGCTCTGTGGCTTGCAACATAAGGATCGTGTGAGGGGAAAAAATGATTATACCAGGTCAAAGGCTCAGATTTCTGCTTTAAATAGGCCAAGAATATAACTACCAGGCATTTTCCCTTGCCCTTCATTATTAATTTAAACAAATAGCAGCTTGCTGCTGACTTAATCAATTCATGTAGTACAGGACCTTGTTCTGGTTCTTTTGTGTGAATTTTCAAAGGTTATTTTGTCAAATCAAAGCCTCATTCAGAATATAACAAAAATGTAGCAGAGTAAATGTAACTAGCCATTCTTACCTTTGGACAGGGAGAATAATTCACTTAGGCAGCATTCACACAACAGTTTATTCCCTTTCCCCAACGTTTCCCTAACTGTTTATTTCTGCCTTAAAAGCCAGTTCCTTGTTTGGCACTCACATCCATGTAATTTGCAAATAATTTTTTCCCCCTGGCAGGCCCAAACACCACTCTGGCTCCAATATTAATCAGATATTTTCCAAAATCCACTCACCCACCTGGACCAAATGTCAGTTAGCCAAATTCACCACTCCAGTCATGCAGGCAACACCCAACAGGCTTGAAGTAAGCAAAACGAAGAAGAAGATATGACGGGCCAATTAGTGTCACCCCCCAAATACTTACTCAGTCCCCTCAATGAAGGCATTTAGCAAAAGCCAAACTGGAAAAGGAGTGGGATGGTGGGTGTATCAATAAGAAGAGGGAAAAGGAGAGATAGAAGTTGGAGTGGGCTTAAATAGCCTGATCTTGACTTCTCACCTATAGGGCAAATAGCCTCCTTGTTACCCCTGCAGGTGAGTCAATCTTTCCTCTTATTGTATTGGAGGAGAGTGTGACAAATGGGGAAGGAATGGAAAGGTACACTTGAGAGAAACTGCTCACTGTTGCAAGTTGAGTAAAAAAAAAATTACAATATGAGGGGTTTTTCAAAATTATGAAAGAAACAATATGTGTCTGTGTATGTTTGTGTGTGTATGGAAGCAGTGTTGGTTGGATATCATCAAGGAAACATCACAATATCAGTTAGCATCTGGTTTGATACTTACTGTGTTTGGCAAAGTTTAAAGAGAAGCATTGAGGAGAACAGAGAAATGATTGTGCCTTTACATACAGCAGCTAGGATTGCAATCGGCCATAAGTGGAAACAACAGGAACCTCCGTTAATAAGGGATTGGTTGAATTGGATATGGGATTTAGTTTACATGTTGAAACTGATAGGCATTATAGAGAATGTACAGGAACAATAAGGTACAAGATCATGAACAGTTCATTACTTCTTTTTTTACTTAAGTGGGGCAAATAGTCGCTGTAGAGTGGGGCAGTGCAGCCAATTGGCCCACCCTGTCCATGGTTCTGGTGCAGGGCTGAATCAGTTTCAGAACAATTGGAACAGCCTAGAAGCCCTTATACTCTTGCGCTGTAAGAGCATGGGCAATTCTGTCCTTCCGCTCACCACGTGTGCATCTTTGTGTCTGTGTGGGGGAGGTTCGACAGGTCTTTAGGAAAGAACTAAGCACCGTCAGCAAGGGAGGGTATGGAATTTCCATGTTCCAGCTTCCCAAATGCCTGGAGCTGGCATTGCACAGGCTATAGCATCATCAGCATGAATGTTGCAGTGTCAGACCCATAGGTGTGAAATCTTAAGCCCCTTTCAAGCGTTACAAAAGAGAAATAAAGCCTTTAGAAAAGATGACAAGGAACTGTTTAATCCAAGCACTCAGGGGAACAAGTTATTAGGGCAGGTCTTACAACTTTTAGATTTTTTTATTTTTTTAAAGATGCATTGTAGATGGTAGATCTGAAGTAGAAAAGAGATTAAAAATGTGCCTAAGTTCAATTTGTGTTAGCTATTCAGCTTAACAAATAGTAAAAAGAGACAAGAGGCTACTGGGGAATTGGATCCGTCTTCATTTCATAATGTAACTGATGCAAGTGGGCTTTTAAGTGGCACTACTTTAGAGTATATGGATGGGAAGTTATTTTGTTCCAGTAGGTAATGTGGGAAGAAAATCCATTGTTTTTAGTCTCTTGTTTATCATTCCTATGAAATTGATGGCTGCTGGTGATCATCCCACTGTATAACCGTTGCAATACTGTATACAAAAAAAGAAAAAAGAAAAGGTATGGCACATTGTATATACATGTAAGAAAAATCCATAAGCACAGAAAAACTTCAGTAAATATATCCCCCAACCCCCCCTCCCCGAGATTAATGCAAATATTTAAAACTTTCAAATGACACAAACAACACTTGGGATACCAATCTTAAAATCAAGTACTACAAGGACATGTAAGATAAGGTTACCAGATTTTTTTCAAGGAATCTGGGGACACTTTTCAACTTCAATCAGAATGGATGGACTTTGTCAAGGGACTGATTTGTAAATCTGGAGACTGTCCCCAGGAAACGGGGATGTCTGGTAACCTTTATGTAAGAGACAAGCAGCTCTTTGACAGACCACTACAGTGGTACCTCAGGTTAAGTACTTAATTCATTCCGGAGGTCCATTCTTAATCTGAAACTGTTCTTAACCTGAAGCACCACTTTAGCTAATGGGGCCTCCTGCTGCTGCCACGCCGCCGCAACACGATTTCTGTTCTCATCCTGAAGCAAAGTTCTTAACCCGAGGTACTATTTCTGGGTTAGCGGAGTCTGTAACTTGAAAAGTATGTAACCTGAAGCGTATGTAACCTGAGGTACCACTGTATTGATCTCTATAGAAAGGAGAATCACTTCCTCACATTACCATCTTCTATGGAT
The DNA here is from genome assembly GCF_964188305.1 of Podarcis bocagei. NCBI lineage: Eukaryota > Metazoa > Chordata > Lepidosauria > Squamata > Lacertidae > Podarcis > Podarcis bocagei. The sequence continues at coordinate 33,637,578 of NC_138134.1, forward strand.
TATTAATACAACCAAGAAAGCAAGGCTGGATCTACACTGACCTTTATTAGAACAATATTAGATATATCGTCACAGGGCATACTGGTAAATTAAAAATGTTCCTTACCTTGTTTACTCCATAAAAATGCTGTTTACCTACTGCCGGTTCCTGATCGCTCTGCAGCTCCCTCTGGTGTCGCATTAAAAGTAGGATGCAATGCATCCATGAAAGTTATGAGAACCATCCCTTAACTCTTCCTTAATGTTATAATCCACGAGTGTAGATCCGCCGCAAGTGGTAAATGTGGGAGAAGCTTTACTATCTTTTGAGACGCTCGGTTTTTCCTATGCATTAGAATGCAATTGCAGGACTCTCAGCAGACCCCTCCTATGGACCACTGGGTGTTTTGCCTTGGTGCAGGATGCCAAGGGCGGGAAAGAAGGGTCAGACCTGTCTCCTCCTCTCTCCCTGCACACTCCCACTTCTGCCCCAGTCACAATCCATTCAGAGAAGTCTTCAAGAGGCTGGAGGGTATTGGGGAGAGGTGAGATTTCAAGGGAATCTTGGACATTCAGATGGTTGTCAGGGTGGATTTCCCTCCTGAGCCTGGCTGACTTGGGAAATGAGGTATTCCGGTTTTGGTGTGTGTGTTTAAAAAACTGGTTCATCTCTAACTCAGTCTGTGGTTAACAGGGTCAAACTTCCCCATCTCTAAGCCTATGGTTGCTGTCACTGCTTTCATAGCCATAAAGGACAAGGTCTTTCAAGTATGTTAAGTCCAAGACAGAAAACATTATTGTAGCACCCAGTTCACACAAGCTGACTTAAATAATGTTCTCCTTTAAGAGAATTCAGGGTGCAATCTATAAATACTTAACCTGTCTCTCATTGAATTAAGTGGAATTGACTGATATTCATAGTATTGAACTGTTAAGTTTTTATTAGACCCAGTGCTTTTTTTTCTGGGGGTACGCAGATCCCTAAACATTTTGTGAATCTTTGTACTTTTGTCCATTTACTGTATTTATTTTCCCTGATTTGAACTATAAAATGGTGATTTTCCTGAGTTAAAATGAGAGTACCCCTAAACATTTTTTAAAAAGAAAAAAAGCAATGTGCAGTTATGCATTTGGAGGCAAACTGCATAGAAATCTATGTTTAAGAGTTCGAGGAGGTTTGGAAACTTCTGATAAGCTCTTAGGCATGTCTCCCTGAGCACCAGCTTCACTGCATCCTTCAGATTTATTCCAAAATACTGTTTTAAAGATCAGGGTGAAAAAACTTCAAATACAAAGTAAAAAGGGATCGTATTTTATTTCGCAACTTCTGGATTGGCATTACAAACAAGAAAAATATACTTAATATAGCTTGATTATTGCCTATTAACTATTCATAATGTTTGTCTTAGTAGTGTGTCTACTGAGTTGGATGCACAGACCTATCAGAAGATTATGGTGTTTCCTTTTGATATAATTCATATAAAATAGAAGCAGTTCTTCATTGACTTGAAATGAGTAGCTTGATGTGTACTTCAAGGCACTAAACAATATGCTCACTGCTTTCAAAAATAAAGCAGATGCTAAATTATACATACAATGGAAATGATTATTTATTAAAACTAGATTCCAGTCTGCGGTTTTTGTAAACACTTAAAAGTCAAGAAGGAGCACAGGAAATGCAATTTCTATGCTTGATATTGAACTAGAGTCTCATATTTTTGCGGCTTCCTTTAGATCTCTACAGGTTACACAAAGTGTTTGGAAACATCCCATAGCCCCTGTCTAAGGATTATGTGTGTAATCTCCCCCAGGGTCATGTTTGCGAAAACAACTACTCGGCAATCTGGAAGCCTAAATGTGTTTATGTCTTCTCTCATTCATATACTATGCAGATGTCCTTAATCACCGGAAAATGTTGTGTAACTGTAACCTATATACAGACTCCCTTTCTCTTCATGCTGCTAAATGTGAGAATGGATTCAGGCACTTTAGATTATGAGACTGCAAATTTAGGAATATGTTTGTCCAAGAGCTTTCCACGCTCCCATTTCTTCAGCAGTGAACTGGAAGTATCGGAAGTGTTTCTATAAAAAGCAGGTACAAGACGGCATGGTCAAATCCCATGTTGACATATGTTGAGTACTATATGGTGTCTACACTTTACTGCAAAGCTCATGCTGGGTACAGCATGTGAATGGTCCCTGCTGCCTAGCTCAGGAAATGTTGAAAAGATCTGCGCAACAAGCACTCCCAAATGCAGAGATAGGGATGGAAGTAATTGGGCAGTTTAATGCATGCACACACATCTTAGGTCAGGGACTGAACTGCCTTTTGGTTACTTCAGTTCAAATACCGTAGGTTGGTACCAAATGACTGGCCAATGCTATGTTAGCAATCTACGCTGAAAAACCCATTAGTTTCATGCGGATGTTTTCCTTATGTATCTTCTTGAATGGTGCCATCAATCAAAGTTACATAGTGAGTTTTATCAGTCACATCCAGAGGCTCCCACAAAATGAGCAACAGTAACATTGATGAGGTGAGAACTTTGCCCTGAACACCTATGAAACAACAGCGCTTGCCTCCTAATTGGAACACATAATAAGAGCAATTAGAAGAAGCCTTTCCTTCTTATTCCATCCATGATGGGCTTTAAAGTTTCATTATTTCAAGTATGTGAATTCAACTGCCTCTTTCAATAAAATCACTCCATCGTGGCCAATTTACCACACAAAGATATTCCATTTTTAATTAGATTTCTAGCATGGCAAAGTAGGACAAACATATTTGTCCATGCTATAGAGATGTTTCTGAACTCATTCTTGTTTTCTCCACATCATTCTTACAAAGAAAAATGTATTCTGGTAAACCCAGCAGCTCAATTATCTGTAGTGGGCAAGAAAGAGCAGTTCAAGGGGCTGTATAATACCTCCAGGACCTATCTTTCTAATATATATTTCTGTTCAAGAAATGCAGTTGTGTCTTCTGCTTATGCAAACCAGCATGAGACAATGTGAAAGAAAAGACACCATAGCTCTGTGGCAGCATTTATAAGGGTTTGTCTGTGTTACTGAGGAAACTACTTGTTCTGCATTACATGCTAAAACGGTATTATTATTATAGGTCGTGGGGGGCTAAATGCCTGGGTTTAATAAATGTTAAATTTTAATTAGACTGGTCTTCTAAAACAGTATGTCTGACCCTTCTGTCTTAGGATAGATCCATATGTGTGTGCAGGGTTGTGTATGAGACTACTTCAAAGCCCCTGGAATTAGCACATGTGAAGAATTAATTAACCTAGGCAAACTTCCTAAGTTGTGTATCAGCGGCATCCTTTAATCCTAGGCAATCAACACGTGTAAAAGCTAATTTCCTTGAGGTGATAGCTTGGGAGTAATGATCCATTAGCACAACAAAGCATCAAAGAATTAGGTGTGAGAATGCAGATGAATGGGGCTTCTCTCTGTGTGATGAAAATTGAGCAAGGCTAGAACAGAAGGGAGAGCAGGTTGCCAGGGCAAGGGTGCTGCCATGCCTTTGAGAGGGACAGAACATCTTGGACTAGCAATGCCCTCCATTGTGGCTTCAGGTTGTATATATGTGTAAATAAACCATATGTCATCAGAATGAATAAAAAAAATCCCGTCAGGAGAAAGCCAGAGTAAAATGTTTTCGGTCTTTCTGGAGGGGAGAAAATGGCAGCACGCATCTACATACTGGATAGACATGCCATATTATTGGAAAAATAGATAATGATAACTTTGCTTGTCACTGAGTATCATCCAATGCGGAGAGAAAAGAAACATAGTAAGAAACAGTAGAATTGGGTGTCAGGAATGTCTTTAATTAACCTAGGCAAACTGAGAGCCAGTGTGGTGTAGTGGTTAAGAGCGGTAGACTCGTAATCTGGGGAACCGGGTTCGTGTCTCCGCTCCTCCACATGCAGCTGCTGGGTGACCTTGAGCTAGTCACACTTCTTTGAAGTCTCTCAGCCCCACTCACCTCACAGAGTGTTTGTTGTGGGGGAGGAAGGGAAAGGAGAATGTTAGCTGCTTTAAGACTCCTTCGGGTAGTGAGAAAGCGGCATATCAAATCCAAACCCTTCTTCTTCTTCTTCTTCTTCTTCTTTACAGAACACTATAGAACAGGGGTGCCCAAACTTTTTTCATAGAGGGCCAGATTTGATGAAGTGAACATGTGTGAGGGCCGACCAAAGTTGCTGAGGTTTTTTTTAGGATTTTACCCCAGAACATATACTGCCACGGGGGCCGGATTAGATCGACTGGCAGGCCAGATTAGGCCCCCGGAATGGATTTTGAACATGCCTGCTGTACAATGTAAATATTTATACCCTGTAAACAACTAAAAGCTTTCGCAGGATTTGAGTAATGCTTGTAATGTTCTAAAAAATTATGGTTAAAAATGATCATTTAAGAAAAATAAAGAAAATAAGAGAGGCAGTGGGGGGGGGGGAGATTGATATTGGTAACCATGGAAGGGCGGAGGGGAGTAAAAATATTCAGGGAATCCTAAATGATGATGTTGATGTTTAATGTTTGAATGTAAATTGGCAATGTAAAACTTAATAAAAAAGATTTGACAAAAAAACTTGATACAAAAATTGTAAATTATTATACTTTATAAAACTATATCTATCTATCTATCATCTATCTATCTATCTATCTATCTATCTATCTATGTCTATCATCTATCTATCTATCATCTATCTATCTATGTATCTATCATCTATCTATCTATCCAACCACACACACACACACACACACACTACTTAGAATGGAATAAAGTTTATAGAAGGAACATTTCTTTTCCTGTCCCTGCCCCCTCCTGCAGCCTAGGAGAAGCATCTCCAGAAGGTGGCTTACTACAGCTCCCATCATCGCTGACCATTTGTTGTTCTGACAGGAACTGATGGGAGTTCAGAACACCTTGAGGGCCACATGCTTCCTATCCCCCAGAGAGAGTATGAAAGACTGTTGTGAGAAAGGAGAAATGCCTTAAATGCCCCAATTACCCTACTTTTCACTTGCAGTTTAACATAGTCCTTTTGGAAAGTTGTCTATGTTTTGGAAGCATATGCTTCACCAACTCCTGTAAAACTAGCATCTTCTTACATGGTTACTTGTTCTTTTACATGATAACATTTCACTGCAGGAGCTTCTGTCTGTGGTTTCCTTAACTGCTGGAATGGTATCCTGAAAAGTTTAATATTTTGAGCCAAAGACTGTTATAACAATGTTGTCTATGTTACCATGTCTGTAATCAACATTGCTAGCTAACGTCAATCAGCCTTTTTATATTTGGACTATTTGCATAGCTTATCTTGGTTTAATCAAGCATATCTTGCTTTAGTCAAGAATATATTTTAGGCTTTTTATTTCTGAATTGCCCCATGGTATTTTTAACTGATATATTTTCTATGTGTGTTATTTTTGGTAGTTTATTTTTGTTTGATGGAGGCAAGACATGAATCAGATTGTTGCTACTAGTGCTGATAATGATTAATAAACAACAACAAGAAGAAGAAATAGAACTTTAGTGTGAAGTAATGAACCCTCTTCCCCAATAGAGTATTGAGGGAAATAACCCCAAAATTCCAACTCAGAACAAATGGTGATTGCCTAATCCCATACTGCAAGTTCAAGAAAACTGGGTGGCTGTCTGATTTACCTCATACTTTGAGGACTGACAATACTCCCCCAGTCTGCTCTAGGAAGGCATAATCCAAGTCTTCAGTCTGGCTTGGAGGTCTATAGCAGAAACCCACAATAAGGTCACTGTTGTTTCCCTCTCTTCAATTTCTATAGTCTCCATCTGACTTCCATGCTCCAGGTCATGGATTCTTCACAAGTGTACACATCCTTTGCATATAATGCTGCTACTCTTGTATTTCTGTTTAGTCTGTTGCTTTTGAATAGGTTATACCCCTCAGTTTCTACATTCCAGTCATGAGTCTCAACCCACCAGGTTTCACTAAAGCCTACTAGGTCATGTTTGCTATCTTGTATTAAGAGCACCAATTCATCTTGCTTGCTTCCCATACTCTGAGGATTAGTATAGAGACAACTGAAACCATGAGTCATTCCTTCCAGCTGCTTCCTTTTTGTAGTTTCCTGCCCTCTGGCAGGTTTCTATAGCTTCAGTTTTCTGTGCATCAGTGAAGCTATTATCCCCAGTACCAGGTGTTCCCCTGTCATCTGTAATATTGTCTTCTTGCCCCTCAGGATTTAGCTTCACATCTCAATAGGTGAGGCAACCCACCCCTGCAAACTGCAGGCCCAGAGTTGCCATCTCAGAAGTTTATAAATCCATCAGATACTTTGTTTTAGTGCCATTACATGAGCACAATAGATCCATCAGGAACTCTGCATCCATCAGGCAGACTAAGATGAATAGGAACTGTGCAACGACATTAGGGCAGGAGAATGCTCACTGGCCCTTACTTGCTACTGGAAACAGAGGCAGATTTGAGTGTGAGGCTACTCTGACGAGATTGATGCATGTTCTGCAATATTTTGGACTCACTAAACATTTTAACAACCCTTAAGGATCCCACTTCAAATGCTGGAAAAACAACTTTAATTGCTGTTAGATTTGAATATATTTCAAGTCATGTTTAAATGCTGTTGGAGCATAATCAAAATGCCTCCAGAAATGTGTAATCATTTCATATTGACTCCTCCAGACCCGATATATTTTCTGCAAAATAAAATGATTGAGATGCATGCTATGTTCCTTGCATCATAGCTGGTATTTTTACAGCACTAATGTATCACCTTACCTGTAATTAGGACACTGCTTAACAATCACAGCCTGTAATTCAGTGTGGCATCAGCTTGACGGGAAGTTGACAATTTGCTTTTCCCTGGACAAAGGCAAAATGCAGCTGCTTTTTAAGAAGCCAGTGAGTCCAACTTAATGCCAAGCACTTAGCAATGAAAAGCTGTCAGAAGAACATGCTGCAATTATAATAAGTACTGAGACTGTGTCACAAATGGAAGAGAAACAGGAAATTAGGGAGCACAAGACTGAATATGGACACAAGAAATATTTCAGGAAAATGCTTTATATGTGTACAGATATATATATTTAAAACAGATCGACAACTTCCCCCAGGACTGCAATGAAGTGAGCACTTTTATATGCACGCCTCATTATTTATTTAACACTCTTCCTGTTACCATCATGCATTGCATCTGCAACTCCTTTGTATGGTTATACAAAGATTTGCACTACCGTGTCTTGTACTGCAGTGTTCAGAGATGTTTTGTTGTATAAAAAAAGACAAACCGCAGTAATCATGTGTGTTTAAATAACAATTCACCATAGCAAAGGCCTAACCTACCACTTTCAAGCTATCATTCCTAGATATTGCCTTCACCTATGTTATTTTACAATGCCCATAGTTAGAAGATGGCCATGCTTATCCCCTCTGAGGTTTTGTGCATATTTTTGTACTTTTAGTCTAAACCAAAAGTTGAGGGGGACATAAGTCATGTAGTGTTTAGTGATGAGATACAAGCATGAAGGGCAAAACTCCATCAAGAAATGTCACTAGTCATATTGAAGCTGTGTAAGCATTCCTTGAAACCTTTCAGTCGTTGCACCTAAGGAGAGATCCCACCATTTTCTTATAATTTCTTTTTAGGCAAAACTTGAGTGGCAACTCTAGTTTTTACTTAGAAGAAACCAGATAAACAAACACACACACCAAATACTTTCAAGAGTGGCATAAGGTATGTGGATGATCCAGAAGAGTTTTTGCAATCACAACGTCCTCAACCTTTCCAATGTTACTATTTAGCACTTCTGGGTACTGTTACTGAAAGCTGATCCTTAAATTGTTCCCTCACAGATCTAATTCTTCCAGATTAGACTCATAATGTGGGAAAGATCTGAGATAATTATGATATACAGTAAATAACACCTACCCTTCAACTAGTTACAAAAGCCAGCCATTTGGAAGTTCTCCCTATCTTAATTTGAGCTTCATTAACTACCTAGTTTGCTTTGATTTTATTTATTCATTTAATTTTATTTATTATTTGCTCAGCACCTGTATGATTAGACATCTAACTGCTACCAGTCCTCCTTGGGAAATCTCAGCTCCAAGATCAAATGTTTATTTTGTATTACTTGAGCTTTGCTTTCTTCTCATGACAAATTCTCAGAGTAATATGCATTGGCACTGTTCTAGCAGTAATCTCTCTTGTTCTGTGTTAGGCACATATTTCTGGCAGGAACCAAAATATGCTTTTCTGGAGCCTTGGTCCATAACTTGTTTGGCATTTGTGTTTTAATTGTAGTGTATCAGCCCTGTGAGATTCCTGAGCTTTACATATTGCATCTCAAACCCAAGCATGACGGTACAGATTGTTATCCAGCTGCTTTCTTCCATCCCGCATGGGCTAATGTTAAAAGTCTTTTCTGTCAGTGTAGAGCAAACACATAGCAGTATAATGCATTTGAATTAATTATGCCAAGTGATATATTTTTCATACCATTGAGAAGAAATATAATTTCCAGAATCCACTTTAACAAGTACAATTTATCTCCACATGCTTGCAGTGCTCTCACAGCAAGTAAGAGAGAAACAATCTCAATCGATGATAATCCCTGCATTTCCTCTGTGATGAATCAATAAAATAAACAGATAAAAATGAATAGAGCTGGCAAGATTTATTTGCAGCTAGTTTGGTGCATGGCAAACCGAAGTTCTGTATATCATGACCCTGTCTCTTTTCTATCTTTTTCCAAGAGTAAATTCAGCAGACCTTCCATTATCTGAACTTTTATATTCCACATGTCTTCTTATACTTACTCTTAGAGACTGTTCAAAGATCTTTAGATATTTTATCCCAACACCTCTTAAAATAACCATATGAAGCAGAAGCAGTCAACATGGTGACCTCCAGACGTGATAGACTCCAGCTCCAATCTTCCCTGATTATTGGCCATGTTGGCTGGGCCTGATGGGAGTTGGAGTCCTACATGTTGGCTAGCTCTTCTATAAAGTCAGTCAGTTTCATTAGTCCCATGTTGCTGATGAGAGAGCTGAGGCTGCAAGAATTACTGAAATGTGAAACCTGATCAAATTGGACAACAGACATCTTGATTTACAGATCACCTACCGAGCCAGTTCATTTTTTCCAGCTCTACAACTCATGTTTGCATTTCTCTTTGTATATTTTACTGCTGTAAAACTATTCAAAGATTCATTTTGGTCATTTAAAGTAAAAGCAGGCAAATACTAGGTCTATCTGAAAAGACTTTATCAGAGTCCAAAGTTGTTTGGCAATATCCAACATCGCATGAGCAGATGCAATGGAATGTCTCCTTCTCTCCTCCTCATCCTGCAGTCCTTCATACCCCCATAAATTGGCTCTGGAGAGTCCTCAAATGCACATAAGAGTAAAGAGAATGGAGAGCACCTGACGCTTGATATAATACATGGGACATCATGGTTTCCCATGACATCTCAACTGGGCTAGTGGCTTGCCCAAGTGAGCTTCATGGCTAAGCAAAGATGTGTTTACTTGGGCCAAGTGCAATTCTGTGTCCTTCTCACAATGCACTAATTCATATTTAGAGAAGAACATAATGTAGACAATTTGCCCACTGCTATGAATTCTGGAAAGAGTTCAGAATAATGGCATGGGAACTTTTTTTTTGTCTGAACACTACTTCCCCTTACTTTCATTGGATTGGATCTTGCAAGCATACCTACAAAAGATGGCACTTGCAAGAATAAAAGCTAGCTCACGTCTGTAAGAACTTGCAACATAAATTCCCATATGCTTGCTTTTTAGGGATATGGGTGGTTGGGTGTTTTTTTTTAAGTAAAATGAAAAGGCAGCTTTCTTGTCAATATTTCCAAAAATCCACATTTCTCCATTTTAGCTGTTCTTCCTTTGAAGTGAGTAGCTGCTGGAGTTGAAAGCTTAGGAATCTTTAAAAGTAGTTAGAGAAATATTTCTCTATCTCTGCCTGTCTCTTTCTTTCTCTGTGTGTAGTGGTGAGAAGAGAGACATAAAGGGTGGCTGGGAGAAAAGTGCTGCTCTAAACTCTTTTCTGTAGACAGAACATTTAATAATGACTGACAAATTGAAGAGTTTGCTATCTTTCTTACCATGGCTGGGGCCCCTCCATTGATTGTGCTTTATCCCACCTTTATTGATGCATCCATAACAGAAGCGCACACACTTTCAATATACACCCAAATTCACATGAGGACCTTGGATTGATGTCTAAGATGTTTTTGTCTTCCTGATGCTTCTGCTTTTTGTGATTCTTTGGGGAGCCTCAATGGAGAGACAGACAGGTTTTAAGACAGCATTTTCTACATGTCCAGGGTACAAAAACATGGCCACAACATGGATGCATTGGATCTACTTGGGAGGTATATCACTGTAAATTGGAATATGACTATTTTTCATCTCGAAATAACATCCAGTGCTACTTCTCTTTCTTTGAAGTATAAACTTGGGGTGGTAAAATAATGAAAAAGCAAAACACATCACTATGTGAACTTTTATTATTTTTAATTACTTTGTTATAGCTCTGTGGGGTAACCAATCATCTGGCTGGATTGAGGCCAGCTAAATATGCCAACAATTCATTTAAGTAAAAGTCTCTTCTTCTTTAATTGATATCTTTTATTTCCATGTCAAATTTAAAAAGATTGGTTTTGGTAGTGTCTGTTTTCAGTTATTAATAATTTCTTTTCAGTGTGTTATAACTGACTCACCTGATTAGTGATTCAAGAATGTATCATGTGGGGTTTCCAATGCTGCCATTGCATAAGTGGGACTTCTTTCACTTCTCCCTCTTGCAGCCCCCACTGCACTCTCAAAATCTGCTGTAGTGGGTTGGAGGACCTGTCCTTGTGGAGACTAGTGAATGTTAGTATGGCTTCAGAGATGGCTCAAGACATTTTGCTGCCTGAGGTGTATGGGAGATTTTGCAGTCAAACCTAACAATGCATATCTGTGCTAGTTAGTATGTGAAGGGGTTAATGACCACAGAGTTCTAAGTTTGTAGAGTAGACTCTGTGATGTCATATCCCCTCTTCTGCAAGGAGGGAGGGAGTAGGGGTTGTTTCCTTGCCCAGACTCTATGCTTGAATATACTTTTCCATTTTGTACTGAAGAAGCTCTTGCCTATGTTGTTTCTGCTGGATGATGCATGAGTGAGCATGCATTTAAAGTTGCCAAAGTTTTTGGTCTATTCACTCTGAAAGAGGGAGAACTGTGAATGCTTAATGCTGGGAAATCTAAATATCTAACAACCTGTAATTGTGGTTCGAGGACCCGATCCCCCCCAAAGTGGAATAAGTACACAAGGACACGTGATATAAGGTTAATGGGCAAGAAAAGGCCACAACTTTATTGATTACAGCAAGTGAAAAGGTATTGGCTTAGGCATTGGATTACATCAGCTGGCTCCACCCCCTCAGAGAGGGGTGAGTCTGAAACAAGGGGGGTTTATTCACCAGTAGGTGGAGCCTGTTGATGCTAATCCAACTATAGGCTCTCCCCTGATGTCACCGAGGGTCGTGCCATGGCCTCCCGCCAAGCAGGCATCGGACAGAATACACGACCGCCAGATTCCTTTAACGGAATACACAAAAATTGAAGGCATAGGCGATGGCCACACCTAGCCCTTTGACACCACGACACATTATTCCAATGCCTAACCTACCCACCAATACCACAAAAGTTGTGACGATTGCTACGAGGTAGGCGAAAAAACAAAAAAGCCTAATGCCTAATGGAAAAATTTCTACCAGGCCCCCCGGACAACCAGGGCGACCAACCTAAGGTACATAGCAAGGCCAAGGAAAACTAAGACCCTGAGCTCAAAGGGAGTGGAGGGTGGGTGAATCGCAACGGGTCAACGAAGAGTGAGGCTGAGGAGGGGCTGGCGCCGCAGTTTTAAGGCTGCCGTACACACCCCTTGGAGGCACCTGGTTGGGTGCCTGCCGATGGGCGTGGGCGCCAGCCAGGTGAGTGGGAGGCAGGGGGCTAATGCCCCCTGCTAGAGGCAGGGCTTGGGCTCCCGCCCACAACCACTCCCCTCTCTTCAGGAGGAGAGTCCTTCCTGCAGTTTGAAAACACTGCATAGATCTGTATTTAAACTCTTCTGGGAGCTGTTTTGGCTAAAGAGTGAGTCAAGTCCCATGTACTCCCCCCCCCTTTACAGTTCCCACTACAAGTGGGACTTTAGGATTAACTGGTGTTGCCCCGTTATTTCCCAACAAGGTGAAGGACAAAATGGAACCCTCCCCTCCAAGGCACATACAGAATCTTACTCCAATACTGGTGAAAGGAAATTATCTTCCGCTGCACTTGGGGATAGCAGGCTAGCACAGGATAGTGAGGCTGCATGGCCCTCACAGCTCTGTCCACTGCCTGCCCCTTAGCATCAGCTGTGTGAGGCAGCTGCTTCACTCTGCCCCATCACTCTGCCCCATCCTTTGTGGTTGCCTGCAAAGTATCCATGAAATGCACATGCCTTCTTTTAAAGAAGCCTGGGAACTGTGATTTACCCCTCTCAGAGCTACAATTTCCAGCACTCTCAGTTTCCGGGATTATTTTGGGGATGTTTGAAATTTATGATGTGTACACAGTCTGATTGCCTCCTTTACCTTCTATCTCAGCCTCTGTTTTGTAATTATACACATACACAGAAAAAAATCCTAGCTTTTCTTGAACCTGACACCCACAGCAGGCTACCTTTTTTTGCTTTGGATGAAGGCAGCCCTGCTTGAGAAACCCAAACATTAGTTTTGGCAGCTGGGGCAAGTATGTAGGGTTGGACTTGAAGCACAAATGTCTCCTCCCTGGCAATACTGTGCTCTAAAAGGGTTGAGAGCTCACATGGCAAATTGGCCTCCCCAGATACGAGAATTCAGTATAATGCATACTACATCCTGCAACTAATGTACAAGAAAACAGTCCTCCATCACTAGCAGCCCATAATTTTGTGAAAGGTTTCGAGGCCGTAGATTGCCTTTGCCTTACCCAAATCTCCCATTACTCTTATTAGTTCAGCGGGGTGATCTGAAATAGGAATTGGCTTTAAACTGTGGATCTCTTTATTCCTAATAACCTAGATAATTTGCAGACCTTCATCTCCATGATTATCCCTCAGCTGTTTATCAATATGACAAATATCATAACTTTTAGAAACTCTCAGACAAGCATTTGGACGGGATAAGAAGTTTCCATTAAAGTGTTTCAGCCTTCAGAGAATTGTATATTAAATGGTCTGCCTGAGGAAAAAATACAAAGCCTTGTATATCTGCTTGCAATATTACCCCCTCAAGACTCTGAAAGTCCCCACAGCGCTCCAAACAGAAAAGAACTCTGCATTTCCAGTTCACTAAATCTTATGATCCTTCCAGATCCCCAGGGAGCATTAGTCACAGATTTTAGGCTATTTATCTGAAAATAAACTTGCGTGCTGCTTTCTTCCTTATCATCTGTGGGTTTCCACCCCCCTCTTCTCCAAGTCAATCATTCCTAAAGTATTTATTTCTCTTGACAGTGCATTGGGAAAGGCATTCAACATCAATGTGCATCTGAAATTCTCTAGGCAAAATCTAATATAATGAGGAAAATACACAAAGTAAAGGAAGGAAGAATGCACGGCTGTTATAGCTGGAAAGCAAAGCTCATCCGTGCAATGAAAGAAGCGCCACCTCATTCACATGCAAATAAAATGAAAACGAAAGTTTTCTATCAATAGGGTGTTTCCAGTAGCTGTGCCCAGACTTTGGAACTCCATACCAAGGGAAGGTTATGAATGCTTTAGCTGTGATTCCTGCATTGAAAGAGGTTAGACTAGATGATCCTGGAGGTACCTTCCAACTCTGATTCTATGCTCATTTAGCTCATTGGTGATGGACTTCTGTGGACAAGGAAACTTCTTTTTGTAGGAGCGGTTTGGCCTACGCAGCTAATTTGCTTCTTCTCTGGCTTTTAATTTGTATTGTTTTAAAACTGAGTTATGTTTTTAACCAGATGCCTTTCTTTAATGTTTGGTCTGCTCTCATCTGATTTTTGTTGTGTTGTTGTGGGTTTTATCGTGGATAACTGCTGTGGAAGTTTCTAACAGCATAGTGTAACAAATAAGCAATAAGGGTGATATTCAAGGAAGTAATTCCACGAGTTGGCAAGGCTGATTTATCACCAACCAAGCCTTCAGTATTATCAACCCATCTTGTGGAATAATTTTCCAACAGAGTAGATACCTCCTGTTTCAACTTCTAAAGGCCTGCTGAAAACTATTCGGAGAGGCTTGTGCAGGCAATTAAGACTATATATTTCCATAAAAGCTAGGTGATCGCTGCTTTTCCTCCCCTTTAAAGGTGGTTTTATGTATAACTGTAGTAAACTGCTCTGATTTTTCTTCTTCATATTAGCAGGAGAGCCACCGAAATCAACAGAGCTAAGGTACTAAAGTCCATTAATATCAATACATCTATTCCAGGTATGACTAAATTGTGTATCATTCAAGATAAAAAGGAGAAGGGGACACATTGGTGCTGATAGGGCAAAGGACAGTTGGTGAAATAGGTGGTTGCAGGGCCAAAGTCAGGCAGACTCAACTAATTCTAGTTTTACCATCACCCTCCTCCCTGCTGAGGCCTACAAGGGCAACGCTGAGACTGAGAAAGCAAACTGTCAGTTCTACCCCCTAGTCTGATTGTAAGTAAGCAGGTAGGTGGGGGCTGCCTGAGAGCAAAACGAGGGGGAGTGCGGCAGTGCCCCATTCATCCTGACGGACCAGCCTCCACTATATTTCACCATGGCAGCTCCCATGCATCTCAATGGAACTTGCATGGAAACACCCCCCAAACGTTTCTCCTATACAACTTCTTTTTTCTGTTTTCACTGAATACTAAGCAATCCACACACTGGGTAGAATTCAACGTAGCGCTAAGAAGATCATTCTACCAGTCAAGCATTTCTGCTCGCCCAGTAAAACGTTCTCCCCTCTCATCCTCCATGTACTGTTCTGGCAGAAATGAGAGTTGGAGAAGTCCCATTGTGCTAGCGGGACTCATTGTGTACAAGAACTTAGTTGAATCTGGCCCCCCCAAAAATGGGATTCATTATGAATTCCTCACCAAAGGCTTGGGAAATTTCTGTTTATTTAAGCTGGGGGTGGGGATATGACCAGCTTTAATTTAGGAAAACACTTTTGGGTGTTTATTGCCTGCTGAGTGCCTATGTCATACCCTCCAACCATCCCTATTTTAACAGGACATTCCCAGGTTTATAGAAACCATCCCAGCTTCTGATTTGATTCGGGAATGCCCTGCGGATGAACCAGCACTTACAGTGGTGCCACATGTCGTTTGGAGTCCCACTCTTGTGTCCCAATTATTATCAGGAGAATGTTATATAATAATAATAATAATTTATACCCTGCCCATTTGGCTGGGTTTCCGCAGCCACTCTGGGCGGCTTCCAGTAGAATATTAAAATACAATGATTCCTCCAGTATTAAAAGCTTCCCTAAACAGGGCTGCCTTCAGATATCTTCTAAAAGTTTGATAGTTGTTTATTTCTTTGACATTTGATGGGAGGGCATTCCACAGGGTGGGCACCACTACTGAGAAGGCCCTCTGCCTGGTTCCCTGTAACTTTGCTTCTCACAGTGAGGGAACCACCAGAAGGCCCTCGGCGCTGGATTTCAGTGTTGGAGGGTATGCTATGTTAACATTTTCTAAAGTGATAGCTATACAACTCTTAAGAAATATTTGATTGTAATTGGAAATCACACAAGATTTTTGTTTAACTAGCTTCAGCATAAATGAGCTTACATATTCTTAAGAATCACACTGATATAGGCAAGGCAGCTGTTAGATATGATATACTTTTGTTTTGTACAAGTGATTTTGACTTGCATGAAATCATTGCAATGTACTGCCCTGCCCAGTTATATCTTGCAAGTGTAGAAATCAGTTGCCTTTAATCAATGCCTCAATTCCTCAGCCTAATCTTTGAATACATAGCCCCTTCAAAGTTAAGCTGCCACACCTACATAGAAATAAGAACACAAGAAGCTGTTTTATGCCAGGACAGGCTTATCAGTCCACCTAGCTCAGTGTTTATTCTGACTGACAGCAGCTTTCCAGAGTCTAAGATACAGCTCTTTCACATCACCTTTTACCAGATCCTTCTACATACAAAGCACATGCTCTACTACTTACCCCCCATGAGATTAAGGATAGTGATGATGGTGCCCTATAGACATTATCACGCTTCAACTCCCATCAGCTCCAGCCAGGATAGCAAATGGTCAGAGATAAGGGAAAACATATGGAGGGCATTGTGTTGGCTACACCTGAATTACACACATGTGCAATGGATGGAAAGCCCATTCTCACCCGCCATCACAGGAAGGCATAAGAATAAAGTTCTGTTTCTAAGAGCTCTGGGTGGAAGAGTGCCTGGGTAAACTGCTAAGCTCATTGGAGGACACATTTCATATTGTGATAGGAATTTTATGGTTTTAGATATATAGTAATGTTCATAACTGCACATACATAGATCAGTACAGGAAGGCCAACGTGGAACCATTTTGATTCCTAAACTGACCAAATCCTTTCTCTGCAAGGTTAAAAATGGAAAAGCCTCCCCATTGTCTCTTCCTTTAATCTGTGTTTGAATAAGGTGTGAGCCTGTGACCTGGCCCAGGAAATAAGTATTTTAGCATTACAAAAGAATGGCCAGGCTCCCCAGAAAATCCAATCAAGGAACCTGCTAGACAGGAGATAAACAAGGAGAAGAGAAAAACAACATTTAAATTTCTGTGATGTAGGTGGGATGTATCTGAGGGGTGGTCTTAGGTTGCACCCCTTCTGTGATGTATGCATAATGTTTCTGGGGGTGGTCCTGATCTAGAGAAGGGGAATTTCAAAAGTCTTTATAAGGCCTTGCAGGCCATTGTTCTGGGTCCTCTTCCTCTCCTGCGTGTGAGGGGGGTACCCTGTTGCAACAGATCAATAAAGATCAAGCTTACTAGCTGCTTTGCTTCTCAATATTCTCTGGTTGGCCTCTGTTATTTTCTCCTACCAATAGGGAACCTATGTAAGGACTCTATATGGGCTCTTGGATACCCCATAAGGGAAAAGGGCATATTTTTATTTACAACAGATGGCGACCACGCACGAAGGGACTTTTGGTTACCCAGATTCTGGAAGCGAGGAAGGACTGGTTATCCAGCGCGCACCAGGCAGTTTGCCAGGAGGAATAACCAGTCTTCCATCGGTCCCAGGGTCTGGCAATAACTTGGAGTTCAGCGAGGCTAACCAGGGGAAGCAAAGCTTGATCAGGCCGGCCTTAAACAACCAGTCAAGACATCGTGGGATCACCAGGAACAGCGCATGCGGAAGTGAGTATTAAGTAGGAAACACGGGTAGTGGGTTGGGGTCTCTAAACCACAGCAACCAAAATTCTTTAATTCTCCCTTTTCCCTTCAAATCTAAAATTTCTACTTTTTTCCTCATCTAAAAATTGCCTTCTCCTTTCTGTCCCCTCAATCTCAACACCAGCCCTAGCCCTTCGGAGTATGCCCAGGCAAAAGTTGTGTGTGACTTCTTTCATTTCCCTTCTACAGTCTATATGCCGACCTATTCCTTCGGAGTTTTGCCCAGAAAAAGGTCGTGCTTTTTCTTCTGTACTGAAAACTATTTAACTCCCAGGTGTAGCCGCACCTCTGCCATGGCGATCTTTGTTAGAGATGACCTGTGAGCAGAGAAAGCAAGGGCACCTGATTCCTTTCCTTCTTTGTCATTTCTGAGTCCCAATCTGGCACTGCGCTACGCAAGCGTCCAGTAGGGAACTCTCAGGTTAGATTGTAAGAGGCAGGAGGTTGCTGTGGGCTCCCTGGCTGAGTAATGACCAAAGGGGGGGGGGGTTGAGATCGCTGACCGCACTGTTAGCTTAGTAGCCAGGAAAGGCCAACAGCTGTACCAGCCTAGTAAGTCAGGCCAGACGAACGGCGGTGTGTCACAGTACTAATTCTCGGAGTTGTCCAAATTGAGTGTACTGTGGGTTATTTATTGTGTTTCCTGAAAAGTGGGGATAAAACCCCGACTGCAGTATAAAAGTAAAAGCTAGCGCTATTAAAATTCTTAAAATGGGTGCACCTCAATCAAAAGAAATGAACCCACAGACTCCTGATGGGAAAGAAGCCCAGCTGGTGCTTACTTCCCGCCTGGACTCTGACAGTCCCCTTCAATTTGTGTTTAAGAACGTTTTTCCTGTGTTTAAATTGTACTTAGGTAACATCCAGCAGCTGCTTATCTTAAATGTGCCATCTAAAATAAAAATGCAAGCTTGCTTCAAAATTTTAAATCTAAGAAAGCCATGTTGGGCCTTATCAATCTTAAAAAAGACAAAAAATGAGAATGAAGTGTGCAAATGTTTGTTATTTGAGAGAGGCTCAAAAGAGTCTTCCTCCTTGTATGTACTTCATTAAGCATATGCCTATGAAAGTATGGTGTTCCTTCTAAGAAAAATATCTGAGTCCAGTTTTAACTTTGATCTGGTTGGACAGAAAAGTTATTGTAAGGCTCCTGATATCAGTCTCTATAAGACGTCCTGGCCTCTTTTCTTAGAAAATGCCCCCCCTTGTTTCATTCTGTCTCTTTCAGGGTTTTTTCCCCTTCTCCTTCTTATTCTGTACCAGGTAAATTTACTCCCGAGTAAGCTTCCTTTAAAGGAAACTGCAAAGGGGGGGGCATAAATTAGGCTTACTATTCCTCTACAAGTTCAGGAAAAATTGTTCACTCTTGTATTCCTTTTAAATCAAATCTATGGCTGTTTAAACTTTGCTTTATAAAAGATCCTCTCCCTATCTTAGGAAAAATGTTAACTTCAATCTTCTTTTAAAGATAATTTCTATAGGAATTTGCACTCTTTAGTCTAAGGAAGTAAACTCTCACTCAAACTAGCTTCAAGATCTGCTAAAAGGGTTGGGTACTTTTATTTTCTTTTTCCTTAGTACATGATAGGCGCATGGTTTGTGATAGGCGCATGGCTTGTGATCTCTTCCCCAGTTGTGTCTGTGTACATAAGTATGTGTGTGTTTCTGGTAGTACAAATCTTGCTATGAACCCTGTATTTTAGGGTTGGACTAGATGACCCCAGGGTCCCTTTCAACTCTCCCAATTTGTGGCTGTGTGGAAGACCATGTGTCTGCAAGCATTGGAGGGTAATTCTTAAATTCTGGTGTGGTAATGGAGTTGAAATTCAGCCTAGCTTTGCTTTTTAGTTTTAAAAGGTGAGAGGTAAAAGCCATGATGTTTTGAAGCACAACTGGTAATATCAAGCATTTGAGTGATTACAGTATTTATCATTTTGTCTACTATTTTTTTTAATCAAACTTAAAAGTCAATTCAAAGTTTAAGCACATACAAATGAATAATCAAGTACAATTAGCCTTGGCCATTCCTGTAAATTAAGGCGCAGAAAATAATAATATTAATAATAATAATAATAATTTTTTGTCTGCAAATGGTAAGGCTGAAATGACTGAGAATGTTAAAAAATCCTATGAATTCTAACGCTCTGGCCATTTTTACTCATAAATAAGAGAGCGGTTGATTGTTCCGCGAATGGCCAGAGGGATATTAGCCCTTTCCTGTACATAAAGGAAGCTTGGGCTGAATGGTGAATACTTGAATTGCTGAGTTTCTCTTTTTTGTTTTAAAATCTAACCCTATTTTAAAAAACCACTCCTTACCTGGCCATTTTTACTCATAAATAAGAGAGCGGTTGATTGTTCCGCGAATGACCAGATAAAATGACCAATAATGATAGCCCTTTCCTGTACATAAAGGAAGCAGTCTCAGTTTGCTTGGGCTGAATTGTGAATACTTGAATTGCTGAGTTTCTCTTTGTTTTAAAATCTAACCCTATTTTTAAAATCTACTCCTTACCTTTCCCTTCCTTATTCTAATTGAGCCAAAAGATGCAACATTTTCAATGGTATAAAAGGTTTGCTGAGGCATGAACTCTGCACATGCACAGAGGCTAGATCAGCTGACAAAAGAGAGAGAGAGAGAGGAAGGTGGGCACTGTAAGGGGGGAGAGGAGGTTTCTTCCAAATGTAAAAGAAAACTTGGAACCACCCTTAAGGGAAATCACCCTTAAGTACTGGACATGCCAAATTCTTTTCACAGGTAAATATCAAAGCACTCCCACTGTGAGTTCCTCTCTTGAGTAGTTTCTCCCCCCCCCCCATGGGATTTAAATTTTATAACAGTTTTTTTTTGTTGTTTTTGTGTGTGTGTGTGTGTGTGTGTATGCCTATGCATTTTAGGAACAGCATTTCCTGACAGACCTCTCACATAAAATAATTTTCCCTTTCAACAGGTGTGTATATGCCTATGCATTTTAGGAACAGCATTTCCTGACAGACCGCTCACATGAAATAATTTTCCCTTTTAACAGAGTGTCCTTTCTTTTCTCCCACAGCACAAATGATAATGAGGGGATGCAAACAGTGATTTAAATACTCTATAAAAAGTAATTGCATTTGTTTTTCTTTTTGTTTTTCTTCCCTTAAAGGCAAACAGTCACTTTCTTTCTGTTCAGCAAAACAAGTCTGAATCCCTGCTATATTAGTTGATTTCCATCTATCTCTTTGTGGCTTTGACATTTTTTTTAGGTTACAAATAATCTGTTTTCGTTTATTAAGTTCGTTTTATCAGTTCTTCCATTATATATATGAAATTAATCAAAGCACAATCAAACATTGTTTGTGGAATGGTATTTGTTTACCTTTTTGCCTGAGCATTTCTTATTAATTCTGTCATTTTGGCTAGTGCAAGGTACTTGCACAACTTTAAATTGCCATTCATTTTTTTCTTGGAATTAACTCATTTCCCAGTATTAACATTACAGCTGATGTTGTCACATCAAGAAACACTTTTATTTTCATTTGGGATGTTAGAATGCCAAAACAGATTACTTCAGGTTACTTATTAATTGTGTGTCTTAGCATTTATTTATTTTTGGTTCCTCATAGCTCATTTTGTGTGTTTGTGTTTTACTTTGGGGACATGTTCATCACATGTTGAAAGTCAGTCTCATGAAGTTCTTTTATTGGATAGCACATGGTGAATTTTAAGTTTTCCCCATTGTTTTCCCATTTTTTTTTCAGTCTAGTAGTAATCTGCGTGGTTTTGATAATATATTTAATAATAGGTCTTTTCTGAATCTGATGTTTTTGTGTCAAGTTTGTTTTCATCTAACTGGTAATCTAATTTTTTGCTTTCCTTTTATTTTTTAACCTTTCTTGTATTTTTACAGTTCTCTTTCTCTACATGTGGAGTAATTTTTTATTTGATAATATGAAAAGAACAACAACAACAAAAATTAAGTGAAGGAAGCAAACAAACTTAGCAGATAATAACAGTAATTATATGGAAATGTGATAATAAATAATAATAAATAATACATTTTATTTATATCCTGCCCTCCCCAGCCGAAGCTGGGCTCAAGGCGGCTAACAACAATCAAAATAGTCCAATAATGATAATGAATAAAATGTTTAATCCACTAAAATTGTTATTATTTGCAGCTTCCCATGGAAACTGGAGGACATCCTTTTTGCCTTTTGCCCCTTTCTTGTCTAACTGTGTTTAAGTCTCCCCAAAACCCTGCCCCCTTACAGGATATCACTTCTACAGATGTGCAATGATGAAAAGCAGCAACAACCCCTCAACTCAGTTCTTCACTATCACAAGACCAGAGTTTTCAAAGTGCCCACAGCTATCTCTTTCAAAGGCTATAGACTGACGGGGGGGGGGGGGGGGCTGACAAAGGGGGGAGGAGTTGAATTGCAAGGACATTTTCCCACTTTTGAACCTCAAGCCTCTGCTCCAGGATTCAAAAGATACATGCGTAAAAGATCACAATTGTGTCAAGATATGCAACAGATATTTAATTATTTTGTTTTGTATTATGTGTTATTATGTAAGAACGTTGAAATGTGTCTGACAGTGTGATTTCCACAAAGGGGGGCAATTTATTGTGTGTAACTGTTTTTTTATGTTTAATGGCTTATTGCTTACACACCAATGGAGAATTCTCATGCATTTTATACTTTCTAATAGCTCACACTATTGTGTAGTCCAATGTTTAGATCAATTTATAAACACATTGTTCCACCTGGCACTCTGCCAACTTTCCCTATCCATTTTAATATGTGTTAAACCTCGTTTTGCCAAGGACAAACTTCTGGATCCATAAAACACCAGGTACATGAAGGTGGATATGCTTTAGTTTAGCAGGAATGATCCCTTATAGAGTTAAATTGACTTATTTGGACAAAGTGCCCTTTTTAATGGTTTTCTTTAACAGATTGGTTTGAAGACTTGAGAACCATGGGGCAAGATAAATTCAAATTGGACTCAGTTTGAATTGGGCAAGTGTATCCAGGCTGCAATTAGCTTTTTGGTCCTTTAAGTGCAAGTGAGCAACTTCTCATGAGCCCAAGACCACAGCCTATAATAAAATCCCATAGCTAAAGGCCAAGGCGAAGACCTCTCCCTCACGAGATGCCCAAAACCTGTGCCAGCTATGGTGAATGCCAGGCGACATGGTTAAATGAAAGCCCTGAGGGGATTCAACAGACAAGATGTGTTGCTGTAGCACTATGTCAGTGTGAGACCACAGAAGAGCTACCTTGACACCTGAGAACACTAAAATGGCGGGGGGGAAGCAAACTGCACTTTTCAGTCATTAGTGGACCTTACCTTCCTGCTAGGTGTAAAGCATAGAACACTATTGAGTAAATGGTCTCTCCCAAAGTGTTAGAATGCCACAAGCAATTTAGTAGCAAAACGCAACATGTGTTATTTTTATATGATATATTCATACAAAGACATCCATTTACAACATACGATGTTATTATTTGTGGGGCAAAAATTTTTAAGAAAAATTCTAGCCCCAGAGGGGGGAAATTGTGATAGGAATTTTATGGTTTTAGATATATAGTAATGTTCATAACTGCACATACATAGATCAGTACAGGAAGGCCAACGTGGAACCATTTTGATTCCTAAACTGACCAAATCCTTTCTCTGCAAGGTTAAAAATGGAAAAGCCTCCCCATTGTCTCTTCCTTTAATCTGTGTTTGAATAAGGTGTGAGCCTGTGACCTGGCCCAGGAAATAAGTATTTTAGCATTACAAAAGAATGGCCAGGCTCCCCAGAAAATCCAATCAAGGAACCTGCTAGACAGGAGATAAACAAGGAGAAGAGAAAAACAACATTTAAATTTCTGTGATGTAGGTGGGATGTATCTGAGGGGTGGTCTTAGGTTGCACCCCTTCTGTGATGTATGCATAATGTTTCTGGGGGTGGTCCTGATCTAGAGAAGGGGAATTTCAAAAGTCTTTATAAGGCCTTGCAGGCCATTGTTCTGGGTCCTCTTCCTCTCCTGCGTGTGAGGGGGGTACCCTGTTGCAACAGATCAATAAAGATCAAGCTTACTAGCTGCTTTGCTTCTCAATATTCTCTGGTTGGCCTCTGTTATTTTCTCCTACCAATAGGGAACCTATGTAAGGACTCTATATGGGCTCTTGGATACCCCATAAGGGAAAAGGGCATATTTTTATTTACAACAATATCTACTGGGAATATGCATATACTGGCAAATTCAAACTGTCCTGGTACAGGTCTTTTGCAGTTGTATCCTGTCATTGCTCAAGGACTTATAAAAGTTGGTGCTTTCCCAAGGTTATCTAAATGAGGTTCATGAATCAGTGGAAGTTTGAAACCAGTTTTCTCCACTGCTAGTCCCACTGGATCAGGGGTAGTTAATCTTTGGTTCTCCATTTGTTGCTGAACTACAACTCTTATCACCCCAAACTACTGGCTATCACTGGCTGGGACTGAGAGGTTTTTTAGTCCAAGCAAACAGTGCTTACTAATGAAAGTTTTTCATTTTTTATTCTTCTATTGAGAGCCAATGCAGTGTAGTGGTTACAATATCAGACTAGGACCTAGAAGTTTGAATCTCCAGTCTGCCATGACCTCACAGGTTGTTGTTGGGATTAAATGAGGAGGGGGAGGACCATGGCAGCCAGATGGAGCTCCATGGAGAAAAAGGTGGGATATGTGCAATAAACAATAAATACACATTGAAAAGAAGTACAATATTACTCTTTCAAGAACTTCAGTCAAAGATGACATAAACTTTATTATCAAGATTCTTATAAACATAAGCCATATTCAGTCATACCATGAAAATGTTTTGCCATACATAAATTCAAGACATTTTAAAAATGAAAATCAAAAATTAAAGATGTTATAGACTGCATCAATCTTTAGAAATGTTCAGCAGCAGACATATCTACTCATAGACATAAGTATATATTTGTAAGCATAAAATCTTTAAAGTCTCATTTCTACATTGAACGGGAGCTGATTTGATTTTTCACCTCCATCTTTAAAAGCCATACACAATATTTGATTTGATTTTTTTTACCTAACAAATGACAGCCGTGTTTCTTGACTAAGTCCAATGGCAAACCATAAGATGCGTGGCTTCTCAACTTTAATGGTATGAGAAATATGCCTTTATATCTGGCCTCAGTGGTGGACCTTGGAGTGTCAAATTTCAGTGGCACCCTCTGCAATGCCAAAATTCTGTGCCCCCCCCCTGCATCTTATGCTCCATTTTAAATAATAGTTGTGGTGTCCACTGGGGTGGCCCTGAGGCTCCATGCCCAGTATGACCGAATCAGTCGCACTCCCCAAATTCCACCTCTGTCTGGCCTGGACTATCTCATTTTATTTGCTTGGAAGCTAGATTTGAGCCATTTAAGGAATGGAGGTAGATCTTCTTTTATTGCACTGTGTGCCTAATCTATTCAGTCTGTCCCCTGGAGGTAGTAAGTAATAGATGACTCTTTAAACTGTTCTGAGGAAACATTCCACTTGGCTACAGCGCACTCCTTGGTTCTTTATGGCCAAATGTCTGCCAGATTGTACTTTTAGGATTTCCTTTTTACTCCAGAGCTTGAATTGTCATTCCCTTAATTGACGTGTCTTTTAGTGTAGAGCATAATATGCTTGCATTCTAGGAATTGCAAATTAGTCACTGCAAGTAAAGTCAGATGGAGGGTTCTCCTAATTGGTAGATCATTGAAATGCCTTCACGATGCGGAGCAGTCTCAGAAGAGGCGAAAAGCAGTTCTCTAGTGAGAAGAGCTGCCTGTTTCTCCCTGAAACCAAGTGTCTCTCTGTGTGTCTCTCTCTTTGATTATATCCCAACTTTTCCTCCTCCTTAATATCATCATCATCACCATCTTAGCCTTTAGAGAAGAATTGCATCAGGTGTACACCACAGTTTTCAAAATAATAAATATATACACACAAAACAATATCAGCAATATCAGCATTCCACTGCCTGAGTGCAGCAATGCAGAAGTGCCCTTCATATATGTGTTCATATTAACCACAGCTGCAAAAGTAAACCAGTTATGTATCCTTCTGCAGAATTAGGATGAGGCAATCTGAAATGAACCCATGGGGGAGTTTGTAAAGGAGATCATAAATATTGTCCAATGGCAATCACTGTAAGATTGGCATCACAGACAATGTTTTGAAACTATAAAAGCAGGCATCTGAAGCTCAGGAAGGTATCATCTTTCCAGAATTCCGACTAAAGTTCCCAACTCTAGAGGTGTCAAGTGCCTTTCCTTACTCTATTCTGCTTTAAGCTTGTGTCTAAGCTCTAGCTGTGTGGAAAGGGTGTGAGAAGGTGTTTGTTAATTTCCTTGCTAATTAAGAAAGTGCCTTAATCAACATTACTTATCTCTGGGTTGTGTATTATGGTCCAGTTGATGTGTCTGCTGTGAACCTCCCACCTACATATTTGGGGAGTTCCTGGTTGTTCATGAGCCTGACAATGGGCCAAGTGGAAAGAAGTGGTCTTTTAAGAACCCTAGACCTAAGCTGTATACAGCTTCAAAGATCCTATACTTTAAATTGAGCCTGGAAGTGGACTGCAAACCAATGAAACTGGTATAAAAGAGGAGTTGTATGCTTCAAAGAACTGATTGACTTGTTTACCTGGCTTCAGTCAAAACTACAAGCACTGCATACTGTGCCTGTCTTACTATTTTCCTGTCAAAAAAAGAGAGACATTGATTATATTCTCACCCAAGCTGGCCAGCATAGGTCAGGTGGCCACAACCTGGTCAGCGAAGCACATGAGAACTGTCAGGGCCAAGGGCATGCATTGCTTGTGAACACTTAATTTGCCCACATTCTTAGGTGGAATCACCTGGAACCCATCTAAGCCATTGGAACTAACCAAAGCCATAAACACCTCCTGCATTAGAACAGCATTCAGTGTGGCATGCAAGTTAGTGCAGATGTTGGTGATGTTATCTGAAAAGTGCCTACAAATATTCAATTTCATTTGCTGCTTATATATTGATTTACTTCCTTTCGGAAGTCCAAAGAACAGAAAACAAATTAACACAAAATTTCAAATCAAAGTGAATATAACACAATATAGCTTATGTGAAAATTCAAACAAGCCATATCTAAATTCATGTCAAAGCAGTCTTGAATAGTCTATTAAATCCAAGAATTAATTCAACAAAGGTCTTCCTTCTGACCTTAATTTCACCACCCCATGTCCCCATTCTTGGCTTCCTTTGTAAAGTGATGGGAGCTGTACAAATCTCTGCAAAACAGGCTGGCCAAAGAGCCAGTTTCCCATTCCTCACCAAGTCAAAATCACATTCTAATGATCAATAGAAGGCTTATTCCTGACATAGCATTAAGACCTACATGTTCCTTGGCTTTTCCAGCTGAGTGTCTCTGTGCTGGGTGTTTTCACTAGATGATTCATCCAGAGGTAGCAAGATGAAGAACTGCACCATCTTTAAGCCACATTCTAGGGCAATTGGCTCATGCCCCTCAACTCATGTCTTCAAAACCAGTTAAGGTTGGCCTATCTAACATTGGGCAAGGAATGCTCTTTCTTTCAAAGCTCATAATTAATAAACAGAGCAATTCTAAAAACGAAACAAAAAGCTTTGATGGTAAGAAATGAAGCTGACATCAGATATACTTACAGACATGTAATTAGCATGATATATTTCAATATCAGATTTAGATTTCTGATAATGTAATTTGAAATTATTTTATTGGTGAATCCTGGCTCAAGTAAATTATTAAACTTTTGTGCCCAGTTAAGATTTTGCCTTTTATCCTTAAAACTCTGCTGTTTTCCTCAATTCAAGCAACTACTGTGCTAAAAAAGTAAGAAAGAAAAAACTTCTGCAGATATAGATGTTTTCTCATTTGAATAGCAATCTGCTATGATTAGCACGTTTGCTGCAGCAGAATCGTTAGAGACTGCCAGGTTCCTATTATTTTGTCATAGAAAAATTATACTTTTCAGCATGCATTGTTCAGCTTGTGAAATTCAAGATTTCCTTTCAACTTAAGTGTTTTCCAGAAGGAAGCACCAGACATTTCTTACTTGTTTCAAATAATAGTTTCAGTGAGGAAAAAACTGGCTTAAGGATTATTTTTAACATTTACAGTGGTTTTCTTCTTTATATATTTCAATTAATGATGAGCAATAAGCTCTGTTTCAAAAAGAAGTTTAATCTTCAGTACTAACCACTTCACCACACTGGCTGGTGATGAAGATATGGAGCAAGCAGAGACATTGATAGGATCATGGGTTTCCCCCCTCAGTTTTATATTTGCTCTGTTCCAACTAGATCAGCCATTCATTGATTTGAAAGGAGGGTGGCATCCTATGGCTCTGTGAAATGACCCATAGATTATAACAAGATTGTAAATGGGACTTGGGGGGGGGAGCTTCTTTATGGTATACAAATATATTGGTATATCATCACCACTGTTTTAAATGGTCTTCTATGGATAGGCAATATGCTCAGTTATTTAAGGAATATTTTTAACTCTGTAACATGATAATGGGTATAATGTCGACAGTCGCTTTAAAACAATCAGAGCACTTAACAACCTATAATCTTGTTTGAACTTCTGTGGCTTTAACTATGAAATTCTGTTTCCTCCCGCCCCCCACTATTTAGTGAATAAATGACATCCTATGAGTTCCATAGCATTGTGTACAGAACTCTTCTGCTTTTCAAATGTGTGTCATGTTGGCAGAGAGTCAGTCTTCCCACCTTTGATTTAAATGGAGTCCATCATGTATATAAATGGCAGATGATAGGAGGATGAGTTCTGTCACTTAGTTTTCAAAGCTTCTTTATTTTAAAAGTACTTTACATGAAGGGAAATATTCCTGAATTAATATTGCATTTATTGAAATGCCTTTTGAGATATATTTGCCAGTTTGTTGGTTGATTATTTATTATTTAGTTATTTTGAAAAAATAAGAAAAAGCAAACATTTGGCCACTTCATAGTTAAGGTAAGGCAAACATTTTTGAAATCCATCCTTCTAAAAACTATTGTATATATCTTCTTCCCTCAGTTTTGCAAGAAGATATTGTCCAGCTTGAGTTAAAATGTCATCAACCTTTAATTAACTGACAGATCAAACAAAAGATCATAAACGTTTCTGAGTTTTGGGAATCGCCTATTAATCCACATCCTCTCTTAAACAGAATACATACCTGAGACCTCAGGATGAGATATCAGTCTTAATAAACAAATAAAGACTCTCCTCCCTGCAAGGGAGGGGAGTGGTTGTGGGCGGGAGCCCCCTGCCTCCAGCTCACCTGGCTGGCGCTCACGCCCCCCCGGTGGCCACCCAACCAGGTGCCGCGGAGGGGGCGTGTTCAGCAGCCTTTTGCTGCAGCGCCAGCCACCCCCTGGCCTCATTCCTCATTGTCGTCCCGTCGCAAGTCACCCACCCTCCACTCCCTTTTAGTTAGGGCTTAGGGCATTGGCCTTGCTATGGACCTTAGGTTGGTCGCCCTGGTTGCCCGGGGGGCCTGGTAGGAGTTTTTCCATTTGGCATTAGGCTTTTTGGTTTTTTCGCCTACCTCGTAGCAATCGTCACAACTTTTGTGGTATTGGTGGGTAGGTTAGGCATTGGAATAATGTGTTGTGGTGTGTCGAAGTGCTAGGTGTGGCCATCGCCTATGCCTTCAATTTTTAGGGGTATTCTGTTAAAGGAATCTGGCGGTCGTGTACTCTGTCCGATGCCTGCTTGGCGGGAGGCCATGGCACGACCCTCGGTGACAGCAGGGGTGAGCCTATAGTTGGATTAGCATCAACAGGCTCCACCTACTGGTGAATAAACCCACTTGTTTCGATCCAATGCCTAAGCCAATACCTTTCATTGCTGTAATCAATAAAGTTGTGGCCTTTTCTAGCCCATCAACCTTATATCTCGTGTCCTTGTGTCTTCATTTCACTTCGCGGGGGTCGGGTCCTCGAACCACAACCCAAAGCTAAAATAAAAAATAAAAATTGTACTCTATTGTCATAAGCATACAGTTTTTCTCCTTCAGCATGGCTGGTTTCCTGCTAGTACAAACTGGTCTTGCAGAGACAAAGTTTCTGCAGACAGTTTTTAAAAGTCTGCCTTTGGTCTTGTTGCTATTTATTGTTTCACACTATCGTAGAAATAAATGCCTGCACTATCTGACCATTTTCAATTTCACCTCATCCCCCTTGTATTGTTGCCCTTTCCCCTTTCCTTTCCTATCCCTCATCAGCTTCTTTCCATCTTGTTCTGACCTTGATAGAATTGCTAGATGCTGGATTTTGACCCTGACTGTTCAGACCATCTATGATTGGCCCTTAAATCTATGGAGTGATGTCAAAAACATGCTCTAAGGACAATGGGCCACTGCATTCACAATACCAACCTCTTTTTTCTTTCTCATATCCTTTTGTCACTTTGTGGGCTACATCAAGTAGCAGTAAACTGCATCTCCTTGTTCCTAAAAACATTTCCACACAGACTTCTTCAAGTGAAGTGTGGAATAGTCCTTCTTGGATGCATGGAAGCAGTCTTCCTGCTGTCTAAATATTGATAGCCGTGTCTGATTGGGTGGAGCAATCTTTAGCTAGGCAGCTGTCAGTACATTTCTGACTTTTTCCTTATACTGTGGGTCACATGTATAGCAACAGACTTGTTAAAGTGCAAAGAGAGTTGACAGCTGCCAACCTTGCTAAGCAGAGATTTCATTTTCATTACCAGAAAGTGAACTGTTCCATGGGTCTGTTATTAAGGTCAGTCTGCTTCAATAATTTGCAACCCCTTGAAGACAGGGAAGCATCTCTATTACTTCTGCCTGTTAACTGGATAAATACTTAAAAACAAACAAAAACAACCCTAAAGTGGGGTGGAATTGAATCCATAGTTGTTACAAACATGGGGAAAGCTAATGGATTGCATAAGTGCAATGCTATTAGATTTTTGCTATTAACCTAGACGTATACATTGTTCTTTCATACAGTATATATTTTTTAAAAATACATGTGGGCATTTTATGTAAACCAGGGATGAGGAATTTGTGGCCCTCTCAGCATTGTTGGGAATTCAACTATTATCAGTGTGGCTAACGTTCATAGATTATGAGAGCTGTAGACTGCATTGAGACAGTGGTTTAATCTGTTCCCCTGACATTTCCTTACATGATAATTTCTGTGTTTTGTGTGATCTTTCACACAGTGTAAAAGCTGCTTTTGGAAATCTAGCAACACCAAGCCGAGGTTTAGCACTCAATTCTGTGTTAATTGCTCCCAGAAAAAGTATATCTGCAACCCCTTTGACCCAGAAAATTTGAGTTTTGTGGTGTAATTTTCCTGCCATTTACATGGATCATGCCATGTGATAAAATTCAGGGTTGTGTTCCAGTTCTTTCCTGGTGTCATCGTGAGTTAATCACAGGTGAACAGAAGCACACATGTGCATGAAGGGTTGTAATATCTCCAATGAGATCCAGTGTTGTGTCACATCATGCCTACTGTTGTGCATGTAATTGAGTGCATCACAGTGGTAGATTTATCAAAAGCCGAAGTTCCAACAGGCGATGCAGTGTAAAAGGAACACTAGAAACCAGGGCAGATGTGTTAGCATTATAACCAGGAAAAGTAATGCAATAGTTCCCACATCTAAATGCACTGGTAGTACAACATCTGGAGGACCCGCAGTTCCCCACCACTAAGTTAAATGTATGTGGAATGTCAAGAAATGGCACCCCTTGTTAAGAGTGAAGAACCACAAAGAAAGTCATTCCCAAGAAGCATGGGGGCAAATTTCAGAAGGATACCCTAATAAAGCTCCATGCAGCTGTGTTGGAATCAACCACCACAATGTTATTCTCCTGTGACTCAGATTTAGCTAGCAGCATTTATTTATGAATATTATTTAATACATTTCTATACTGTAAATTGCTACCTGTTGTCTGCTCTGACTGACAGCTTTTCTCAGAGGGACTGTCCCCCCTCCTCCACCAGCAGCTACGCGATGTGTCTCAGTGCATACAAGGTACAGTATGTGCTCTACCACTGCGCTCTCGTCCCTCTCCAAGGGCTCTGGCTCATTAAAAGGAGCAGCAGCAATGGAAAGCAGGAACTGTTGCGGGGTCCGCAGTCTTCCCTGACACACAGTGTGCCGAGACTTGTTCTCTAAGAATATAAAGAACATTGGATACCAGTACAAGTCCAGAACAGCAGTTTTGATGGACGGAGGAAGCACTGGAAGACTTGTGATGCATCTGCTCCCTGAAGCACAGGGAGAAAAAGCAGAGCTCTCTCAGTGCAGCCTTTTCAGAACAGCTTGGTCTTCTCTGTGGGTTTTCCCAATGGGCTCCCTCCCAATATGGCCTGCTGGCAGTATCACCAACCAAATTCCTTACTCTGCACTCATGAAGTAACTGAAGTGATGGTGCAGGAAAGTTAAGCTAGCCCGGCTGTCTTCCTGTCCTACTGATGTGGGCCCAGTGAAAAAGTTGGTGTGCCCTGAAGGATCCTTAGGGTCCTGGCATGTATGCAAAGATGCTGTGTGCTGGCATGGGACCTTGTTGAGTTTGCTGTAGGTTCCAGCCCTCCAGGAGGTACTAAATAACCAGATTATATGTGCATCTTCTGGGCACCTTTCCCCCCTGTGCTGAAGAATTTCAGTTTTGCCATTCGCCAATCCTAAAAAAAGAACAGGAAAAGTGTTTGGATGTGGTAGCTTTGTTATTTATGGCATTAGCTCATTGTAAGAAATAAATCATTACTTATCTCCTCTTCTTTTGTTCCTTAGCTGCTTTAGCAACATTCACCAAAGTGGTAAATTAGCACAGAGTCTGTCAGCATATTTATGACGTCGACTCTTTCTCCATGACAACCAGATAGCAACTGCTAGGTTTCTTTCACAGACAGTTCCTTGGACTGCTGCTACTACTAGATGCTAACATCCTTCTGATCCTAATTAAGACTTTCCTATAATCTGAAATTAAGGTGGCGAAGCATTTCTTGTTGCTTGGTGGTGAAATTGTTCATGACATATTGGTTTGGGAAAGAGAAAGTTGTCAAAAAGTAGGAGGAAAAATGGAGGGCCAGGGCACCCTACAGAAAACCCTGAGCCTACAGAGCACTCTGACTAGCATTTAATGCTGCTTTGCTGAAGGTGGATGCTTAGAGTGGCTCTGAAAGGAGAAAGAAATGAGAGAAAGAGACCACAAAGAAGGCAGTTTAACTCTCAAATCTCTGTTATGCCCTCCTCAGTGGGTGTGTTATCACCATCACTATTGATCTATCAATTGCCTTCTAAACCACTAAACCAAACACAAAAATTAAAACAATTGTAAACACAACAACAGCACCAACAAATATATTTTAAACAAGGCTAAGACTCTAACAAGTGGACACTTGTGGTAAAGACTTATTTATCCAGCTGGGAAAGCCTACTGGAACAAAAATGTGTTCAAATGTTTCCTGAAAGTGCAGATAATGGACGCCTGCTGCATCTCAACACAGATCCTGTTTCACAGAACAGGGGCAGCTGCTCCTTTCGCTGAGTTACTGCAGAGAAGGCGTCTGAGAACTTTAGAGCTTTCAGGAGCAACTCTCTTGCAGACAGCAGCAATCTACTGGGTGCATAAAGGATGAAGCAGTCTTTCAAGTAACCTGGGGCTCAGCTACATTCAGGCAATTACCGTATTTTTTGCTCTATAAGACTCACTTTTTCCCTCCTAAAAAGTAAGGGGAAATGTGTGTGCGTCTTATGGCGTGAATGCAGGCTGCACAGCTATCCCAGAAGCCAGAACAGTGAGAGTGATCGCTGCTTTCGCTGCACAGTGATCCCTCTTGCTGTTCTGGCTTCTGGGATTCAGAATATTTTTTTCTTGTTTTCTTCCTCCAAAAACTAGGTGCGTCTGATGGTCTGGTGCATCTTACAGCAGGACTGTCTTAACACATTTTGAAGTAAATGAAGTCTTACACATTGCCAACTAAAGAGTGGTGGCGTTCCTAAAATCAAGGCTCCAGATTCTAAAATTACTTAACTACACCATTGAAAGTGGTGCATAGTCCTGTTTCTGCCCATGGCTGATTTCGAGCACTACATAGCAGCACATCTAAGCTTCTTCTTTCCTTGGTTAGGAATATGAAGAAGCCTCCTAAAGTGAAAAATAGGTAAGAATTGGAGGGTGGGGGATGAAAACATGAAACTTTGCTGTCAGTCTAACATCCTGACAATGTGGAATTCCTAGATCACCACAACACTGTCAGGAAAGCTTCATGAAGACTGCATAGCCCCAAAGCAGCACATGAAAGCATCCCTATTGAGACCAAATCAGTTTTGTACTGAGAGTAAGCATTTCTTCTCTTCTGTCAAAATACAAGCAACCAAGGCCGCTCTCTCTCAAGAAGCACATGCCTCATTCTGTTCATTTCAGTAGGAATATCAACAGCACAGCAAAGTATTTGTGTGTGTGTGTGTGCATGTACTCATACACAAACAGCTTTTTAACAGGGACTAATTAGCTGCAGCTAGTAGGGACCAATTAAATTCACATTAACCACCAACCCACACACATTTCACTTAACATGACACTGTAGGCTGAGCCTGGTAGTAAATTAGGTGTTTTGTTGAAATGATTTCCTCATTAACCTTTGGGAGGTGGGGACTCAGATTTGGAGTTCCTTGTTTGTCAGGGCCTTGCAGTTTTGTTGGTGTCTATGTGACAGATTAATCTGAGGGGGTTTCTGGGAAGTGACTGGCTTTTGCCTGGCATTCCAAGTTTTTAGCAAGCTTGGAAGAGAACCTTGTTTGGTATTTAACAGGCAATCTGAGACAGCTGTCTTGGATGTCTCGACAAAACCCTTTGGCTGAGGACAGTTTTAATCAAGGAGAGATCTGGTGGTCCGGTGGTCTAAGACGACTTCACAGGTTTCTCCGGTACTCTTGATGTGAGAATGGATGTGGCCGTGCAGGCCAGAAAATGGTAAAGGTAACGATAAAGGGACCCCGACCATTAGGTCCAGTTGTGGCCGACTCTGGGGTTGTGGCGCTCATATTGCTTTATTGGCCGAGGGAGCTGGCGTATAGCTTCCGGGTCATGTGGCCAGCATGACTAAGCCGCTTCTGGCGAACCAGAGCAGCACACGGAAACGCCATTTACTTACTGCTGGAGCGGTACCTATTTATCTACTTGCACTTTGACATGCTTTCGAACTGCAAGGTTGGCAGGAGCAGGAACCAAGCAATGGGAGCTCACCCCATCGCGGGCATTCGAACCGTCGACCTTCTGATCGGCAAGTTTTGCCCAAAATTCAATGTGGGGGTAGCATTGCCTGGCCTTTATGATTTATGAGGATTAATGACAGCTGGCCTCCACTATATGTTAGCATGTTCACGTAGCTATGGTTAAGTTTAAATCCCTTCCTTTTACAGATTCCTAGTGTTGTTGAAATGGGTACAAAGGGCACTTACACTTCATGTTCAAGCCGGATTCATCACTATACAACTAAGTCACTGTGAACATCCGGTACAATGATTTGCACAAATGGCTCCTTTTTTAAAGTCAATTAATGCTTGAATTATCTATTAAAAACAACTGGGGAAATGTATTTTAAGACTCAGCCTTAGCTTACTTCTGCTTTCTTTTTCTTGCTATTTCAATACATGAAGTAACTCATTAGCAAACGTCTGTCTGCTGCTGCTGTTTTGTGGTCTTGCTGTTCAAACAGTCTGTTCGTGACACTACTGTGTGTCTCTTCATACAGAATTGACTGTAGTGTAACAAGTGCAGTACAAGGGAAAAGTGGGGGCTGGAATATTAAAAGGAAATAATAATCTGGAATGAAGTCAGTTATAATGGGAAGCACACAAATATCTTAATCCAAGTATATCAAGAATCTGACCAGCCCATGAGAACACAAAATGCGTTCATGCTTTAAATGTGATAAATCTAAAGTTTGTCCTGCTGTGAAAGTCCCTTATTCCCTCTTTATATTAACTGCTGAGTGGGACTGGAAAAAACAACAACTTGTAACTTTGGAGCAGTTACTGAAGATAGCAAATCCATCATGATTTTCAAGGCTTGCTATTGTTCTTAAACAACATTCCAGCAACCCCCTCCTGGTTTTACTGACTATCAGGTTTACATAATTTTTCTAATTGGACACATGAAGGTAGAGATGTCAAATTGCTCGTCTCTTGAGTTGCATTATCGGATCACATTTCCAGTTAATTGCCAGGATTCTGACAAGAGGAATGAACCATAAATAATTAAGTGATGTATTAACAGTTTTGATAGCATGCACTTAAAAAGTGTTGGGCTTGCTTTAGGGAAGGATAGCAGGAAGGGAGGGGAACAACCCACCAATACTGGTTAAGGAGGATCTACGACTCGAGTTGATTATTTTATTGAGGTTATTTAGCAGCTGTAGCTTTTCCACTATATTTTACTTCATACCTAAAACCAACAGTTTTCCTTTTGTTTGGGAATTAGAGGCAGGGAAATAATGGTGGTGGTTTAAATGCATTGAGCCAGGTAACTGTTAAAGTATTCCCATGAGCCCAAGAAAGCTCTAGACTGTGTCTTGAACAGTGGCCCCACATTCTATGCCCACCTGTGGGCCCAGCACCAGCAACCAGTATCCTCTGAAATCTAGCGGGTATAGTGTATCTGATGCCTTCTCTAGGCTTGGGCCCATCTGCCCACCTGTTCTTCTGGTCTGGGCTTGTCACCCACCATTTTGAATTTCCCACAGTGTCCTAGAGCAATATTATTTGGAGAAATTCAAAATAGGGGACCGCTTATAACTGCCTGCTACAGATCAAATGGCTGCCGTCCCCTGTGGAAGCCCCACCAACGTCACAGGGACACAACTAATGCTAGAAGGAGCCCACAGGAGGTCCCCTCAAACTTGGAACCAGGCATGCCCAACTGCTTTTGAAATTCCCAGTTTCAAAAGCAGTTGGCAGCATGACATGGAGGTTAACTGTAGAGAAATGAAAGTGGGCTCAATTATTCCACAGTGCTAGTCAAGGCCTTTACACAAGTAACTCAAATATATCAGTTGACCCTTTTCATTCAGCTGTCAGAGGTGCTTGATATTTTATTTGATTAGCCATCCTTCAGCAACATATTTCAAGGTGGTTAAAACAACATTCCAGTTT
The DNA here is from genome assembly GCF_964188305.1 of Podarcis bocagei. Lineage (NCBI taxonomy): Eukaryota > Metazoa > Chordata > Lepidosauria > Squamata > Lacertidae > Podarcis > Podarcis bocagei. The sequence goes on from NC_138134.1 coordinate 33,674,195, forward strand.
AAAATGCCAATTTGGGCAGGCTCACATGAAAGAAGACAGCCCTTTAAAAAACAGTAATAATTTAAGAACGCAACTAATTTGTGGGGGCTTCATGAACCTCAAATGCTAGGAATCATGTGAGGGAAGCACTGCTGTGCTCAGGTCCTGCTTGTGTGCTTCCCCTGGACCTCTGGTTGGCCACTCTAAGAGTGCTGGACGAGATGAGTCTTTGGCCTGATCCAGTAGGGTTCTTCTCATGTCATTCTTGTTCTTCTTGTTCTTCTTCTCCTCCTCCTCCTTTGGCAATCACTCATAGCTGAGTAAGATTGTCTTCCAAAACACAGTTTTAGCAGTGAGTCCTTAAGTGACTGTGGAGGCCAATCCACACGTCCTTCCACAGTGGGACATAGGTTTCCAGGCGGGAGTCGATCATAGTGAGGGTTTGCCAAGTGCACCTTCTTTTTAGCACGTTTCACCCTTTTGTCCTGAGATTGAGCATCTTCAAAGCCCATGATACCTTTGGTAAAGGCTGTTCTCCAATTGGAGAGCTCATAGGCCACTGTTTCCCAGTTGTCGGTGTTTATACTACATTTTAAAGATTTGCCTTGGGAGAGTCTTTAAACCTCTTTTGTTGACCACCAACATTATGCTTTCCATTTTTTAGTTCGGAATAGAGTAGTTGCTTTTGAAGACGATAATCAGGCATCCACACAACATGACCAGTCCATGAGGCACATGAGAATCCTGGCAACATATTATCAAGTTTCACCTCCTGACTCCTTCGGATCAAATCTTGGCCCCCTACAGCCTTCTAAAATCAATAGCTAAGGTGATAACAACAAAAATGTAAGGGAAATATGCCCTTTTAAATGTGACTGAGTGGGACTCAGAAATCCTACAGACTAACTATTCTTATAAATAATTGACCAACAATTTAAGCAATGTTGTGTCAATGTCTTCAGCCTGATACATGAACATGTTATTTATCTCCCATGGGAATCTGCATTTCAGGATATTTCCAGATGCAGTTGACAGATAGGTTTTTTTATTGGTTGTTTGAAATAATAATAAAACTAAGAGTTTTCAAAGCTCTCTTCAACTTCAAAACATTATTTGAAATAAAATCTATCATAGAAAGATTACAATAACATCCTGAGTATCAAAATTCGTCTGATTACAAGGATTTTTGCTTCAAATAAATCATTTATTTATATATAGTATTGACTTAAATGGACAGCCAGTAGAGAAACATATATTTCTTCCACATATTACACTAACACCTGAGTCAAAGATCAACAAGGTGTAAATCCCTTTTGGGATTTAGTGAGAGCAAGAGATGCTTCCTGATAGAGTGAAAGCTTTGTAGAAAATCCAGATATGGATTTATGCTGATATTTTGAATGGCTGTCATATCCTACTAAAGATAAAACTTCCTTTTTGACCTCTGCACTATAGAGAATCTACTATCAGGGATTAAACTACACCCGGAGTCTTATGAACCAGACTGATTTCTTTTGCAATGTACTGAATGGCAATGGAGTTTTGTTGTTGTGGGAAACCGAGGAAGTAAACACTGGTTTATTTTTTTATGAAAAAAAATCTTATGCAGAAGAAAATGAAACATAATGTGTTTTTGTTTAAAGTTCACACATTTTGTGTATAAGAAAATGAATCAGAGAGGTGTCATTTACAAGAACAATAGAAGTACACATTATAAATCAGATTTGGCTTAAAATATATTTCCAGAATTCATAGCTGTTGCCACATTTCTGGAACTGCAAGAGAAACCTGTGTGTTTTGTTTGAGGTTTGGGACAGATGTGAGTTATCAGCCCAGCTTTAATTTCCAGGAATGGGGAGCAGCCATTTAGTCTGGATGGGTAACCCAGTATCTGTAGCAACTGGAAGGAACTTATTCAGCCTGCAGTCACAACAATCTTTGCCTCTGACTTCATTGTCTTTCTGCTGTGTAATGTCTTGCCTGCTGAAGAATTCTGCAGAAATCAAAACCTTGACATGCTTTTGTGACATTCTGCTTGGTCCCAATAATGGTACTGCCCACCTGTGAGGCCCCTCCCTCCCCAGCTCTGTGCCTTATCTTTTGGCATCAATCAGTTCTCGTTCAGCCTGAGAAGATGATGTTCATTCTGATGCTCATTTTGATGAAATTCTCTAAATAGCTTCTGGTGCAATGGGACACCATGATGAGTGCAAGAGCACATGGAAATGCTGTTTACTTTCCCACTGCAGCTGTACCTATTTATCTACTTACATTGGCATGTTTTTGAACTGCTTGGTTAGCAGGGGCTGGGACAGAGCAACAGGAGCTCACCCCATTGCATGGATTTGAACTGTTGACCTTCTGATTGGCAAGCCCAAAAGGCTCAGTGGTTTAGACTACAGTACCACTCTGCAAACCAGCAGGACAAGTAATGGGAGAACACCTGTCATCTCAATTTAGCCCAATAATGAATGCTTTCTCAGTGAATATTGAGAGGAAAAACTCATCTCTTTCCCAACAGTTCTTTTCCAGGATGCAGTTTGCATTTGCATGGTGGTAACTCTGCATGCATACACGTATTGCATCACCCCTTGGGAATTACAGTTACCAGAACCAATCATGATGGAAAGCTATTTGGAAATGTCACCATTCTCACCATGCCCAGGCTAAAAGAACCAAGAGATGGTTTAGGTCTGGATGGGAGCAAACTGACACCCAACAGCTTGCAAGGGACACTCAAACTATTAACCCAAGGGAAGAACACACTTGTCACATAAAGGGGTACTCAGCTGTGTTGCTTGGTTAGTAAAGGTAAAGGAGCCCCTGACTGTTAGGTCCAGTCGTGGACGACTCTGGGGTTGCGGCACTCATCTCACTTTACTGGCCGAGGTAGCTAGTGTACAGCTTCCGGGTCATGTGGCCAGCATGTCTAAGCCGCTTCTGGTGAACCAGAGCAGCGCATGGAAATGCCGTTTACCTTCCCGGCGGAGTGGTACCTATTTATCTACTTGCACTTTGATGTGCTTTCAAACTGCTAGGTTGGCAGGAGCAGGGACCGAGGAACGGGAGCTCACCCCATCGCGGGGATTCGAACCACTGATCTTTTGATCGGCAAGCCCTAGGCTCTGTTGTTTAACCCACAGCGCCACCCGTATTAGTAGTTCATAGCAATTAATGAGAGTTTCAGCAGTAGCTCCAGGCAGCTGACTTTGGATACATGGTTTGCTGGAAGCTCAAGCTCAGAATCTCATTTTATGTCTTGAGCTGGAAAAGAGTGTCTTGGGAAAATGGTATTAAGTTCAGAGCAAATCCAAATGTTTACAAATTCATGTTCTGAATAAAGGAATAACAAACTCTAGCAATATCACTAGCAGGAGCTAAGCAATGCCCCTGGACTTTGGAAAGTAGAAGCACTGAAACTGTACTTTCAATCGCTATAGTAAGCACTAGCTCATGCCCTCCAACATTTCTCCAATGAAAATACGGACGTCCCATTCCATAATGATAATTTTACCATTTATATCCCACACATCTTACTGGGTTGCTCCAGCCACTCTGGGCAGCTTCCAACATATAACAAAACATTAAATATTTAAAAAACTCCCCTATACAGGATTGCCTTCAGACTGCTCGGGGGTCAGATAACTCCATACCCTCCAATATTTCTCCAATGAAAATAGAGACATCCTAAGGAAAAGCGGAACATTCCAGGATCAAATCAGAAACTGGGATGGCTTCTCTAAATCAGGAATATCCCTGGAAAATAGGGACACTTGGAGGGTCTGCTAGCTTAAGTATGCAGTTCACAAACTATCCAGGAACAATTCTGCAATGAGTAGTGCTAACAAAGTAATTAAGACATGATTCTGTTTAAGAAGTTGGACCAAGGGATCATAATGTGGATCATATTTCACCCCAGAGAAGACAATGTTGGAAGCTACATTTTAAACAAAGGTGCTGAGGGGTCCATTTTATCTGGCTTCAGAAAAGATCTGTCACACACAACTTAATTGTGCACTTTTTCATGAACATTGTACACATAATTTTTTGTACTCTTTATTCATATTTATTAAATTATTAATTTTTTATGCCACCCTTCATCCTAAGATCACAGGGTGGCTTACAGCATAAAAGTACAAAAAGAAAATGCAAAGCAAATATCACACCATCATATTGTATCTGATTGGCTATGTTGATCCATTTTGTTTGACATACTGAACCACAGGGATTTCACTGCGCAGCATCAGTTAGTTGCTTTGTCACCTTGCTTTGGATATAGCTGTGCAATCTTCTTTATTAATTCATCGCCAAACATAAAAGAGAGAAGCAGTGACAGCCTTGGGGGCTTCAGCTCAGCCCTCATGTGTGGCACCTTAAAATACCCATCATTCTCAGATAACATTCTCATGGGCAAGAGGACAAGTATGACCAATACAGAAAGAACACAAGAACTGCATTGAACAAATGGGCTCCCAACATTTTAGAAACAAACACTAGGAACCAGGACTTTTTCTTTCCAGTGGGAAATCATTGAAACTCAGTTCTGGCACCTCTCAGGTGGGCACCATTGACATTCCAAGAAAACAAGGGTGCTGTTCATGGTGAGTTCTGGTACCTCTTTTTCCAGAAAAATAGCATTGCTAGGAACATAAACACAAGCTCAGTAACAAATCTGCCTGTTCAAAGAAAAATACTATTACAATATTTTGGAGCAGTTCTAATTTACTTTCTTTGATTGGTTTATTTGCATGGAGTTTTTAACTGTACTGAGTTAAGTAACTGGAATGGGTAACATTGTCAATTGCATGTTTAGGATATTCCTCCCCACCCGCCAGGAATGACTCTTGAGCATTCGTCTTTCAAGCTCTTTCCCACATCCAACTCAGCAGATGTCATGTGCTTTCCTTTTCTGAATTCTCAACACTTTCTTCCCTCATCTCTTCAGCATTAAAATCTCTGATCAGCTTTCTCAGCCATTCCCTTTTATCTCTGAGTAATAAAGTACATTCTGTTTCTTGACAGTGTCTTTAAATGTACACTTCCCCAAAAAGCAGTTTTTATATAAAGAGTCAAGCAAAAAGAGTACTGAGGAATGTTCAAAGGATGAAAGGAATCCTTTTGAGGGGTCCCTGGGCAAGCTGCCTCCCAACACCACTCTGGTGCTCTCTCAGAAATTAAGATAGTGGCGGTGGCTGCCATTTCACATATTTCTTGGTGTGTGCTAAACTGAACACCATCACCTGTCTCCACTGCCCCCACCTGCAGCTTGACCTCCCCATAAACGTACCAGGGAAGTGGCAGGGATGGGCAGTATTCATCAGAGAAATACCAGGCGAGGCAGCTGCAGCACTCAGAAACACAATGTCTCTGGACCCACCTAATATTGAGGCCCAGAGGCATTCTGGGAAAATAAAGATGGTGCTCAGAGTTTTCCTACTGAGAACTGTCTCAAAAAAAAGCTTCTTTTCTTTTTAAAAAAAAAAGATGGTTGATAATGTCATCAGCCTTTCCCTTTTTTCCCCTTTATTTGCCCCCACCATGACATTGGGCCTGGATTGATATTCACAATGCTTTTTTTCTTAAAAAAAAATGTTTAGGGGTGCTCTCATTTTCCTACTCATATTGAAATACTGCCCCTCAATGAGGACAAACTTAGATTTACAAAATGTTTAGGGGCATGCATACACCTGTGTCCTTCCAGAAAAAAAGCAGTGGATATTCAGAAGCAGTGGAGACATCCACAACTGTGCTGAGTATCACTGAATAATTCTTGGAGTGGTTCTGAGTATGGCATACGTTTTGTCTCTGCTTCTTTTAAAGCTTTTGGTTTTATCTCGCAAGTATCTCATGAGGTGCTCAGCAGCTCTATCCCACACAGATAAAATTATTTGGTGCAAGAAGAGTGCTTAGATATATTAGATGCAGAAGCAGCACAAGTGAACTAGACATCTGTGAAATTTTCATTACAAAGTCTCAAGCTATATACAACCTGAGCAGTTTCAAGCTCAGAAAAAGAAAAATGAAATCAACTGAGTAACATCCAAAAGTTTTAAAGGTCCACATAAAAAATGCCAAAACAGGCAGTGAAGCTTGTGCTCTTTTTCAATAAGCAATACTTTTTAGAAAATGAGTTTTTCAGATTGTTTTGTTTTCAGTGGAAAATTTAATGCTGAAGTTGTGAGGCACAAGTCAGAGTTGTTATGGATTTCAGAGCAGCTACGTTTACTGTGTTCGTTGCCTTTGGTACACTATATCCTATGCTGCCTAATTCTATAAGGAAAAAATGCAACATTTACCTTTGCATCAATTCTTCAAAGATGCGCTATGGAAATAACTTTTCCCTTCTGCGAGGAGACTCAAGACTGGTGTAACAGTAGAATTGGAACCAACAGCCTGGCTTTATGTGCATGAGGTGGTTGAAAAGGAAACTGGTTCTTAAACAGGTGGACGGTCAGTGGGACAGAGCAGGGGTGGGCAGAGGTGCACACCAAGCTTCCCAATGTGGTCAATGCCAGTAACTGAGAGTAGCAGGGGCAAGGCGGTGGGTATGTCGGTGTAGTATGGCTGAAGCAGCAGAGCCAATCCACTTTTCCATGAATGCATCTGCACCATCCTCCGCTCTTCTTCTTGGTAACTGGCAGGGATCTCTGCATTGAGAAGAGACAACACTGCTCTGTCCTGCTCCACTCCTCCAACTGCTGCTGACTGCAGTCTAGTAAAGAATGAACTACTGTACATTAATGATTCTGCAAAAAAAAAAGAAGGAACTATGCTGTAAATAACCTTAAAAGTCTTCACAAGCATTTTCCCTAATGATCTTCACACATATAAATAGAGCTGGATCTGAGTTGAACGTGGGTTTCATCGAAATCAATGGGGCAAGTTAGTTATGACTTAAGTCCTACTGAAATCAATGGGAAACAAGTGCAATTAAGTCCAGTTCCAATCCATTAACTATCAGTATTTTGCAAGATGCATATGCACAAGCTAGGTAGCCTGGAAGAAAGCTGTCCAATACAAAAATCCAAGAAAGGGCTTTCACAGTGTTATTAGTATCACAAAACAGATCCATATTCTAAGTTGAATCTTCCTGTTCTCTTAGAGCGGTGTCTTTTCTTTAGTTTCAGATTGAAACCTGAGATTGAACATGGAAGGCACTCCAAGTCCCCCACCCTGCTAGAAAACTAACAAGGAAAACAAAGCTGGTGTGTCAGTGATGGAGAAGCCTTTAGCATTTTTAGACCTGCCAAGTCACATAGCTAACCAAGATGTGATTTCTATTTAACCTGACAGAACTCTACATCTGCCACAAGTCTTCTACAGCAAGGTTATGTGAACAGAACTCTGCCAGACTCTAGTTTCACACATTGCACCCATTTTGCCTCAAGCAGTGGAACATAAAAGTTGTGTGCCTGGAATAACAAAAGTGTGCTCAACTTTCTCTCATGCAGTGCTACAAAGAAGTCAAGAGCTGCCATTCTCAATCAGACCAATGACATGTCTCACCATGTATTTTATTTCCGACATGCTGCAGGGAAAGTAAACCAATAGTCAACACAATAATTTTCTTTGGTCGGCTAATCGGGCACCAGACGTTTGGGACAGCTTAAATATTACATTGCACCTGCTCATCAGGAAGAAAGCCTGTTTCAGAGAGCTAAAGAACAGGTTATTAGTTCATTTTTTTGGGGGGGGGGAGGGAGAATGGACTCAATCCAAATAATGTTAGTCACACCTAAGTCTCATTTAAATGAATGAGGTGAATTATCAGTGACTAGCTTAAGCCCTAGTTATTGAAATAAGTTGGATTGGGGCCATTGTGAAAATAGATAATTCACCAATGATTTGTAAATTTTAGACTTTCAAAGCAGGCAAAAATTATATGAGTCTTTTGGTGAGTAATTTCATGCACTTGAAACCAGAGAGTGCTTTTCACCATTTTTTCCTCTTTGTATATATGCTATATTAACAGCAAATCGAAATATACTTCATAAATATTACAAAACAGAATCTTTAGTACACATAGTCATGATAGCACAAGTATTAACAGCAGTTCATCCCAATGAGTTCAGTGGAGCTTACACGCAGGCATATAATTGCAGTAGTCTTCAACATAAACACTTAACCAATATGCAAAGTTATAGTACTTCGTCTTTTTTTAAAAAAAATAATTTATTAATTTTTCAAATTTATAACAAACATAAACAGAAAAGAAAAAAACATTATAATATAAAAAATAGTCAAACAAACAAACATACAAACATTTATCCTAGCTGTTAAAATCATACTTTTATAACCATTATTAGATGACTTCCTCAAATCCCTCAAGCTGTGTTTCCATATAGCTCATTGTAGCAGTTTTCCAATACTAATTTCCAATAAAATTAACCAATTAACATCTTTCTTTCTTATCCTATTTTACTTATATCCATAATATTATAAAATTTAAAACATTTAAGTCCTAAGCCAATTTGGTACTCACAAAAGTTATAGAACTTTGTCAATAAGTAACAAAGGGCTTAAATCTAGTTTCCATATCTTACGGAACATATATAAAATTCAATTACCTTTACCAAAACCTAGTTTTAGATTTTGTTAATCTTATCATATTGGTACTACCTTCCCTCAAGTCTTTATCAGTTCAATGTATTCTATACACTTTCCATCCTTGTATCTCATAACGTAAGTTGTCTTTAAATACTTCAACAATGCCTAACATTTAATTTTCCATTGTGAGACTGAACATATGTCTATTTGCTTCCATTTGTTTTGAGCAATAGCTGTTTAACAGGTATTAGAAAAGGGCAGGCTGTTTGAGCCTGATGTTTTGACCCCAACACTTCCAAATATTGCCTCAACTAAATCTAGGGATATCTTTCAATATCAGGACCTTTAATGGAGAGGATTTATGATGGTGATAATGATTAGTCCAGTTCCCTGCCATCTTGGGGTTGGAGAGGTTGGGACAATGTTGTGCCAAAGCTGGGGCAATAAACAAAACAGTTGATATTTTAACATATAATAGCTTCAAATACTCTAATCATTTCACAAATGATTAGCTCACCAAATGGTTGACCGAGTCTTCCTCTTTCAATATTTTTATTGCTAAATATTTCATGTTTGCATTCAGGTTTATAGTTTCCACCTGCTTAAGTTTTTCTCTCCCATATCTCTTTGTCAAAATGTTGAAGATGTGGGCACAGGATGAGAATTCACAGAATCCAAGACTGGAATGTCAGTTATTGTAATAGAAATCACTTGATATTCTAATATTCTAGATGTATTAATTTGTAGGTGAAGTCTATTTTCCAAGTCAGAGAGCTAGTTGTAGCCTCCTCAATTCATTATTCAATTGCAATGTTTTTCTATTAAGTTTTGCCAGAAATAGTTTTCAATCTTATTCAGAAAAATTGGCTACTTGAGTTTCGAAACTATTATCTTCTCAAATTGTACATATTATACATTTGCCATAGCAACCAGGAAAGAATGTGGACTATTTTATTTGCCATTTCCTTAATCGTACAGTTGTAATAGGCACTGTGCAAATTGCTTTATCTCCCTAAATGAGATGGAAATCTCTGTTATCATTAATGCATACAGCATTGAAATGGTAAAACTTTTATCATTTGCTGGACTTTATCTTTCCTAACTTGGAAGAATGTCTTTAGATAACAATATTTTAAAAACTTCATTAACCTTAAGGCATTTTGCATACTTGTCAGTTTGGGATAAAGTATCCAGAAAGAAAGACTCAGGTTTACTTTAAAATAAAACGTTACCAAGCCTGTATAGCAACATTTTGACTGTACCTTTCAAGGGCTGTTTGCAGAGTTTCTAGAAAATGACTTCCAGACAACTTCAAGCAACAATTCTAAGTATGACTTGACTATTCAGGTGTTGAGCCTGATCATGGGAGTACTAATTATGAGCAGGGGCCAAGACACAGGCATTTGTGCCAGTTCTGCCCCTTCCCCTCAGCTCTGCATGTTAAGCATGGAAGTCTCAAAACGGTTCTGATCATCTTCAGCTGGTCAGAAGCAGGTAGAAGTCCTGTTCACATGTTTAACTCTCAGTGCATGCAGGTCTGAAATAAGCCAACATGCAAAGTGGCAATGGCAGTTGGACTTGCAAGGATTTTAACCCACACATGTACAGTGGTACCTCGGTTTTCGAGCCACGCCAGGCTCCGGAGAGCTGCCTGCATTCTGAAGCCTCGGGCGCGCTGAAGAGCACGCGGGCTTCGCACAGCTGTTCGCAAGCCTGGGGAGACCGGCGCGGCTCCCTAGGCTTGCGGATAGCAGGCTGTTCTGGGGGCTGGGGTTGGGGGAAGCTCGGGCTTCCCCCACGCCAGCCCCGTGCCTGGGGGGAATATTTTTTTTCCTTTATTCCCCCCCCAAAAAAAGACTAGGTGCGTCCTATGGGGCGAAAAATACGGTAATCCATTCCGGAAGACCGTTCTGCTTCTGAAACGTTCAAAAACCAAGGTGCAAAGAGTCATCTGCAATTTCCATTGAGAAAATTGGGGGGGGGCGGACTCAGCGGAAGATGTTCGACTTCAAAGGCGCATTCAAAAATGGAAACAATAACTTCCGGGTTTTCGGAAATCGAAATGTTCAGCTTCAGTGACACTCGAAACTTGGAGGTATCACTGTGTAGGGAAATACCTGAAGGGGGTGGTTTGTTTTTTGTTGATTTTTTTGAAAGAACAACGAAACTGAAGATTTATTTTTTTAAAAGCCAAAAACTTACAATGTAACACAACACATTTCAAGATTCTTTTTTTCAAAAGAAACATGAATTTGGAGCATAATCTCCACATGTGAGTACCATACAGGTTGTGACCTTAAAAATATTTAATCAGGGATAGAAGAGAACATGCAATTATATATGTTATACCTGAAGAGGGTGGTTATTATCCAGAAAAAACAATTGCCAAATAAGGCAAATGATAAAATATAATTTAGATTTGTTGTCTTTCCCAACTCTAGGATTCAGTTGTTATTAATCTCCACAAAGTGATTTGATCAATTAATATTATGTTTTACTATTATTCATTTCATTTCTATACCACTTTATATTTTTAAGGGGGGAAACCCTCAAAGCAGTGTACAACACATTAAAACATCAGGTAAAACAACAATGGAGGAGGACTGGAAAAAAATTAAGGACTATCTACAAAAACATCATAAGTTATATGAATGTTAAGAATTTGCAGGATTTGGAAAGTCTAGCTTCAGCAACTAAAATTTGATGATCTTGGAAATTAAGTTATAACCAGGAAAGAACCAAAGTTTAAAGTAATCTTTATGTTTATTTTAGGACAAAGGTAATTTGAAAATAAGTATTTTAAACTTAAAGTATAACTATCTGAAAGTACAAAAAACGCATGAAACAAGGTAACAATTTGCTGACATTTTTATTGTAAAGAATGCAGGGAGAGGGAGACGTGGGGAAGTCCAGTAGGTCATGAAAAAACGTTCTGGAAAAATGAATTTTTCTTTTTTACTGTTTTTCTTTCTTTTCTTTTCTTTTTTTCTGTTTTGCTGTTTCTGTTTTGTAATTGACTTTATACTTATATCTGGAAAAAAGCAATAAAATATTATTAAAAAAAATTAAAATGAAACATCAGGTAAAACAACCCAGAATAAAACATTACTGAAGAAAGTCAAATATAAAGCATACATACAAAACAACATAATTAACAGGAAACTAAAACATCATCTTGAGGATTTCAAAACACAACATTGCTTAGGAGGTCAACTGCAGGGTGCACATTTAACACAGAAAAGATAACAACCACCGCAACAAATTATCTTTATGATTTCAAAAGAAAACATTACTAAAGGAAGTCAAATATAAAATGCACATTTAGTGCAGCATAAAAAATAAAAATAGAACTTGGGTCTGCACTGAGAGACAGTAAAGACAAGCACATGAAATGGGCAATTACCTGAGGAGGCGATGGAGACAGCAATATTGGTCTTCGTTGCAACCTTCATCACCATGAGAGACTTTTGTCTTTGTTCATACCTCTCCAACCCAAGTCCCACAGATTAAATAGGTGCACTAAGGTGAAATGATCCTCCAGGTAGACCAAGTGTGCAGATTCTTAAGCGTCTTGGCACCTGCTAAAACCTTTTCATTTGTTTGTTTGCTTGCTTGCTTGAGCAAGCCTACCTGGACATGCAGTTTTTAACACGTACCAGTGGTACCTCTGGTTACATACTTAATTCGTTTCGGAGGTCAGTTCTTAACCTGAAACTGTTCTTAACCTGAAGCACCACTTTAGCTAATGGAGCCTCCCGCTGCTGCCGCACCACTGCCACGCAATTTCTGTTCTCATCCTGAACCAAAGTTCTTAACCTGAGGTACTATTTCTGGGTTAGTGGAGTCTGTAACCTGAAGCATATGTAACCCGAGGTACCACTGTAGTCACGTACTGGTGACTGGGAGCAGCCGCTGAGACCACATAACACTGGTCTTGAAAGATCTACATTGGCTCCCAGTACGTTTCCAAGCACAATTCAAATGGCCTCAGTCCTGTATACCTGAAGGAGCATCTCAACCCTCATCGTTCACTGGACACTGAGGTCCAGCGCCAAGGGCCTTCTGGCAGTTCCCTCACTGCAAGAAGTGAAGTTACAGGGAACCAGGCAGAGGGCCTTCTTGGTAGTGGTGCCTGCCCTGTGGCCTCCCATCAGATGTCAAAGAAATAAACAACTATATGACCTTTAGAAGACATCTGAAGGCAGCCCTGTTTAGGGACGTTTTTAATGACTGGTGTTTTAATGTATTTTTAACCTTTTGTTGGAGGCTGCCCAGAGTGGCTGGGGAGGCCCAGCCAGATGGGCGGGGTAGAAATAATAAATTGTTGTTGTTTTGGAATTACTAGTTTTATATAATATTTAATAGGTTATATAAAGGTAAAGGACCCCGACAGTTAAGTCCAGTTGCGAACAACTCTAGGGTTGTGGCGCTCATCTTGCTTTACTGGCCTTGGGAGCCAACTTTTGTTCACAGACAGTTTTTTCCAGGTCATGTGGCCATCATGACTAAGCCGCTTCTGGCAAAACTAGAACAGCTGCACAGAAACGCCGTTTACCTTCCTGCCGGAGCAGCACCTATTTATGTACTTGCACTTTTGGGGTGCTTTCGAACTGCTAGGTTGGCAGGAGCTGGGACCGAACAATGGGAACTCACCCCGTCGTGGGGATTCGAACTGCTGACCTTCTGATCAGCAATCCCAAGGCTCAGTGGTTTACACCACAGCACCACCCGTGTCCTAATGGGTTATAGGCCTGCACAATTCCTGTGTTTGATTGGGATTTCATGAACAGGGAGGCTGCAGTGGCCACAACAGAAAGTGAAGTCAGCACAATCTTTTTGGTCTACACCACTTCTCCCATTGCTAGTGGGCTCCCAAAGCAGCATGGATACAAGAGTCATCCAGGCCACAGCTTTATGAAATGTGACATATCGAATGTGAACCAACACTGTGATGCAGCGGCACAGAGGCTGTAAAGTGATGCATCATATTGAACACATCAGATTGAATACATTGAAAGAGACCAGCACGTATGAAAGCAGACATTGTTTGCTTCTCCGTGTGAAACCAGACATGAAACTTTCTACATGCATTAGAGAGAGGTAGCTTCAGGTAAAGGGGAGTCTAATATTAGAAAATCAATAAAGAACACCTTAGCTATAAGATTTCAACACATGGTGAAACTATGGAACTCAATCCTACAGGAGACAGTGATGGCCACCAACCTTTAAAAGAGGATGAGAAAAAATTATGTAGAATAGGGCTATTCATACCTACTCACCATATGCTGGACTTGCAGTTGCTGGAAACCACAGGAGGGAAGAGTGCTTGAGTCCTCCTTGTAGGTTTTCCACAGGTGCCTGTTTGGCCATTGCAAGAAAGATATTGGACTTGAAGGACCATCATTGGTCTGATACAGAAGATTCTTATGTTCTTATGACCAGGTGCATCCAATGTATCCAAAATCTTTGTCAATAGCAAGATGGTTTCCAGCTTTGATTTTTCACCATGCGACAGTTCGCTATGTACACACTGCACATTTAAAGTGCATTGCTTCCCTCAAGAGTCCTGGGAACTGTGATTTACCCCTTACAGAACTACAGTTCCCAGCACCCTTTACAAAGTACAGTTCTCAGGATTCTCTGTAGAAAGTAGTGTACTTTAAATGTATGGTGTGTATACAGCCAGTATACTCCCCCACTCTCTCCCCACTCTCATATTGCTATTTTGTTCAAAACTGCTAACCTTATTCCCACTTCTAATCCCTTTCTTTCCCTTATACATTGTGTAATTTGTTACTGAGATTTTTTTTTACGGATCTAAAGTGCCACCTGTGTTAGTCGTTGAAAATAATTAAAATGTCAACAACTGGAGGAAGATGTTGCATTTAATTTAAAACAGAGAGCCAATGCTTAGTTCAAGAGCAGCAGTAGTGAAAAAAGTGAAGGAACAGCAACATGATTAGACACAAAAATTCTACAACTTCAGAGCTGTAGAATTTGGCTGTGTGGAATCTCCACCCTTAGCCTCTGTTTGCCGAGTCTCAACAAGTTCTTATCCATCAGAAGCGCTGCCTTTCTCTCCTATCCATTTACAGAGCCTGTGGATGCTCTGTGAAAGCCACATAAATCACAATCTAATGACATTTTATTAGTAGTTCCTGTTCTAACAGTAATGCCCCCATTCTTCTGAGTCAATGGAGAAAAAATGCTAAGCCTAGCACCAGCAGATATAACACTGCTAATGATACAGGGCATAAGCTGGGCAAGCCACAAACGGAGTCCATGATCTATTACTTTATTACAGAATTAGTCTGTATATTACAAAATTGACAAAGGAAGATGAGGATTGCTGGAGTGAAATGCCCAATTCCACCAAATGAGCATTACAACGCTTATAAGGATGGCTGTGAACTTCAACATTACTGGGGCTGTTTGGAGGATTTGAACAGTGTGAATCCCAGGGCAAACTGGCCTGATTCAAAGCACCTAGACCAGGTGTGGGAAATATTTGGTCCTCTCCTCCAGCTGTTGCTGAACTACAACCCTCCATCATGCCTGATCATTGGCCATGCTTGCTTGGGCTGATGGGAGTTGTAGTTCAGCAACAGCAGGGTGGCTATAGGTTCCTTGCTCCAAACCTAGATTAATCAGTGGATTCCTCTGAATTTTGTGATATAGTTCTTGGTTCAAAAAACCTACAAGAATGTAAATTTAGAAATGTGTACATTGAAATAAAATATAATTTAAATATGAAGCTTTTAAAATTGTGTTTCCTTAACCTTTCTTCATTTTCTTCCCATTTTCCCCCTCTTCCCTTCCCTTCTCAACTTATCATTAGAGAGTTCCTCTGTGCTCTTTTTTTGCCTACAAATAATAGAAGATGGTTTTAAAAAATAATGATAAAACTAATAAAAAACACAAAAATTTCCCTGAGGGCTTCTGTAAAACCCTCAGACTCTGTTTACATAAAAAGGTTTATGTTAGAAAGGTATTCTAACAACTAAAACCAACTAGGGTGCATTGATACTGCATAGCAAATACTATTGCACACAGTGATTTAATTAACAGCAAGTAAAATCATTCTGGAAGGCAAATCCCTTGAGCCACTACAACAGCATAAAGCACCTGCTATTGTCTAATGGTATTAATGTGTTTGTTATTGGAAACTATGGACTAGGCTGTCTTCATCAGCATCCCACACTAAGCTGCACACAAAGAAGGCAAAATAAGGGCTGGATTTATAAATAGAGATAATGATCATTGCAGCAACACAACTGTAATTTTGATCCTTCTTCCTTTTAATTATTGGGTTTGAAGTGAAAATATTAGGGCAAGAGGTCAAGGAAGGTTTTTAGAAGCTGGACTATATCTCCATATAAATAAGACACTCCCCCATTTGGAAATAATAGGCTGGCAAGCCTAACAACCTGTGTAAATCTGTTAATGATGCACTCTTCCCAGATATCTGCACTGCACCATTTAACAGAAAATGTCTTGAATAAGCATTAAGAAGTTGCAGTATGTCAGGTGATTTTGGAATCAATAATATAATAATGATTGCTAAGGGCTGAACCTGCAGGCATTTCCAGGCATCTGATTTCCAGTTTTCTCTAGGCACAGATCAAACTTCTTCAGATCAGTAAGAGGAGGAATCCTTGACTTAACATAAGTCAAGATGCATGGCCAAGACAACCAGGGTACTGTATTTTTTTCTTCCTCCAACAAAGAACAAAGATGAATCATTAGTCACCAGATAAACAAATCTCAAGGAGCTATATAGAATCACCCTGCCTCTGTTTAGCAGCCTGCTTCACCCTGGTGCTAAATGAACATTAGCTTGTTCTAGAGTCAATAGATTTTAAAAAAAAGTAATAAAAATGGAAACCCATGACATTTTTTGAAGATTGAAGTATATTCTCTCAAAGCAAGGAGCTTATGCATCTGGAGAGAATACATTGCACCTTAAAAATATAGAGCATAGAGAGAGGTTTTCATATCAATAGCCCTGACTAGCTGATAGAAATTCAGCTGCAGGCACCCATATAAACATTTAAGTGAATATGCTATGTAAATTCTTTTTCAGCACTATTTATCTTTGGGGGCATGGGAAGACTGAACTAAGCACACACTCTTTGCAAATTTTACTGTGAACTAAAGAGACCTGAACATTCTGGACTAATGTGCAGATGGGGAAGCAGTTATCCTTTAGATTTCACAATACTTGAGATTTTGCAATTCAGTTCTCAGATGTACAGACATATGGAGAAAAGGTAAAGGGTAAATGACCCCTGGATGGTTAAGTCCAGTCAAAGGTGACTATGAGGTGCGGCGCTCATCTCACTTCAGGCCAAGGGAACAGGCGTTTGTCCACAGACAGCTTTCCGAGTCATGTGGCCAGCATGATTAAACCACTTCTGGTGGACAGTTCACTGTGACGAGTGCCAGAGCACAGGTAAACACTGTTTGCCTTCCCTCCACAGTAGTACCTATTTGTCTACTCACACTGGTATGCTTTTGAACTGCTGGGTTGGCAGGAACTGGGCTTGCCAATCTGCAAGCCCAAGATGCTCAGTGGTTTAGACCACAGCGCCACCCTCTCCATGCATACATATATATTAAAATATGTAAAAAGAGAATATTTTAGAATGAAATGAATTCAAAAACACGTTCCTTGAGAGCAAATATGTTCAGAAATGTGGATTTTGTAGTAAAATATTTGGTAGAAAAGTTTGATAGAAAGGTCCTGTGTGAAGCTTCTCCCCAGGGTTTTCGTTTAGCTAACATACAAAAAAGAAAAGGGAAAGGGAAAAAAAGGAAGAGGCAAAACTAGAGCTGAGGGAGAAAGGTATCTGTCAAATGTTTGACCCCCCCCTTTCAAGTCCCCCCCCCCACAACTTCTGGTAAATTTCATCCTGGAAAATGAATTCAATCTGAAAAATGAATTCCTCCACAAATTTGGGGAGCAACTGTTGCATTCAGTTTTATTATTTTAAAATATTATAATATCTTAGAAATAAGCAATGGACTTGGTCCCTACTCCTTTTAAGCCTCCTCTCTTAGGCCATCGCTTCGCTAGAATTTCATTCAATATTAAGCAAACCAAACATGTCTGAGAGGAAAAAAAACTGTTGGAGAATTTCACCCTATCAACAATTTGAGGGATATCTACCCTTCCAGCTCAATTTCACCACCAACAAATAGCATGGAACATTTGGAGAAAATATTTTCAACCAGCCCTAAAAACAAACAAACAAACCACTGCCGCTTTTATTGGAAGGGGAGATTTTCCAGCGTTCATCCTACTAAACTATAATTATTAAAAGGGAAGTAATGTTAGATGTTCACCAGAATGACCCTGTTTTGTTAGTTCCTATGATCTGTGTAATTATACAAGAACTCTGTTTCAACAGCTTTGCAAGATTACTGTAAAATACACAGCCATTTCGGAAGTTTTAAAATTGCACTCTAACATCATGTTTGACAATCTCAAAATGATGTTCAGTTACCTGGGGCTACCTTCCCAGACCTGGTGCCTTCCAGAGGTTTTGGACTACAAATCCCATCACACCATTGGCCCAGTTGACAGGTGCTGATGAGAGCTGGAGTCCATAACATTAGAGGACACCAGGTTGAGATAGGCTAACCTAGGGGACAGATCACTTACATCACTACATTTCTATCAATTTCATGTGTGAAGTAGGTGCAACATATGCTAATGGAAATCCTCACGGAAAGGATTTAGAGAGTGATTTAATCTATGCAGAAGCTTCAGCTGAGTGGAGAGAATGAATGTTCAAGTACAATTGTGGTTCGTCAGGAGGCCTTAGCCGTGAGAAGGGACATTCCCTTGTCTTCCTAATTAGCTCCTTCTTGAAAGCGGTAGGTACAGATAACATTATTCAATAGGCCCAGTGTTCCAAGACATGATTAAAGCTGCAATTATGCTTGGCAACAAAAGAAATTCATGAAATACCACCAGTTGAATTTTATCGATAATGAGGCCTCCACCACCTTCATTAAGCTCTTAATGCTATCGCAAACACAGGTGTATATGGGACCCTCGTATCCCGCTTCTCAATAACAATATTACATTTCTCATTATCTGAGGCAGCAAGGGAAAGAAGCAAATCAGTCACCATCTTTTCATCCAATTAAAATGATGAGTAAGGACACTCCATTTATCTTAATTAATGTTCATCTCGATGAAGATACTGGATTTTGAAATGAACACCAAGGTCTTCTAACACCCTGCTAGGAAAATAATCCCCTTTTCACCTAGTAACTATAGATATTATAGAAGTAATGCTGGGTCCACAGTTAGATGTATTTGCTCCCTTGAAAGTAGGGGTTATTTTCTATATAGGAAGGGGCTGCTTTGCTTCATGCTGCTAGTCAGCATAGCTAAAGATGAGGCAGATGGACCAATGCTCTGCCTCTGTTCCAGTGTGTTCATTGAAGGAGAACTCCCTTGCTTCCCATCTGGGATTTACCAGGCCTCAACTGATGGACATTAGAGGGTTGTATCCACATCTGGATCCACCGTGCTGCTTCTACTGTGAGAGGAAAAAGTACCAAGTGCCTTTAAAACAGTCTTGGTGTGCAAGGAAGAACACTCATAAGGAGCTCCTTGTGACTCTCCTTTTTCAGACTTCTTGCTTTGCTTTATCACCCAGCACCTGATTCTGGTTCCCTAATGGACTCCCAGGGTGATCACATCCCCCAGCTCATTATTGCCCAATCAGCAGCCGGAGACAGAAGTACTACACCAGCTAACTCTGTCCTGTCAGTGATGATTCCTGGACACAGTCAGCCCTTGCCAGTCATCATTCTCCTTTCTCTCTGCTGATGAAGTGAATATCCAACAGGGGAAGCTCCACACTATTTACTGCCTGGTGTGCCATCTTCAGATTATGTGGTTTGCACAAGAAACATACAACATTTCCCTTGGCAGATTTTTGTAGTTTGGCACGACACATGCACCAAATGTGTAGCTTGCAGGCATCTGGTTGGTCATTGTGAGAAAAGGATGTTTTTAACATGTCAGCTTTCTATCCAACACTGAAATGTATCTTTGCCATTTTGGTACCCTGTGTGAGTGAATGAGACTGCAGGTTCGCTAGTTAATGAGGACAAAGCATCTTTGTATCAAATTTTCTTGTTTTATTTATATTTAAATATTTGTAAGCTCTGTGCATTTTGTGCATCTCTATGACACTTTGGAAAGCTCTGGGTGAATGAAATTAATAGCAATAATAACACAGGGGATATAAAAAGAGAACAGCAGCGGAATGCTTTAAAAATGTGCTTCAAGGAAGAATAAAGCAAAAGTCTTGTTAAAGTCAATGGATATTTTGTATTACTTTTCCTGTCAGATTCTACTTTTTTTAGTCCAGCAGCACAAAATGGAAAGCAGCATCAGCAGCAAAGAACAGAAATAACCCACTGCAAGAATGCTGATGAATCCAGGAGGGAAGAAGGCATCTATGCTTCCACCAAATAATTCTTGACAGAAAGGACAAAGGAAGTCAGGAACTGCAGCTCCAAGACATGTAAACCTTTCACAAGGAGGAGTTTGATGTTTTCCATTAAGAACTTCTTTCACGGATACTGTAAATGAGAGTGCTTAACATTCAAAGCAGTTCAGACTGTACTCCTACCAATGTACTTGTCAGTTGTATTTCCTGGCTATGTAATTTACTTGACAAGCACAGTTTAAATGTTGTTGAAATAAACCCTGGCACTCAGAACAGATGCAGCCTAATGCAACTTTGGAGTTTTTTTAGCTCTGAAATGCAATCCATTTGTAAGGGCGAAATATTTAGATGTGTCCCCTAAAAAGAAAAAGTTTTTGTGAAGAGTAATCTTTGCAAAGAGTTTATCTCTTTCATTAAACTACAGTCACTCCATTATTCATATGCAAACAATCTTTCACATGTTCTAGCACTGCAGTTAAGGTATACATATTTACTATTTTTGACAGAATTCTACATCTGAAGAAAGGGTCTCAGAAATATCAGAAATATCAGAAATATCAGAAATATCATTGTATGATATTTTAATGATGGGGGGGACCCCAGGCCTTTTCATGTAGACTTGTTTTACATATTAGTTCTTGCTACCTCATGGCAATTTCCACATTGTAATACATGGGTGGGTAGGCTTGAGACATCCTGGATCTACTTTGCTTTTTTAGTAAAACCCCCAAACTCCCCCAAAATCCTATTCAGAGCCAATTACTCAAGACATATTATCCATATTAAACAACAGGGTGCATCTTAGCACCTTATGAGCCTAGGAAATCGTTTTCAGTACCAGAACTGAATTTAGCTCACAGGCGTTTTGCAGAAATACTGTTGCCATTAGTATTGGGTAAAACTTATTCTCTGTCTCTTTTGCTTCAACCCAGCCGGGGTGACACAATGGTTAGAGTGTTGGACTAGAAGCCTGGAGACCAGAGTTCTAATGCGTGCTCAGACATGAAGTTCCCTGGGTAACCTTGAGCCAATCACTCTTTCTCAGCCTAGCCATCTCATAGGAAAGAGGAGAGGAGATAACCATGTACACCAGTTTGAGCTCCTTGGAGGAAAGGTGGGATAAAAATGTAAAAAAATACCTACATAAAGGTAAAGGTAAAGGGACCCCTGACCATTAGGTCAAGTCGTGGCCGACTCTGGGGTTGCGGTGCTCATCTTGCTTTACTGGCTGAGGGAGCCAGCGTACAGCTTCCGGGTCATGTGGCCAGCATGACTAAGCCGCTTCTGGTGAACCAGAGCAGTGCACAGAAACGCCGTTTACCTTCCCACCAGAGCGGTACCTATTTATCTACTTGCACTTTGACGTGCTTTCAAACTGCTAGGTTGGCAGGAGCAGGGACCGAGCAACAGGAGCTCACCCCGTTGCAGGGATTCGAACCGCTGACCTTCTATGCCTGTGGAACGCCCTCCCATCAGATGTCAAAGCGGTAAACAACTACCTGACATTCAGAAGACATCTTAAGGCAGCCCTGTTCAGGGAAGTTTTTAATGTGTGATATTTTAGTGTATTTTTGGTTTCTATGGAAGCCGCCCAGAGTGGCTGGGAAAACGCAGCCAGATGGGCGGGGTACAAATAAATTATTATTATTATTATTATTATTATTATTATTATTATTATTATTATTCTGATCGGCAAGTCCTAGGCTCTGTGGTTTAACCCACAGCGCCACCCGCGTCCCTACCTACATAAAGGATAAATAAATAAACCTCAAAGCCCAGAAAGTGCCTTTAGAGTTCTGGAAGCAGCTCCCTTCTGAAGATAGGAGGCTGAGGTAAGGCAAGTGGGTATAGCTCAGTGAGGAAGGTCGCATATATATAAACTAAGCATATAAATCTTCCCCTTTGTACCACATTTCTAGGAACAGGTCCCTGGGAAAACCCACATTCTGCTGAATCAGAGCAAACTGCAAACAGCTTTTCTACAAATTGCCATTTGCTCTGATTCAGCAATAAAACACAGACTTTCCTGGGGAAAGCAGCAGATAAAGGGGGGGGGGGACTTTTTGGACCTGAAAATTGTGTACCTATGCCTAGAATGTGTGGCACAAAAGGAAGAGTGGATGAGCCTTAAGTCAATCAATCACTTTACAAATAGTTGCTAGACATCAGAGGGTGCTCCTCTATACTTCTTCCTCATAGGTCCATTTCTGAAGGCCAAAACTCAGCTTAATAGATGTCAAAAAGAGTAAAATATGATTTGGCTGTCATTGCCAGTTCTCATCAACCCCAGCATTGCCTTGAATGATTTTCCTATTCTCTATCTATGTGAGTCCATAATCTCTTACTTGATTAACAACTAGGGTTTTTTTATCATAAATTTCATTTCGGGCTGGTGAGGCAAAGTAGATAAGTATTCATTACTGAAAGTCCTTTGAAGTTCTAATTAAATTAAACAGCTTGCAATGGAAGTCATTTGCCAAATATCATGGAAGGGAAGCACCATACCAGAGTATTCTCATTGTGACCATTTGAATATGTGTTTGAGTTTTTCCAGTGTTGAGTACAACCAGACTTTCACCAAAGCTAATTGGGATTTTGCCAGTAAATTTAAATGGCAAATACTACTTCCACCACATTTGGTCTGGGATTTAATCATTCATGTAAGACAGCCTTCCAAAACCTGCTACTCTTCAGATATCTGGGACTACAGCTCCTATAATCTCTAGCCAGTATGACTAATGGTCAGAGATGATGGGAGTTGAAGGGCACCAGGTTGGGGAAATCTGATGTAAGGTGTGGTTAGTTCAATATAATTAAAGTCTCAAGCCTCTAGAACTCTCCTGTTATCTATTACGCGGTGTCACTTGTTAATCAAAAGAAGAGATAATAATGTCAACTTGGGGGGAAGCAGCCCACCCCTAATCACAAATCATTTAAGTGCTGCAAAGCAAGTTGTTCTTGGGCAGAACCTTTGGCATGAATATTATTTCCAGATCATTTTTTCTTGCTGTCTTCTGCTGACACCTAGACATAGGGTTTTATTATAGGGTTATTTGCAGGACAGAAGAGGTGAGAAAGAAATACAAACAAAACAATAGGCAAGAAGGTAAAGTTTTGTCATTTTTTATTTACTGAGTAAGTCAGATTGCTGAAGAATCAGTGGCTACTCTTTAAAGCACAATGTAGTTGTGTTTTTTGCTGCTGTCATGCTTAATTATTTTTTTTATTGTGCTTCTGAAAATTGCCTTGGGTTAGTATTGAAGTGCATTTAAAAAATTGAGTGTGTACTTACTAATGATTGACCATCTGTAGTTATATTTTAAAAGTAATGTTATTTTTTGGCATTTTCCAAGGGAAATATGCATATATTAACATAGCACATTTACAGTAGGCAAATTGCTTTTATATTCTGACCTGAGCACCCTGAGGGATGTTGTTACAGTGATATATAATTTGGTCTTTGCCAGAGCGTGTTCTCCCTAGCAGAGAGCACGTGTTGCGGTTGGGAACAGGCCACCCTCCAGTGACTAGGCAAATTTAGTTGAATCCCGACCATTTAAATGGTTAAACTGGGTTGCTGGGGTGTTTTGATTGTTGCCAATTCGGAGGAGGGGTCAGAGTCTATATATACAGGGGCCAGACGTTGGCACGGCCTCTTGGCCGTTTTGCATCGGATCACATGGAGCACTGGGACAATCTTCTCATTGTCTGGTTACATTTCTTTATTTCTTTATTTCCCCTTTCTTTTAATCCTCTCTAGTCCCTTAAATAATTTAATTCCCCCCTTTTCCTGTTCAATTTCCCACCCCACCCCTTACCCTGCCCTGTAGGAAGATTCTCCCTGTATCTGTGGCTTGCCTTTCCCAATAGTGAGAGAGCCCCCGTTAGGGGCTTTCTTTCGCAAAAAGGTTTCCCCCATTTCTCTTGTTGAAATTGTGGGGCTAGTCAGGGCTGTTCCCAGCTTAGCTGATATCACTTTCGTTTATAGTATCCCCGAAGGTTGGCTTTATGGCTCCCTGTGCCTCCAAGGACTATGAGCACTCTGTATATGCTCTTGAACTATGCTGTTTCTGAACAAGTTTATTTTCTTTAAGTTTGTTTTGCCCTGATAGAGGCGACTGCCATTTTGAGATGAGCCATTGTGGCTTAGTGGCTAAAGTGCAGGACTAGGACCTGGGAGTTCATATCCCCCTCTTAGCCATTGTTATAACAAAACAAAACAAACTGCTCCTTATGGGCTATTCTGTTGCTGGGCAGTTCGGCCCATTTGTGATAAAAGAACTTTGGGTTTCTTGAAGGGGTGCTTCCCTCTAAAAGGGCAAGCAGGGGTACCTGGACAAGCTGTGGGCTACCTCAACTCTGCTATTTCACTGGAAACATTTATGCCTGGCCTAGCAGGTGATCCTAGGGCTTTGCCCTAGAATTCGATGGCCTGGAAGCGTTTCCGGCCTGAATAGTGTCCCCATGTGGTCCATGAAGCATTGGTTTCACTGGGTCAGCGCATAGTGCCGGTAATGCCTAGGTTGCAGGATTGGTCCCTGTATGGGACAGCTGCATGCTCCCCCATTGCTATACCTGGACACTTAAGTCCTTTTGGTGGTTACCTCACTGCGAGGGATGTAATGGGCGCCATGTTTGCAATATGCAACTGGGAGAAAGCACCTTTGCGTGCCCGCATTGCAGTTTGCTCTGTGCGTTGCAGAGCACGGCGCTGCACGGGCTGCAATTGCATTGCATTGCTAGGAGATTTGCAGTTGCATTGCACGGAGGGTGTGTAGTTGCATTGCACGGAGTGTGTTGTTGCATTGCACGGAGTGTGTAGTTGCATTGCACGGAGTTTGTTGTTGCATTGAACAGAGGGTGTGCAGTGCACGGAGTGTGTAGTTGCATTGCATGGAGTGTAGTTGCATTGCATGAAGGGTGTGTGCATTGCAGGGAGTGTGTAGTTGCATTGCATGGAGTGCGTGTGCATTGCAGGGAGTGTGTAGTTGCATTGCATGGAGTGCGTGTGCATTGCATGGAGGGTGTAGTTGTATTGCACAGAGTGTTTTTTGTTTTGCTTTGGTTTTTTGCATTGCACGGAGTGTGTGTGCATTGCACGGAGTATGTAGTTGCATTGAACAGAGGGTGCAGTGCACGGAGTGTGTAGTTGCATTGCATGGAGTGTAGTTGCATTGCATGAAAGGTGTGTGCATTGCAGAGAGTGTGTTTTGCATTTCACGGAGTGTGTAGTTGCATTGCACAGAGGTTTTGTGTGTGCATTGCACGGAGTGTGTAGTTGCATTGCACAGAGCGTGCTTTTTGCATTGCACGGAGTGTGTAGTTGCATTGCATGGAGAGTGTGTGCACTGCACGGAGTGTGTGTTGTTGTTTTTTGTGTGTGTTTTTTTTTGCATTGCACAGAGTGTGTGTCTGAAAAGGAAGCTGGCTTGGCGGCAGCTTGGTTGGGACTTCTTTAGGGGTTCTGGCCAGCGTCGGCCCTGTAAATTTACATATCATGATGGCTGCACAAGATGCCCCCTGCCCAAGCGGGGGCTGGAAGCTGGCAAGCAATAGCTCAATACCTTTTGCCCATATTCCCATTTTATTTAGGGATCCAGTTGGATATCGTTGCTAAAACATACCACTTGGCTATGGAGAAGCTGTCTGCCTTGAAGGAAGTTATTTTGTAATACTTCCTCTGTAGCAAGTGATGCTTCACCAGATCCGATCTTGCTGGGTCACTTAACTAATCTTCCCACTAGGCCAGGCTGCCTAGATTTCACCCCTCCCATATCCAAGAATCTCCTGAGGAGTCTGCTGATTCTCCAGAGAGGAGGAGGCGTGTTCTGGTCTCTACTTATTCTGCTCCAGCACCAAGTCAGTCAGTCAGTGTCGGAGAGGGAGAGAGACTGAGTGTTAGAGATCATGTGTAGAGATAAGGTTGCTGCTAAGGGCAGCTGCAGATACTCAGTGCAGTGCAGCATTTATTTATGCTTAGACCTATTAAGCTCTGTATATAGTTTGTATAGTTGTAGATAGAATAAAGAAGAAATTCTACAGAGCTGCTCTCTGAGTTGTTTATATACTCAGACTCTGCTGTACTCTGCTGTGCGACGACTGTCTTTTTGTTGGAGTGAATCCGGTGCTCACAACTCTAAGCTGTGAGTCCACAGCACTTTGACCTGTTCATGTGCAGAAGGTGGTCTCTGGAAGTGCTACCCAGCTCGCCTAGCCCAGTTGGGGCTGAAGTGGATGAGTCCAGTTGGTGGCACTGGCTCAAGGGCGATGCTGACAGAGGTCCCCTTACCTTTGTGTATGCCTACCAAATGTGGTGAAGGCAGATATCAGGCGATGGTAGCAATTCCTGAATGTATGCAATAGTAGTTCGCCATGGCAGGATACCTTGAACCCGCTCAGGGATTTTCAGGTTCATGCTGGTGCTGCTGGATCTTTGCCCTTTGGTTTTTATTTCAAGGGCTGCTGGTGTGCAAAGCTATGGCCTCAAGCCTGGTGTGGTGAGGCAATCATGTGACATAACTTTTCTTGAGTTTTCCCCATTGTAGTAGCAGTTCACATGTGGCCCGAGGAGTTCAGTGACCATCGGATCTGCTTTTGGTCTGATAACCAGGTGGTGGTGAGCGTCTTGGCAAAACAGTCCTCATGCTGTAGCACAGTCTCTGCCCCTCCGCTCATGCTTTCGAGCTGCGCCACTTAAGGTTTAATATTGTGCTTTCTACTCTCCAAATTACGCTGACACTATCCGATTTTCAGATGAAGCGCTTCAGATCCTGGGCTCCAGACTCGGCTATTGCCAGACTTTTCCAGTCTTGTGGCATTTTGACAACAATTAGTAATTTCAGAGAGCGGCAGATTCCATTTCCCCTTCTGCTTTTACCTCTTATGGGAAGGCCTGGATGGATTTCTTAGCCTTAAGCTGGCAGTTCTTGGCCATTCGGAAGAATTTGCCCCCATCCTCTGAGCAGATCCTGCAGTATTTGGTCCACCTGCTGCAGATTGGGCATGCGGTTATAACTATCCGAATTCAGTCCGCTGCAATGTCTGTTTCATTGAAGCTTTAATTTTTCAGAGACCCTTGTATAAAGTTTGCAGTGCGCAGGGCCTTGGAAGGTTGGAATAGGCTCCAACCTCATAGGACAGTGGGCAGGAAGTCGGTCAATTTTTACCTATGCAGTATCTGCAACAAGTTAAAACTTGTCTGCGGGTTAAAGATCAAGGTGAGACTCCTTTCAGTAGTCCATTGCATTTTCGCACTGAGGGTTGGGGAAATGGTTGTTGGAGCCAGCACGGGGCCGAGATTCTGGAGGCTTATTGCTTCAGGACTTTTCCTTATCCTTTGGAGCTTGTCATTAGAGCTGGTAACTCTAAAACAGACTTAGTGGGCAGGAGTGCCACAATCAGGCTTCCCGCCACAGGTGAGGAGGGCCCTTGCCCGGTTATGGATAACAGAATATTTGGCTTTTTATTCCCTGGGGGCTGGCCCGCTCCTAGTGCATGAAAATGGGTTCCCGTTAGCCCGGCATCAATGTGCTTACGTCGTGCACCAGTTATTAGAGCCTGCGGCTTGCTTACCGCTGAACACTCCTCATTCCTTACGATTAGGTGCTGCTGCAAAGGCTGCACACTGGGGGCCTGTCAGTAGACAGGATTGTGAATACGGGTCATTGGAAGTCTGACGCTGACAAGGATTATATCAGGAAGTGTCACAGTGATGTCTGTGCTGATGCTTGTCTGTTGTTTCCTTTTTTCATAGGAGCAGCTGTGCACATTTGGGCCACAGCATTGTACACTAGGCTGGCAAGCATGTTGACGGGTTTGGACTGGGGCGTCATCTCAGTCTTCCTGCCCATGTGAACATATACTGGATGTCCAGATGGGGAATGCTTTGGGAGGAGATCCTTCCTTTGGTGCGGTCGAGTGTGACCTGTGCAGGTCCTCCCGCAGTGCTGGTGGTACAGCTGGGCGAGAATGTTTGCTGTCTTCCTCCAGCATAAGTTTGCATTCCTGCATGCAAGAGGGCTTGGATTGAGTTGATGGCAGCTCTCCCTGGACTCAAAATAATTTAAGGCATTGGTTCAAGGTGGTCTGGAGGGGGGGTTGGAGCACCTGTCCCCTCCAATGCGCAAAGATGTTCCATTAAGGGAATCCAAGGATTTGCCATGCTTTTGTCGACCCCTTTTGAGGGGTAGGGCCATGCAAGAGTCCCTGGGAGCATTTGGGGTGAGCTTGAGTCTGATCCTGGTTCATTCCTCCCCCATGCTGTTTATTGGAACTGACGATATGGTGGGGCCCAGTCGTCAGTGCTGCCCTGCTGAGGTCAGGTGCAGCTAGTCGGGAACCAATGCCTAGACAAACTACCACCGAGCAGGCCAGAAAGCATGTTAATAAGGTGGTGGATAATAGAATAAAATAAATAAAGTAAATAAAATAACAAATAAAATAAAATAGGTCCTTGCTTTAGGTGGTTCTGTAATATTGCACCCTCCTATTTTTCTTCAAGGCTATTGCCCTCTTTAGGGCAGATGGGGTGCATCTTTCCCCTATGGGGAACGACACCTGGCGGGATGCGATTGCCTTGGGATTCATTACTCCCCCACAATGTTTGCTGGTACTGACGATATGGTGGGGCCCAGTCGTCAGTGCTGCCCTGCTGAGGTCAGGTGCAGCTAGTCGGGAACCAATGCCTAGACAAACGTACCACCAAGAAGGCCGGAAAGCATGTTAATAAGGCAGTGGAAATAAAATACAGGTCGTTGGAAATCGAATGCATTCAAAGATTATGTTCGTTAACATTATTGGTGTCTTACAATTTTTGCTTGTTTCATCTTATTTATCAGGTTTAGCGGTGACCCGTGTTTGGATTGTGGGGCACAGTATCGTCCATTGGGCTGGCGTCGCAGCACGGCAATCTGGATTGGGTCCAGATTTCGGCTTTCCTCCACATATTCGCTTGTCTTGGCTGTCCAGACGTGGGATGTGCTGGTCGGAGTTCCTGCCAAGTATCCGGAGGCAGTTGCTCTTGGAGGGGCCGCCAGCTGCTATTGTGGTGCAGCTTGGTGAGAACGACCTGGTGCCCATGGACTGTTTGTCACTACGTGCTGCAATTTTGGGTGACCTGGAGACGCTGCGTGCAATGGTGCCGACAGCGAAAATTTTTTGGTCAAAGCTTTTGCAACGCTGCGTTTGGAAGGGCAGTCGTTGCCCGGCTGCCACTGAAAGGGCCCGAAAACGCATCAATTCTGCTGTGGTCAAAAAAGTTTTGGAGCTGGTGGCGATGCAATTTCCCACCCCGAGATTCTTTTTGAGAGGCCATCCTTTTTCCAAGCTGATGGCATGCACCTTTCCGCTTCAGGGAATGAGGCTTGGATTGGTGCGGTGGTGACCAAGCTGAGGTCTTGGTTGGGGCTGTGAGTGGTTTGGCGGTGAGCTGAGGGCTCCATGGCGGTTAGGCACTGGTTAAATTGGTGCTTGGAGGGGTAAGTGCCTACCCCTCCAAATGATGCGAATGGGAATTCCGTTAAAGGAAATCCAGGGGCTTGCCATTCTTTCGTCCTTGTCCCCGGAGTCGGACTTGGGCCGTGCAAGCCCCACAGGAACATGAGGGTGAGAAGTAATGGTCTGGTGCCCAGCTTTATTTCTCACCCAATACTTGTTTCCCACGCTGGCTTCCGCTGGTATCCGGAAGGCCAGCTCTGTCCCTGAGGGCAAGGACAGATAGTCGGAACCAGTGCCTAAGCAACCACTCACATTTTTGTATTTGAATAAAGTTGTGGCCAAAATTATGCCAAAAACCTTAAACAAAAATTGATGTGTGAAGTGTGAATTATTGGGGGGCTACTGTGACTCAACACGCAAAGCGTGTTCTCCCTAGCAGAGAGCACGTGTTGCGGTTGGGAACAGGCCACCCTCCAGTGACTAGGCAAATTTAGTTGAATCCCGACCATTTAAATGGTTAAACTGGGTTGCTGGGGTGTTTTGATTGTTGCCAATTCGGAGGAGGGGTCAGAGTCTATATATACAGGGGCCAGACGTTGGCACGGCCTCTTGGCCGTTTTGCATCGGATCACCCGCCCTCCCTCCCTTTAATAGGGGGGTTTTTTATTTAAGCTGATCACTTGACCTTGCTATGCCTGTCATGGTGTCGTTCGCCTTGGTGCGGGGGCACGGTAGGAATTTTGCCATCTGGCTGATTGGCTGGTGCCATTTGGTTTTTGCCTACTGCGTAGCAAATCGTCACAACTTGTAAGGTTGGCGGTTAGGCACTGGTTAAATTGGTGCTTGGAGGGGTAAGTGCCTACCCCTCCAAATGATGCGAATGGGAATTCCGTTAAAGGAAATCCAGGGGCTTGCCATTCTTTCGTCCTTGTCCCCGGAGTCGGACTTGGGCCGTGCAAGCCCCACAGGAACATGAGGGTGAGAAGTAATGGTCTGGTGCCCAGCTTTATTTCTCACCCAATACTTGTTTCCCACGCTGGCTTCCGCTGGTATCCGGAAGGCCAGCTCTGTCCCTGAGGGCAAGGACAGATAGTCGGAACCAGTGCCTAAGCAACCACTCACATTTTTGTATTTGAATAAAGTTGTGGCCAAAATTATGCCAAAAACCTTAAACAAAAATTGATGTGTGAAGTGTGAATTATTGGGGGGCTACTGTGACTCAACACGCAACTCTTTCACCTCGTCGTTTAACCAACAAGAACTATAACAGGAACGCCATGCTCAGAATGGCTTAGCTTAGGATATGATCTGAGTTCTTTCTCTTGGACTGATATAGCAACAACCATCTGTGCCAAACTAAGGTTGCACTCCTAAGCACGCTTACTTGGGAGTAGACTCCACAGAGCTCCACAGGCCTGACTTCTGAGTAGGCATGCTTAGCATTGTGCCATAGTTGAAGGAGACAGTAAAATGCTACGGCTTAGATGTACAGCACACCAGACATCGTATTTCATATTCACAAACGCCATCAAGGATGCAAGATCATGTACCTGTGATTGATAATAAGCAAGATTTTAACAAGCAGGTGGTATGAATAATTCATTCTTGCAATGTTCTTTGAATTGGAATTCCCCTGGTTTTTCTCAAATCCCATGCTTTAGAAGCACGACTCTGAAGAGATTTCACATGACACAACTGTTCCTTTGTACTTGTCAAGGAGCCACGGCGGCCTCTAATCAACAATATGGCTTCAGGTTGATTTCTGTCCCCCTTTTCAAAGTCCACATCTCTCTATGGAATGCTGATCAGTAACAATACCAACTTTGTTCCTCTCTGTGGTTTTCAGTTCTCTATTTTATTTTATTTTTTACAAAAAAACTAAATCCCACATTCTAGAGAAATAGATGGCAGTGAGCTGTGCATGATGGAGAATAATTGGGGAAGGGATCCAAAGGACTTGTTTACCACATGTGTTTTTCCTAGAGATGCCCATGAAAACTCAGGTCCAGAAATGAATTTTGAAGCCTTGAAAATACTGTGTTTGTTGCTCTTCCCTTCCACCTATTGAACATTGATTGCATGGGCTCAGGAATATTGAATGGAAAAGAGCGTTGCTTTTGTAATCAGAATTTGTTTTAATAGAGAATTTAATGCACATTTCTCCCATTCTGTGCAAAGTAGGAACAGGGCATCAAAGTTGTTCCTTTGTTTCTTATGTATTAATCAAGTATTACCACACTCGTTTAGTGGTTTCCACTGAAGGTTTAATGATGATGATGTATTAGGCTTATTTGTCACCTGATTCACAAGTCTGGAACACTGATACCATTGGATTCCACCAACCATGGTATCCTCTAGGAATGGATGTCCGAACTGGAACGAGGTGGCATTTCCCTGCAGTGGTTCCAGTCCTATTTGGATGGCTGTCTTCAGAGAAATGTGCTTGGGAGATGCTGCTCGGACCCATGGAGCCTTCAATGTGGGGTTCCACAGGGGTCAATCTCATCCTCCATGCTATCATCTATATGAAACTTGTCATCCAGAGATTTGAGCTGCATTGTCATCAATATGCTGATAGAAGTAGCTCAATTTCTCCTTTAAATGTTTCAATGGGTTGCAGAAACTGGATGTGGCACCAGGCCCACAGCCATTCCTCATGAGTCCCATAACCTTGCCTGCTTTGGAGCTGCTATGCCAGCCTGCTGTCCTTGGGCATGATGGAGGATGTTGTTCCATGCCTGGTGCTGAAGTGAGAGTCAAGGGCCAGACCAGTCAGATTCTGTACGTGGAATGCTAGACAGAGGCATCTAGTCTCTGCTCCTCCACATGTAGCCGCTGGGTGACCTTGGGCCAGTCACACTTCTCTGAAGTCTCTCAGCCCCACTCACCTCACAGAGTGTTTGTTGTGGGGGAGGAGGGGAAAGGAGATTGTTAGCCGCTTTGAGACTCCTTAGGGTAGTGATAAAGCGGGATATCAAATCCAAACTCTTAGACAGAAAAATTAGGGGTCCTGCATTTGGAGGCACAAAAAGTTGGAAACCAGGAACCACCTTTGGACTACAGGAAATGCCTTCTGCTTGCACAAGAAGCCCTTTGACAAGAAGTCATGCAACAGGTAAGCTTATTTCAGTTTAATGATGCCGTGATGGAAAAACCTGTACCTGTTCAATTTCAGACCGCCCTTTAGGTGTTAATTGCAAAGAAGACTATCAAGAAAATGAAGGCAGCAGCTCTACACTGCCTTTCCAATAAGGCTTTATTGAATTAACTTGATTTTCATTTGCAGAAGTCGGTTTTTCCTCCCCCATTTAAACAACTAAGATCTTATTAATAGTTCCATTTCATATAATATTCCAATGATGTGTACTTACCAGTAGGATCTTAATTAGATTTTAACATTAATTTCAAATTTAAAAGCCTATGAGAGATCTGGTAAGTTTCTTTTAATGTTATGGGTATTTAAATGGAATTTTACAAGTATCTGGTGCAAAGACTTGTGCAGAGAACAAGGAGCTGCAACCCCAGCTCTAAAATATGGATCAACAACATCCCCTTGTGCCAGCACTAGGACACAAACATCATTAATAAGCTAGTGCTGTTGTGTGTTTCCAAGAAGTTTAATTTTCAATGTGAAAATTGCCCTTTTGAGAGCTGGCAAAAGTGTTGAGAACTCTCCTCGCCCACATAGACACCTTCCATTCAATTTTTACACCATTGTCCCTCATGTGCTGCTGGTTTCATTGTTTGTTTGTTTTTAAGCCTCTCTATTTCCTCAGCTGGTCAGGGAGTGGATAGTAAGATATTATGACTTGACAGTGCCATATAGCCAATGATTAGAAGTGACTTAGTTCCCCCACCCTTCAACTTCATCAAAATATGGGGAAAGACGGAATGCATTCACATTGCCCAGGTAATTGAAGCAACTCCTCGCCCTCTGTTTTCCTTTGTTGTGCTGCTCTGGCAGTTTCATTGCCCATCGCTCCTCCGTGGCAAAACTATTGCTCTGGTGTCTCTTGGGCTTGCCGATTGGAAGGTTGGCAGTTCAAATCCCCGTGATGCGGTGAGCTCCCATTGCTGTGTCCCAGCTGCTGCCAACCTAGCAGTTTGAAAGCATACCAGTGCGAGTAGATAAATAGGTACCGCTACAGTGGGAAGGTAAACAGCATTTCCATGTGCTCTGGTACACATCACAGGGTCCCATTGCACCAGAAGTGGTTTAGTCATGCTGGCAACATGGCCCAGAAAGCTGTCTGTGGGCAAACACTGGCTCCCTCAGCCTGAAGCAAGATGAGTGCTGCACCCCAGAGTCAAGTATGACTGGACTTAACTGTCCATGGGTCCTTAACCTTTTACCTTTACTACTTGTGAATCTGGATGTGTGTCCCATTGAAAGCAATGCAGTGTGGATGAACAACATCCACATTCAAAATGTGTATCCAGAGGAGCATTCATATTCAGATGTCATCTGTTTACATTGCATTGTTGTCAATGAGATGTGCATGCAGGTGCAAATTGGAATATGCATTCACTGTCTGCTCGCACAAATCACTTAAGGCACAGCAGAATAGGGGAAAGGAAACACTACCCCAGTTGCCTTGGCAACTGGAAAGTCTTGAGACTTTTCCTCCTGACACCCGCTCTCTGGTGAACAGTTTTGCACCATCTTACCAAGGGATGCACAAAAGCCACTCCATATGCAGGAGTATTTAACTGTGGATATGAGTGGAGGAGGGAAATGTTCACCCCATTCCATCTCAGCTTACTGCTAGTAAGAGTTTATCCAGGGCATCTGATTAGTGAATACATTCTAACATGTGTCCAAAATCTTCCAACAGATCAAATCTGCTTTCTGCTTGTGACAATGGTTGTGTGCAAGTTTGTGCACTTTGGGAGATGCCAGGGCAGGAAGTTTGATGGTAGAGAAATACCTGTCCATTTCCCAGGTCAGGAAGCCAGCAGTGTAGAAGGAGCAGTATCAAGTGAGGAGCCTGTATACCTGTAGAAGCTGGAGGCCTTGCCTCTTAGGGCAGGTGCTTCCATGTGCTTCCTCCTCCTCCTCCCAAGTAGCCTCTCATGCAACTGGCTAGGCACCTTATTGGCAGCCTTGAACATCCAAATTGCCTCTGTCCCTGTGGAAGATGGAGGTCCGAGAGACACCAGGCAGCCCTTGGGTAGGACATTCTGGATCCAAAGGCTCTTCAGGGACTCTGGCAATATTGAGAAGTCCTCCTCCCTCTTCGCTTCTTCTGAGGAGTCTGGGCATAGAAAATTGTACAGAGGAGAAGGAAAGGGTAGATCATAGAATCATAGAATCATAGAATCATAGAGTTGGAAGAGACCACAAGGGCCATCAAGTCCAACCCCCTGCCAAGCAGGAAATCATGGGACCAAATGATCTCCTAATGATTTTATTTAAATCATTTTTTATGGGTCTTTAAAAAATCTACTTTTTCATTTGCTTTATAGCAAATAATCAGCAATAATAAAATATAACAACCAACAAATGAAATAAATAAAACGAACATTGTTATACAGATTCCTGTGGTCTCAGGTCATTCTAGAGCTATGATTGTGACCTCAGGGTTCCCAAACCAGTGTAATCTTTATGAATGTTATGAATGGAAGCCAAGTAGCTATAAAGGGATAATGACTCATTGCCCCTCTAAATAGCCTGTGGTGTTGAGTCAGCATTTGCAGCAGAGTTAGTTGCTATGTTCTGAACCATAAAGCCAGGGTGGGAGTCTAGATAACTTTACGCCCCTTTTGCCTTGAACTGTATCTTCCACTCTTGTAAGTTCAACTTTATATTCACCATCCAATAATCAAATTTGATTGGTGATTTATTTATTTTTAAGTCACTAAGCAATGACAAACCTAAACAGCATCTTAAAAAGTAGAGACATCACCTTGCCAACAAAGGTCCGTATAGTAAAAGCTATGGTTTTCCCAGGAATGATGTATGGAGGTGAGAGCTGGACCATAAAGAAGGCTGATCGCCGAAGAATTGATGCTTTTGAATTATGGTGCTGGAGGAGACTCTTGAGAGTCCCATGGACTGCAAGAAGATACAACCTATCCATTCTTAAGGAAATCAGCCCTGAGTGTTCACTAGAAAGACAGATCCTGAAGCTGAGGTTCCAATACTTTGGCCACCTCATGAGAAGAGAAGACTCCCGGGAAAAGACCCTGATGTTGGGAAAGATGGAGGGCACAAGGAGAAGGGGACGACAGAGGACAAGATGGTTGGATAGTGTTCTCGAAGCTACCAGCATGAGTCTGACCAAACTGCGGGAGGCAGTGGAAGACAGAAGTGCCTGGCGTGCTCAGGTCGGACATGACTAGTCGGACATGACTAAAAGACTAACCAACAACAATCCAAGTAAGAAAAAGAATGTCTGGAGCTCATTGTTCTCTTACTGTTTCTCAAGGTCAGTCAGGCTTTACTGTTGATGTTTGCTGCTTTACTTGGGGAATGTGTGTGGGTTATTGATAGGTCAGTGTTAAAGACACAGTGCACACCTCACTTTGAGCTGAGCTCACAAGGGGCTGTCCCAAACTCAAAATGGTTTTCAAGTGGCAGTAGGAGTGGCAACGGGGGAAATTTGCATGTTGAGCTTTATGTCTGTTAATTCTCACATCATCCCTATGTTGTCCATAAAACTCAAACTAAAAAATCATCTCAGAGAAGGGAAGACTTTAAAAACAAGCAGCTATGCAAATGTTCCAGGAGGAGGGCAGGGATGCAGATGACTTTATTTACAGAGTCATTATTGCATTCTCATGAAACTTAGTTTGATTATTGTTTGCTTGTTTGTTTAAATTCTCTCATAATTCCCAATAAACTACTCCTCACTGGAACTCCCTCCCCCCGGGAATAATTATACCTCCACCCTGGTAACAAATAAGAGCTCATTCACATGGCCAGAGATGAGTGATCATTAATATTTTTCTAACTAAATTTGCCTGATGCAATCTATTCTCATCTTTAAAACTAATCGACAGCTAGAGCAGCTGCCTCGTAAAGCTGCCAAAATGTCACATCCCGATTGTCCCCTCTTTTCATTTGCTTCAATGTATTGAGGAGCTCCAAAAAGAAACTGTGATCAAGTCTCCTGAATGGCAGAGAAGTTTTAATAAAGTGTGATATTTTGCCCTCTGAAAATGTGCTGTAAATAACTAGCAGTGTTGCCGTAACAGCAGAAAGAAGAATTGGCTATGCATTATTTATACTGTCTGGAGTAGTTTTAGGCTCTTTCAGACATTCTGTGAGTCTTGCAGTCAGGATGCAATCTTTCAATAATTCAGATGTCATCGTGCAGCAAGGTGAAGCCTTGTTGGGAAAATAGCAAGGAAATCCATTTTTAAAATTGGAAATATATGATACGTGGACAAAGGCAAGTCACTGTTTAGTGTACATTTGCACTAGAAGTTTAAAACTCCTAAGTTGGCTGCAATTTGAAGCCACATTCTGACCAGAATGCTGAACTTCAGAAGTCTTTCCCTTCATGCTAGCCTTGATCTTTAGGTGCTGGCATTGTCAACAATATATACCAACATTGGGGTGGTTCTCTGCAGCCTGCATGGAACAGATTGCTTCCATCCTGCTTCCCTAACATGATTTCTCAGGGGGAATAGGAGTTACCTGACTGGCATAAAGCAAGGCCTGGTCTGAAGCGTGCACCAGTTCCTAGAGGTAATAACTGACCTGTCAGAACAACCTGGCACCATGGCACCCTGAGTAGAATTCTGTCATTCAGTCTTCTCTCAGTGACAGAGAACATTCTGTATGGATGGATCTGGAACATTTGTCTAGACTTCATCTGCAAGCTTGCAGGTGCAGATGAGTTTAATTAGCCAATATGGGGTGCCAGATTGCCAGATGGGTTTTACGTGATCATTTGAGCCATAGCAGAAAGGGGAAAAGTCAGCTCAGGGAGTGAGAAAAAACTACCATCGCCGTTGTTCAAAATGACTGGTTTACTGTTCGTATCCTGAAAAACCAAACTCTACCTCTGTCAGTCCAAGGAACCCAGATGAGGTAATTGGAAAGCATAATTGTAAGAGGAGGAGGAGGAGGAGACGAACAGTGCCGCTACAAAATCAGCATTACATTTCTAATAAGTACGGTTGATAGATTCCTCCTACTATTAAAGTCCACAAGTAGGAAAACAATTGTTCCAGGAAATCATTATACCTTTCTTTGTCTTGTTACACGTGCTTTGATTGTGTCAGGCTGTGAAGTGGTTTACAAATTTGCAAACAAATAAAATCTGGCAAGCAATAGCTGAAAACCACAAATAAATAAACAATGAATATACACAAATAAATAAATAATGAATATACAAAACCCACCAATCAGGGTTGATGTAACTATGAGTTTTCTGCTCCTATGGAGGGGTTTGGACTAGATGACCTATGAGCAACTTTCCAACTCACATTATTCTACATCAATACCATTAATTGAGTACAAACTACATGTCTGGAACAGGTATGTGTCAAGGTGAAGCTGTTCTTACCAGTCAAAGCACTAAGAAGAGTTTGTGTGAGATCAGCATGGCATCAATTTTTTATTTTTATTTTGTCGTCTAGGGCGAAACCTTTTCTTTCTTTTTTTGGCTTTCATTTATTTATTTTTAACTATTTGAATGTTCCCCATTTACATTTGTCATAAGAATACCTGTTGCTTTGAAGCCTCATAGTGCTGTCAATTCACAAAGCAATAGAGAGTTGTCCTTCCAGACTTTATTTTTCTGAATCTCTGGTGTGAAGAAAACAAGAAGAGTGAAAACAGGAGTTCTCAATTCAAACATCACCAAAGACTACGTAAGTGTGTCTTTAGGTGTTAAAATATACAGTGTTTGACATCTATGCTTTGCAGAAGGGATATAAGGGAAAAAACAACCCAGCAACACTACAAAGGACCCTTGTTTCTAAATGTTCTTTTACTATTTATACTTTATGTCGATATTTCCCCAAGTGACCTTACTTCTAATGCTTCTCTCAGTGGGTGATGTTTTCAAATGTTGATGGACCCTTGGTGCTGATGTACTAAAGATAATTTGGATAGTTGGTGAAGCGGGTAAATGGTTGCAAACATGTGTACTTTAGCATTAGTTCTGCTTCTGTCTCCTGCAACATATCCACGTTGGTTAC
Organism: Podarcis bocagei; assembly: GCF_964188305.1. Taxonomy (NCBI): domain Eukaryota; kingdom Metazoa; phylum Chordata; class Lepidosauria; order Squamata; family Lacertidae; genus Podarcis; species Podarcis bocagei. The sequence continues at coordinate 33,712,783 of NC_138134.1, forward strand.
TTACAGGTCTGATTCCCCCTCCCCCCCTTTTTTTAAATGAGCTATGCACCATTTGTCAGTTTTCATGTGAAATGTACCAAAAGCAATGGGGAGTAGAATGAAAAATGTGCAAATATCAAAGTTAGCTAAAATTAAAATCTTCCCCAGGGTACCAAAAGGGTCAGGTTCTTTATCATGTGCTTGACAGATCCACACCCCAGAAACGTTTCCAAGTGGGGTGGGAAGAGGCAAACCAAATTAGTCATCGCTTTAACTTATTTTGGCTATGTGAATGAGTGGTATTAACTCAACAGCCGATCAAGCCAAATCGGGGAGGTTCCTTCTGGCAAAGAATTGTGCCACTATTTACATCTTCATAAGCTGTGCAAGTCCCTCTGAAGCAGTGTTTTTGCTACCTTGGACAGCTCCATCCGCAATAGCTTCTGCATTCCATAGAAAGACTATATAATCAAAATAGCTCCTGTTTGGAATAACATAGAAGGCAGCGCCTGCCTCTTGTTTTCAGCACCATCTGATCTTTTGGCATTTACTTGACTGTTTGTATCCATCCTTGTCAAACTCAGTTTCCCAAAGAGAAATGGCACCGATATAAAGTGAGTAGCATCAAGGGAATAGTGTTTCCAGCTACACCCCCACCCTGACTTTCCCTTATAAGAAGCTGCTGCAGGAGAGGGACTGTGAACATGGGAGGGGGAGGGTTCCTAGTACTAAGGCAAAACTGTGACGTGCCCTTGTTATTTTTGCTATTGCATGCTGCATGTTGTTTAAGTAATCTTGCTATATTTACAGTTTTGAAATGTGTGGGTTTTTTGTATGTTATTATGAAATTTCTTTTGTATTGTTTGTTTGAAATCCATCCCTGTTTCTTTGCTGTAAGCTGCTTTGAGCACATTTGGGGGGCGGGGTTGGATAAGTGGCATATAAATTGAATGGATGAGTGAAGTTGGAAAGCATCAAAATAATAGTCCATGGATCATCTCCAACCAAATTGTTGCTGTAGCAGAAACCAGCACAATGATTCCCATTAGCACAGGGGAACTTCCCTTCTCACCTCCCCCTGCATGTCCCCCTTCCCCAAATCTGCTTGGGAGAATTAGGAGAACCCACAAAACAGAATGGGGGTGAGGAGATAGTTCCATTGGACAAGCAGAAATGTTTGCACTGATAGAACAATCTCCTTAGTGCTACATTGAATATAAGCCCATGGATCAATCTGTACTATTTCAATATAATACAGTGGTACCCTGGGTTAAGAACTTAATTCGTTCTGGAGGTCCGTTCTTAGCCTGAAACGGTTCTTAACCTGAAGCACCACCTTAGCTAATGGGGTCTCCCACTACCGCATGATTTCTGTTCTCATCCTGCAGCAAAGTTCTTAACCCAAGGTACTATTTCTGGGTTAGCGGAGTCTGTAACCTGAAGTGTCTGTAACCTGAAGCGTCTGTAACCCGAGGTACCACTGTAAGTGCTTCTCCATCACATCCTATCACATATCACCAGTGTGCTGGAGGAAAGGGATGAGTCCCAGTATTGAAGAATTATTTAATATCCATGTCACAATTCTCACCATGAAAAGTCTAGAAATCACTGCCAGTAAGGCATAAGACAAATAAGGCATAGCAGTTTCAAGCAAGTCATTCCTAAGCTAAAGAGTTGTGCCTCTTTACAGAAACTGTTGTCTTAGCAATTTGTGCTTCACAGGTACAAAGTGCTGATAAGCTACTGTGAAAGAACTGCCCAACTCTTTGAGGCTGGAATGATGTATATAATACATAGTGGTGGTTAGAAATTTTTTGCTATTCTTGATTTAGTATTATTATCAGATTCCTTAATCAGTCAACACAGCTCTGAACCACGAACCATGTATTAACGTGCTTGTTCTAAACTCATTGCTGAAAAGAAGCACTCTCTTTTGTGAACTAGTAGCTGGTGTGCGTAGTGACAGTAATCTAGAAGGGAGAAAACACACACCGTGGGATTTATATCTTTCAGACTATAATTGGAAAAGCAGCAAAGAGACTTCAGGGTTTAAGCATGTCATCCGGTACGTGACGATGGGCTTCCTCTTGGAAAGTAGAACACCCATCATACCTCAAACTCAACTGTGTATTGTCTTCATTATATGCTTCATTTGAAAACTGGTAAAAACACCACAGCAGTTACCTGGAGACATACATAACATTCGGTCAAGCTTTTGGACTAGTGGTAGGCAACCTAAGGCCCAGGGGCCGGATGCGGCCCATTCGCCTTCTCAATCCGGCCTGCGGATGGTCCAGGAATCAGCTTGTTTTTACATGAGTAGAATGTGTCCTTTTATTTAAAATGTGTCTCTGGGTTATCTGTGGAGCCTGCCTGGTGTTTTTACATGAGTAGAATGTGTGCTTTTATTTAAAATGCATCTCTGGGTTATTTGTGGGGCATAGGAATTCATTCATCCCCCCCAAATATATATATATATAGTCCGGCCTCCCACAAGATCTGAGGGACAGTTGACCAGCCTACAGCTGAAAAAGATTGCTGACCCCTGATCTGGACCAACAGAGGTGCATATTCCAACACTCACAATGTCACTTTTTAAACTTCTTCCTTTTCTTCCCTTAAAAACAGCTCAAACAAAAGCTTGATTTAAAGGGAAAGTACCAGACATTCTGAGACACTTATTATCTCTTTGTAAGTTACCTCAATTCCACGGCGTTTCTGCTTTGCCTGTACATACAGCAGTCATGGTTGATGTTTTACAATTATGGGAACTTAAGTTCCATTCAAATGCTGAGTGATCAGAGTAATTATGCCTATTGCATATGTCTCACCATTGTGTCGTGTGGATTTGGCTGGCTCTCATGATTGTGCCTCAAAGCTGATAATTATTCATTATCATCCTTTTCTGCATGTTCTTCACCTCCCCTCCCTGCTTGCGCTCCCCCCACCCCAGCCACAAGAGATGTGCTGCAATACACACTTTTGTCCCATTTATGCTTTCTGTGAAGAAACGAGATTTTTCCATTCTGTCACAGCATTCATAAGTGCTATGCATATCAATGCACGAGGGTAGCGCATTCTCTGATATTATGTGGTGTTCTATTAGTGTTATTTGCAATCATTCACAATCACTTGGAACTTCACAAAGGACACTTGCCAGTCACTTTTAAACTCCTCTCTGTTCAACCCTAATTAATATAGCTGTAGAAGTGGACTGAGGCCGAAATAGGGTTTCTCCATGCACCGGGATTCATTCAGATGGTCAGTGGCACATCTATAAAAACCAATAGAAAACCCTGCAGCATCTAGCACAGCACCTGACAATTGATACAATAGGCAGAAGAATCATTAAGTGGTCCACCAAGATCTCCAGCAGTTTTCAAATGGTCAGGGGTTAGAGAAGATTTGGGAACCATTTTTATAATAAATGTGAGCCTTCATTGGCCTTCACTTGCAGGTAGCAGGAGTTCGTTGAAATCATGCAATGAATCTTCTTCAACTAAACATCACCAGGGAGATGCATTTCCACAGAATTCACATGGTCTTCATAACGCATAGTTTAAGCCTGAATATATGCAGGAGAAGTAGGGGAAGAAGTTACACGGACTATAGGGCTGCTTGTTTGTAGAGCTGCCAATATTTCCTGAATGTAATGTGATTTAATTTATATAATCTGTAGAACTAATTTTTTATTTTTTTCCTAGAAAATCAATGAAAGGCAGCCAATGCCACCTTGAGGTTTCCTTTGACATTGCAGCCTACAATGGCAACCAGTGGTGCCAAATCAAATGGGTCCCATTTATCAAATGCTGAACTTTCTCTAAAGGATTAAGGTCAGTCATTCAAACTTCAGCCAGCTTCTAATATTGAGACAGAACATGCCATTTTCATGCTGAGTTAGCCTGTAAATGAGTGGCAACCCATTCAGAAGGTGTATGGAATGCCTGTCAAAACATGGAAGGAATTAGTAGGAAATAAGTAGAAAAATCAGCCCTTAAGCCTTTCAAAGATAGGCTCCATTTTCAACAGAGTTTGATTATGTCTGCCCTAAATTAGAAGTGAATCTTTTTTTTAAAAAAAGGTGGAAAACTTTATAGAAAAAAAAATATTTAAATCATTCCAGCTTGGAGCTTTCTTGCATCTGTTTAGAAGAAATGAAATGAAAAGAAGTCCATTAAGTCTGAATTTAGTGGGAATATTTTCCCATCAGCCACTAGCTGCATCGGCAACTGTAGCAAATGGGAGAACCAAGAAGGGGACTCACCTTGTTTAGTGAGTGCACCACACCACTATTTTGAGGAATGAAGAACATAAAAATAAACGTGTGTGTGTGTGTGTGTGTGTGTGTGTGTACGCTCAAGAGGACAGCTGCAACCCGAAGCTACAAACCTCCCAGCCCAAGGGCACTACCCTGCCTCTGTGAGCTTCTTCCAAATGTCCAGTGGACACCTGTGCTTTGGAGAGACTTGAGGAGGGTGGGAGAAAGAGGGAGATTAGCCACTGGTGGCCCAGTTGGCTGGCTGGCTACCAACTGAACAGCAGCCACAGCTTTTTGTTTTTCTGGATCCAGACAAGAGCCATTACTTCCACAGCACAGGATTTTATTGCAGGCTGAAGAAACTGAGCGGGAGAGTGACCCTGACTGTCTGACTGTCACCGATATGTGTACAGGGACTGTGATATGGGGAGATGGACAGAGGTGCCACCAATATTTCTGTTGCTCGTTTCCTTAATGATAGGAAAATGGCTGACATTTAAATTCAGCCAAATTCAGGCATTAGTCTTGAGGGGAGATTTGGCCACAAACCAGCAGAGTGTTAACAATTCTTAAGTCCATTGAAATCAATGGGGTTATCCAAACATAATGTATTCCCTTGTGTTCTTGAATTAACAAGTTACTTGAACTTAGCAGTTAAATGTTACAAACAACTGGTGCTACTAATAGCATTATTAGTCTGTGTTGCAGTTGTTAATTTAGATATCCTTTTCACAATGCTCTTTGCCTTTATTTCCCTCTCTGGGTATTCCTGCTTTCCTGCTACACATTTCTTCATAACTGTTCTGTGCAAGCCGGACCATTTCCAGAACTACCATAACTCTACCCACCTACCTAATTCACATAAACACTGTCCACATTGCTAAGGGAAGGAGCATATCCTTCAAATATTTTACTAATTGTCATCTCAAAATTGGAGTTGTTCACTGAAGGAAATCCTAGTGGAAGAAACAATCAAATTTCCACCTTAATACCATCCCTGACTTAGGCTGCAAGTTAGTCTAAAGCAGGGCTAGGGTCCTATAACCTGAGCTCCCCACCCACACCATGGGTCATTTTTACAAGTTGATAGGACCACCCACCTGTCAATTACCTGATGTCACCTGATAGCCTTCTTCCAACGAAAGAATCAGGAGTGCACTCCTGATTATTTCCTTTCTTCCTTTGCAAACACAGCTTGAGTTAAAGTTGGGGATGTGAAGGGGGAAAGTTTCATTGCAGCCACAGCTTGCATTCAAGTCACAGCTAAAAGGGTGGCAGAAAAAGGCACCACAAAGAAAGGAAAAAGAAAAAAGAAAAACCACTCCTAGGGAACATCCTTAGTATGTAGTCCTGGTTCTTCTTCATTTTAGCCATGGCTTGAAGTTTCCCTTGGTGGACATCATATGAAAAGGGGGTGTAGTTTGCCTAACAAGGACAGCTAGGACAAACCAGGCCTTATTAGGCATGTTGACCAAAGGTTTCCCACCACTGGTCATAAATGTGTCTAGGCTGAACCATGGGCAGCAATCTCAGGTCAGATAGGAGCTGGACAAATAACCATTGGACAAAGCAAGTAGTCAGGACTGAAGAGCAGGATGGGAAGTCAGGATGAAAGATTATAGAAAGATACCATGCCTCAGGAACTACTTGTTGTTCAACCAAGGCTTAACTTGTATAGAAAGCCTGTCTAGGTTATATATTGGAGGAAACCCAATTATTATTTATAAAGAGATTCCTTCGAGATTTCTTCGAAGGAGGGACCCATATAAAAAATTAACAAATCAATTGAAGAAAAATGGGATCCTGTACAGATGGGAGTTTCCGGAAGGCATTTCATTCTATTTCAAAGAAAAAAAGTTCAAACTGTCTACCATCTCAGAACTACAAAAATTCGCAAGGAGATATGAGAAGGATCTGGGGAAAATGATGGGAGAGGAGGAGGTGGGGAACCAGCAGGGAGAAGAAAATGGGGGGAGTGAAGAAGAAGAAAGAGAGGAGAGCTCAAAAGGAGAAGGAGAAGAACTAGAGAAAGGAGACAAAGAACAGTAGATTGCGCATAGGTTTGATAAGTTAACTTATACTACAGAACAGATGACGTTAAAAATACTAAACTGGAATGTGAATGGACTGAACAATAAAAACAAAAGGAACCAGATTACACATGTATTATTGAAAAAGAATTATGACTTAATATGCCTCCAAGAGACGCATATAATAAATAAGCATAAGAGACTATTATGTAATAAGAGACTGGGAGCAGACTTTGTGACATCAGATAGAGTGAAGAAAAGAGGGGTGGTACTATATATTAAGGAAAAATATGAGCCACAACTATTATATAAAGATGATCAAGGGAGAGTAATCATTGTTCAGATGGTGTTTCAGGGAGAAAAAATAATTGTTGTTGGAATATATGCTCCAAACGATAAAAAATCTGCTTTCTATTCTGAATTAAGAGATAAATTGATGGAATGGATGGATCAAAAAATGATTTTAATGGGTGACTTTAATGGGGTGGTGTCTCCAAATTTAGATAAGCTAACAAAAAAACAAGAAAAGAAGGAAGGTAAATTACCGCGATCTTTTTTTGACATGGTAAATAATCTGGGATTAATTGATGCATGGAGACTCAAAAACCCCACTACAAAACAATACACTTTTTTCTCAAACCCAAATCAGAGCTGGGGGCGAATAGATAGCATTTGGATCTCGAAGGAATTAACCCAGAATTTAATTAAATCAGAAATTCTCCCAAGAATTATATCCGATCATAATGCGGTTTACAGTGAGCTGAAAGGCAAGGATATTAAAACAACTAGATGGAGAATGAATGAATTTCTATTTAATGATCAGAAGATTGTAAATAAGGCAATAGAGACAATAGAAGATTACTTTAAATGGAATCTAAATGGGGAAACTGCTATAGAGACGGTGTGGGACGCAGGAAAGGCAGTTATGAGGGGCTTTTTAATACAGAAAAACAGCCAAGTAAGAAAAGAAAAAGAGTTAAAGAAGGAACAGATCCTAACACAGATTATGGAAAATGAAAAAAAATTAACCATCAACCCCAGTGAGGAGATCGCAAAACAGAATATAAAGATATTACAAGCTAAACTTTCTACAATAATTGATCAAGAGGTAGAATGGAAAATTAAAATGATGAACCAGAGGACATTTGAATCCGCAAACAAGATAGGCAAATATTTGGCGTGGCAAATAAGAGAAAGAAGAAAACAAAATACGATTAGTAAGATAAGGGAAGGAGAAAGGATTGTGGAAGAGCCAAAAGAAATAAGGAAGATATTTCAAAAATATTATAAGGACTTATATAAAAGAGGAAAGGAAACAAAACAAGAAATAGAGCAGTTTTTGCAAGAACATCATTTAAAACAAATCCCAAAAGAAGAAAAAGAGATATTAGACCAGGAAATTACCCAAGAAGAGATAAAGAAGGCGATTAAAAAGATGAAAAACGGGAAAGTGCCAGGCCCAGATGGGCTCTCAGCCAAATATTATAAAATACTAAGTAACCAAATATCCCCAGTGTTAGGCGAAGTGATGAATAATATATTAAAGGAAGGAAGGATCCCGAATACCTGGAAGGAAGCATATATTACTTTGATTCCCAAAAAAGAGGCAGATACTTTGGAAGTGAAAAACTATAGGCCAATTTCACTACTAAATAATGATTACAAGCTATTTGCAGATATAATGGCAGAAAGACTAAAAAAGGTTTTGAACAACAGAATACATAAAGATCAAACGGGCTTCCTCCCAGGGAGACAACTAAGGGACAATGTAAGGAACTTGATAGACATTATTGAATATTTGGATATGAGTATAGATAGACAAGCGGCCTTGGTATTCATAGATGCTGAGAAAGCGTTTGATAACATCTCGTGGGATTTCTTGAAGAAAAGTTTGGAAATGATGGGAATGGGAGAGAAATTTAGAAAAGGCATAGAAGCTATATATAAGGAACAGAAGGCAAAATTGGTAATAAACAACACCACAACAGAATATTTTAGTATATATAAAGGAACTAGACAAGGCTGCCCCCTGTCCCCTCTATTGTTTATAACAGTATTAGAAATACTAAACGAGAGACTGAGGGGGGCAACAGAAGTCACAGGAGTCAGGGTAGGAAAGAGGGAATACAAAATCAAGGCCTTCGCAGATGACATTGTACTAACCTTAGAAGACCCAAAAAACAGCGTAAAAGAAGCTTTACAAAAAATTGACGAATTTGGAGCCGTGGCAGGACTTAAGGTAAATAAAAACAAAACCAAAATGTTAGTTAAAAATTTAACAAAGGAAGAAGTGATAGATCTAGAAAGAAAGACCAAAATTGCGGTAGCTAAGAAAGTGAAATATCTTGGGATCTGGGTTACAGCTAAGAACATAAATTTATACAAGGATAATTACGATGCCACCTGGAGGAGTATAAAGAAAGACATGGAAATTTGGGGGAGGATGAAACTCTCCTTTTTGGGGAGGATAGCTGTTGTTAAAATGAACATTCTGCCTATAATGTTATTTTTATTCCAAACCATCCCCATACTTAAAGGCCTAAAACAATGTAAAGAGTGGCAGAGAGCCTTGGCAAAGTATATTTGGCAGGGGAAAAGGCCACGGATAAAAATGAAAATTTTGATAGACAAAAAAGAAAGAGGGGGTTTTTCTCTCCCGGACCTAAGTTTATACTATGAAGCGGCTTGTATATATTGGGTAAAAGATTGGATAAAACTGGAGAATAGAGAGCTACTGGACCTGGAAGGCTTTAATAATTGGTACGGATGGCATTCGTACCTTTGGTATGGGAAAGTGAAAGTTCACAAGAGTTTCTTAGATCATATTTTTAGGGGACCATTATATCAAGCATGGGAAAGGAACAAAAACCTCCTCGAAAGAAAGACCCCATGGTGGATTTCACCAATAGAGGCCTTAACGATTAAGAAAATAAATATGGAGGAGATAAACGCCACCTATGAAGAAATGTTAAGAAAAACTGACCAAGGGCCCAAACTCAGACCTTATGAAGAAATAAAAAATTTATTCATTGGTTGGCTGCAATACCACCAGGTGAATGATTTGTTAAAAGAGGATAAGAGGAAGGCGGGTTTTGATGATAAAAAATCAAAATTTAGTATAGAAGTAATAGAAGGCAAAAATAAAACCCTGTCCAGAATTTATGATATATTACTAGAGTGGTACACAAAAGATGAGGAGGTGAAGGAGGCAATGATTAAATGGGCAACTGACTTTGGTTATAACATTGATTTTGAAAGGTGGATAGAAGTTTGGAATTGTAACATAAAGTTCACAGCATGTATGGCATTGAGAGAAAATATCTGGAAGATGCTATATAGATGGTACCATACCCCTGTGAAATTGGCCAAAATGTATAGATTAAAGGATAAGAGATGCTGGAAATGTGGCGAGGTGGAGGGTGACCTATATCATTTATGGTGGACATGTAAAAAGGTGAAAGGCTTTTGGGAATTAATTTATAATGAACTTAAAAAAATATTTAAGTATACCTTTCCCAAGAGGCCTGAAGCCTTCCTGTTGGGAATGATGGATAAAGAAATTAAAAAGGAAGATAGGACGATATTCCTCTACGCCACCACAGCAGCGAGAATTATGTTGGCACAATATTGGAAAGTGGAAACCATCCCCAACATAAAGGACTGGCAGATTAGAATGGTAAACTATGCTGAGCTTGACAAACTAACAGGTAAAATAAGAGATCAGGATGAACAGAAATTTCTGAAAAATTGGAGTAAATTTTGGAAATATATTGGAATAAATGCTTAAAGTGAATTGACGGGGTTAGAACAATACGACCAGCGAGTGAATTTAAGACTATAGATTGAAAATCAAATACGTAATGGAAGGAGATATTTGATACTTATCAAAAGGATGGAGGGAAGTTCAGATTGTGTGTCTTTCTTTTTTCGGATGTGTGGTTTTTGTTTTTTTTTCTCTTTTTTTTCTTTGTAATTTTTTCTCTGTATTTTCATATATATCCGTTTTTTGTGTATAACTTCAATAAAAATGCATTAAAAAAAAAAAAAAAAAGAAAGCCTGTCTAGGACAAGCCAGTAAATAGCTAGGTTGGCTAGGGTCAACCCAGTGTCTGAGGATACTTAGCTAACTAAGCCAAGAATGGAGAACCTGTGGCCAGATGTTGCCGGGCTACAACTTCCACTGAGTTTGATGACTGGTCATTCTGGCTGGAATAGTCTAACATTATCTGGAGGGCCACAGGTTCCCTACCCCTGATTTAGGCAGATGCTGTAGCATGCAGTTCAATGACTTACCATAAGATAGAGCTGCAAACAAACCCAGCTTGAGCATTGGCTGTTCCCAAGTGTTAGAAATATGAACATTTTCAGCTCTGTTTAGCCATAATTATATAGGAGCTACCATCACTTATGATTACCACTATATTCTAGAATTGCAGATCTAGTTATGACTTTATTTGCAGTGTGCTGGGCCTCTTGGGAATATACTCAGGATGTATATTCTCAGTTATTATAAATAAAACACACACACACACTTTTGGGTACATATATGACATTTTCTAATATTATTGTAATGTACAGTTCTTGCAAGTGTGTAGAATTCTACACCTACGCAATAGCTTTGACAAGAAAGCTTTTTCTGTGCAACAATGCATGTTTTCTCCCAAGGGACTAATTATTGTCAAAAAGCCAGTTGGGACATTTTTCACAAATACCTTCTGAGTTATGGTTTTCCTCTACTGCAATATATTAGAATAGTACAGCAGCAATATGATTACACTCTTTAACTATAGTACAGCACAGCTCTGCTGTGTCACAAATAACACAGCAGAGAAGTAAGTTATTTATATTAAGAGATAACTAGCTACAAAACTAATGACTACAAATTGGCTATTATTAAATTTAGATTGGAAATTTCTAATCCAATTGTGAAATAGACTCCTAAATTAGTTGTGAGTGCAGAGAACCAAATTATAGATATAGTTTTTTAATGATAGGACCAGATTAGATGTGATACCTCTCACATAAATAACAATTGCGTACATTTTCTCTCTCTTTCATAAACAAACAAACAGCAGAAACAGAGGGTCCAGTATAAAGTGGGATCCTCCTGGGGCATAGGAAGGCTTTAATCCTTTGTGCCTCAACCTTAATCAAGATCGGGTCCTCTGTACTGGCAATGGAATAAAATACTCCATTGGCATGAATGGGAGTTTTCCTTGCAATACAAAGAGCAGGTATGGGGTGGTGGTGGCAGAGATTCCATTTCAAACCTGTGGTGGGAGCAAAATATTAAAGCTCCCTGTTACAGATAGGTAGCCGTGTTGGTCTGCCATAGTCAAAATAAAAAAAAATCCTTCCAGTAGCACCTTAAAGACCAACTAAGTTAGTTCTTGGTATGAGCTTTCGTGTGCATGCACACTTCTTCAGATACACTGAAACAGAAGTTGCCAGACCCTTCTATATAGTGAGAAGGTGGGGAGGGGTATTACTCAGAAGGGTGGTGGGAATGGGAGATTGGCAGATAGCTGAGATGAGCATGTTGAGATGAGCCATGGTTTTAAGTTTGGTAATGAGTTGCAATTCAGCAGCTTCTCTTTCCAGTCTATTTCTGAAATTCCTTTGTAGTAAAACAGCTACTTTGAGATCTTGTATAGAATGTCCTGGGAGATTGAAGTGTTCTCCTACTGGTTTCTCTGTTTTGTGATTCTTGATGTCAGATTTATGTCCGTTTATTCTTTGGCGTAAGGTTTGGCCTGTTTGTCCAATATAGAGAGCTGAAGGACACTGTTGGCATTTGATGGCATACACAATGTTAGACGATGAGCAATTAAATAGTCCCGAGATGGTATGTGTGATGTTGTTGGGGCCAGTAATGGTGTTGTCTGGGTTTATGTGGCAGCAAAGTTGGCATCTGGGTTTATTGCAGGCTCTGGTGCCAGTGTCCGTGTTAAGTCTGGTTGTAGTATTATTGTGGGTTAGGAGTTGTTTAAGATTGGGTGGCTGTCTGTAGGCAATGAAAGGTCTTCCTCCCAGAGCTTGAGAAAGAGAACTGTCATTGCAACTCATTACTAAACTTAAAACCATGGAGAGACCTGGTTTGAACAAAGACATTGGATTCTTATCTCATTATACATGACTAAGCCATTTCTCACCTTCTCACCCCTTGCCTTTTCCTGTAAGACCTATTACAGTCGTTAAGAGTCGTCAACAGGCTCATCTCAGCTATCTGCCAATCTCCCATTCCCACCACCCTTCTGAGTAATACCCCTCCCCACCTTCTCACTATATAGAAGGGTCTGGCAACTTCTGTTTCAGTGTATCTGAAGAAGTGTGCATGCACACGAAAGCTCATACCAAGAACTAACTTAGTTGGTCTTTAAGGTGCTACTGGAAGGAATTTTTTTATTAAAGCTCCCTGTTTCAGAGTCCTGGTTCAGACTGAGCCCTCTGCCCCTGCTAATGCTTTAGCTTTGGTTCATTTGTATAAGGAAGGGGAGTTTCTAATTCTTGGGTTATTCAATTTCCTCCTTCGTCTTCTGTGAGATTGCACAGAGAAGGTCAGAACAAACCGTGAACCATCAAGCCAAATGAGCCCACAAAACATGTATGACGGTCCACTGGTGACCTTATAAAATTCCTCTTTCTCACTTGCCTGCTACTGTTATTAAGAGCCTGGCAGCCAACATAAGACTGGGCTCACGAGCTTTGCCCAGCTAGCTGCATCACAGATTCTGCAGGCCTGACAAAGTAAACAGAAGATGGGCTGCAGAGGGCAAATGAAGACTTACTGTGCATTAGCAGTGAATCGACAGAGAGTATAAATACCCTTCTGCTTCCACCCTGTTCCAAACTAATCAATACACCTATTGATGGCTTCTGAGTACTAAGGAGGACTGGCACTAGCCAAATCACTCTGGTAAATGGAGAGAGACAGATTCCTAACTCTCAGCCATTTGTGTATCAGGACTTATTCCGAAATGGAATATGTAGACATGCGAGAGACATTTCCTAAGCAAGGACAAAAATGAATCATAGGTGGGGTTACAGAGGTTTTTACGGCAGCTACTCTGAGTCCTCCAGCTGGGAAGTCACCCTTGCAACTGTAGCTATGCAAGACTAACAGGGCCCCATTGGTTATCCTGGTCACCTGATCCAGCTATGCTAACAAGCTCCAGTAGCTCTTCCTGGCTTTTCTCATGGTGGTACTGTGGAGCAGTAAGGCTAAGGTCAGCCATATCCTCTACCCATAACTTGTGCCAGTCTCAAGCCCACTACAGATGGGATTTCCTATGAATTTGCTCCACAATAACAATACTTTAGGAATGCCACAGTAGATGGGTTTGGGTTGCTACAATTGCTGTCTGGATCTAATTTTCACCCATGGTAGATTGGTAGGGGCCAGTGCACTTTCCCTCTCAAGAGCTCAGTCTTCTGGACTCATGTGAATAGTTCTGGAGATACTGGGATTTGTATCCCACTCCCCTCCTTGGCAAAGGAGGAAAGGATGATCCACCAGGGAACACTGCAACAGCACACCCTACGTCTCAGTGACAGCACATCTCAGCCATGCAATGTATAGTTTTAAAAGTAAGACAGATGAATTCCTAGCATTCCTTCTCCCCAACAAACCAGTTGACGTTGTTTTAAATAAAACTGTAATTCAGCATAGATGATCAATGAAAATACTCAGAGATGCAGGGAAGCAAGATGATACTAGGCAGTTAGCATCTGTAATTCCCTAGGCTGGGATGCATTTATCAGGAAACCTTGAAGCCATGTGAATGTCAAAATGAAACTTTTCTTTTCCTCCAGTGAATAAGATGATTAAAACAGAAAGCATTAGTGTTGAATTCACATACAATATTTTGAACTATACTTTAAGTAATATTTCCCAGTGGAACATCAGTATTCTGAGTTGCATTAGGACAAAAAGACAGCAAATATTACAATGTGGAGATTTCAAATAGTCCAAGCAAATGCACTGAGCTACATGGCTAGTTATTGGTGCCTGAAAGAATAAACATTTAATACAGGCTTCTTTGCTATGGTTTAATGCCTACTGGGCAGCATAACTCACAAGCAGGAATGGGCTGAGCAGCTTATTCCATCCTGATCTGTTCCATACTATTTTGTATGGGTTTTTTTTTTAAAAAAATTAATGCACAAAAGTCTATATTCAAAGGTGCAGATTTTCTTCAGTGAAAGATACACTTCAGGAAGGCTTACAACAAACCATGCAGCATGAAAAAATGTTGTTGTATTGAAGAATGATCTAAGCAGCTGACAAAAGGATTCTGGCTAAGTTCTTCTGGCTTTGAAGAACTTCCTCAGATGATAACGCCTCAAAAGTGTTTTAAGGCTCTAAAAGCAGTTTTCACAAGTGGCGGGACTTCAGGAGTGTTTATCTCTCCAAGGAAGTTACTTGATTCCAAGAGGAAACCTTCTTACATTGAAGAAAGGTACATTTGCTATGTATGGAAAACACATGTTGTGAACATGAGGCGAAAGTGCCATTTTGACAAGTTATCTCTCTAAGGTATTACTGTATACAGAGTCTGTATATTAACCTGAAACTGCTTAGCTAATAATAGATTCCTTCAAGGCTTCATCCTACATTGTGAGTTAATTGTGTGTGGAGATATATGATGTCATGAGGAGGGGCTAGGGATTTCTGTTATAAAAGACCACAGCATGAGAAGATACAGTCACAAGTGTGGTGGGCTTCCCTTAAAGACAATCAGGGTAAGATACTTACCTTGCCCAGGTAGATCAGCACAGGATCAGCCACTAGCCAGCCTTTGAAGTCACCAGCCAGCAACCAGGACAATGGAAAAGTTTATATGAGATGCAAAATAGTATATAAGGCCTGATAGTGCCTATGTTTAGATGGAAATCCAAAAATCAGCAATAGAGTGGGAGCATGTGCTGCTTTCCTGGAGGAACTTTTCAAGCAGTGCAAAGGGCTGTGAAGTCCCTGTTTTTAAATACTTTGCTTTAGCAACCAAACCCTGTTGAAGTATCAACTTGGTGTTTCTTTTATTGGCTACCTGAATCCTTGTCACTTGGTAAGACAAAAACAAATGCAATTGATGAAAGAGAATAAACATGAACATGGGCCGCATGCAAAAACACACACTTCCATACAACATACACCATGGGCCAAGCTTGTCATGGTAGCTACAGCAACCAAATTTGGCTGCCAGGTAAAACTAGATGCCATGTGTTGTCCTGTTTCCCAGCTGAAATAAAGGATGTTGCTCTTCTGCCATGAGTGACTGTAGGCCAACAGCTGGACTCATGCAACTTGGGAGATAATAATACATCACTGAACACATTGTGATCTGCCCTGTGACCTGCTGGTGAATGATTGGTAGTAATAATAACAGTAGTAGTGGTAGTAGCAGCAGCAGCAGCAGGAAATTTCTTTTCTTACTTCCTATTTTTTTAAAAAAAGAATTTGCAATAGACTGCAGTCAGACCTCTATCAACTCTGTTGCCTCAGCCCTGTGATATAAACTGTACTGTTGCCCTCATTTCACAGAATCAGAGAGTTGGAAGGCCTGGAAGCCATCTGTTCAACCTCCTGCCCCCAAAAGCAGGACCATCCATCCACCTTCACATTTCAGGCTATAGTATGCCAAATGTGGCAGGGAGATGGTTGTGGCATCAATAACTCCAGATGACTTGCACATTTGCTTCTTTCTAACACTGGAGGGGGTGAGTCACAAATAGGTTACTGCAAAGAGAATGAGACGCAGTGTCATTATCACTGTGGGAAATTAGCTCTGAATATCTATGACTCTGAAATCTTGGCTAGTCCCAGAATAGTGCTATACAACACAATATTTTACTAATTTTACTTATGTAAGTATTTATTTATTTATTTCTATATATATAGTGCCTTTCCTAAGGATCCCAAGATAGCAATAGCGTTAAAACAACCAGCAATAAAGTGCAATAGACAAGCATTTAACTGATACTCAGCTGAGAGAACGGATACAGAACAGTAGGTCAAGTTTCATCCGTTGCATCAGTCATTAACCTCTTATAAATGCCTGGGTAAATAGTTCGGTCTCAGTCTATCATCAGAATGCGGAAAGAGCTGCAACACTGCCCTCTTCAAAACTGAAGTGAACAAAAGGGAACAAGAGGGAGAAGGCACAGAGGAAAGTAAAATAAAGGGTAAAGGGCTCCAGAAAAAACTAGATGGGGCAGGAATTTGTTTGGCATGGTTTCACAGCAGATCAACCTGATACTCCGAAACTTGCTTGCAGATCAGAAGACAGCTTCTAGGCAACTTATGTGTTTCTCTGGATTTTGTGATGCATCTTTGGTGTGCAAAAAGTATGCACAAAAAACATATTTTACATAAAAGATGTGTACTTTATGGATGAGTGCATTGAAAAGCACTGGGAAGTGCATTTTTGACATTAAATATGCATGTTTTAATTAGTGTGTACAAAATGCATGGCATTTAAAGGGTTTTTAAGTGTAGTTAACACACACACACACACACACACACACACACACACACACGACAGAACAAACCTAGAATTGTGCCCCAAGTCTGCAGCAGGATGAAATTAGCTACTCATCCCATCTCTAAAGAACAGTTACCATTAGAAACTGGATGTCTATTCTCTATTTTGCAGAAACACTGAAGGTTTCTGCTAAAGATGTTTTTGCCTTTTTCTAACTGTCCTTGTGTTTTAATATAATGCTGCAATCCTCAGAGCTTTCACCTTTGTTTTCACCTGACAATTGCTCTTTTCCAAGGGTCACAAAGGCAGCAGTCTGTAAAGTCTGTTTCAGATTTTCCTGCACAGTTGTACTAATCTGGGTATGTTTTCTAGGGAACTGATGTCTTCTTTTTTTTCAATTAGAATTCTGTGAATGATTCTTCATGATGTGGAAAGTCTTCATCTCTTGGAGGAATCAGATTCAGTTAACCTAAAGCGACCTCAATTTTGTACACAATAGAAATAATTTGTTTTCTTTACCTCTGCCTTTTAACACAGTCATGCTTAGATGATCTTTTCTGGTAACCTTGCTAAAAACTTTAAAAGAGGGATTTGGGTAAAACATTATAGCAACAGAAAAGCTCACTGAATTGTCAATGAAAAGAAATTAATTGCCACATCCCACTACGACACAGAGGTCATGCTCTCCTCTTCTGTTCATCGTGTACTTTGCCAAAATACATGTGAAGTAAGTAATCTCAGCAAAGGTACAATTTATGTGACCGTCATTTGTCACTGAACAGCTGCTTTTCAACCCATTTCTTGCTACTGCTCTTATAAGAAATAATTTTAACCTAGCAAATCTAAATGCATAAAATTGCGTCAGTGAAAGGAAACATATGCTAATAAAATCTGCTGACCAAACTCCCATCTGAAGATGCAGTCCTAAACATACCTGGAGGGAAATTTGCATTTATTGTCATTTATGTCTTGTGCAAAATTATTCTGATAATAATGAACAGCTATAATGAACTGCTAGTACTTCAAATTAACATACAAGCTTTGTGGACATTCTGTTATCAATGTGTATATTGTACTGTAATATGAAAAGCATGTGTTAAAGAGGTGTGATCTATAAACTATTAAATCTTCCAGACTTGATGTTGTGACTTCAGATGAAAGTGCACAGATTACAGACTCCACTAACCCAGAAATAGTGCTTCAGGTTAAGAACTTTGCTTCAGGATGAGAACAGAAATCATGCTCAGGCGGCGCAGCAGCAGCAGGAGGCCCCATTAGCTAAAGTGGTGCTTCAGGTTAAGAACAGTTTCAGGTTAAGAACGGACCTCCGGAACGAATTAAGTACTTAACCCGAGGTACCATTTTATATATATATATGTTTATATATGGATCCCACAATCCTGATGTCTTCTCATGCCAGAGTGGGATTGGAAATTAGATCTCTGCCATATAAACATCATTTTGTTCCTCTCTTTTTTGGAAATAATTTTTATTAGATTTTTGCATATTCATTTGCACAAATAGCATTATCACAAATATTAAACTTTACGCAAGATTCTTCAGAATCTCAAGACTTCCCTCCTCCCCTCCGTGAGTTCTTTAACTAACTTTTTAAACTGCATATTATAAATCTATCTAATTTATCATCCTCCATTGTATCCAAAGTCTATGTATCATTGCAGAAGTTATTTAAAGCCTGCCAAAGAGTTCAAGTGTTTACAGTGCGCTGTGGTCTAAACTACTGAACCTCTTGGGCTTGCCAATCAGAAGGTCAGTGGTTTGAATCCCCGCGACGGGGTGAGCTCCCGTTGCTCAGTCCCTGCTCCTGCCAACCTAGCAGTTCAAAAGCACGTCAAAGTGCAAGTAGATAAATAGGTACCACTGTGGCGGGAAGGTAAACGGTGTTTCCATGCACTGCTCCAGTTTCACAAGAAGCAGCTTAGTCATGCTGGCCACATGACCTGGAAAAACTGTCTGTGGACAAACATCAGCTCCCTCGGCCTGTAAAGCGAGATGAGCACCACAACCCCAGAGTCGTCTGCGACTGGACTTAAATGTCAGGGGTCCTTTACCTTTACCTTTTCAAGTACATTATATATTTATCCCATTCCTTGATGAAGGTTTGAGCCTCCTGATTTCTGATTTCCCCAGTTAATCTTGCCATCTCTGCATAGTCCAGTAATTTCATCTGTCATCTTTCCATCTCTGGGTAAGGAGCATCCTCGCAGCTGTTGTAGCGTACATAAACAGTCTTTTCAGTTCCTTCGGTATCTCGGCACCTTCCTAACAAAAAGGCTTCTGAATTAACATCATTTTGTTCCAAAGCAGAATAAATAGGAAAGACGTAAGTGTATTAGAAGTCATTTACTGGTTTCACTTAAGAGGACTTCAAACCTTTTCTTTATTACCTGGTTTTACAGCTTTTTGTTGGTGTTAGAAAATCCACAGGCAAACAGTATAAATGGGATCTTCATTTGCTACTGTGAATCCATTTTACTTCCCATACAAAAGAAGTATGTTATGCTTCTCCACCGCCTGCCTATGTACAGCACCCACTGAAGTGTACCGTATTTTTCGCTCTATAAGACGCAACAGACCATAAGACGCACCTAGTTTTTGGAGAAGGAAAACAAGAAAAAAAATATTCTGAACCCCAGAAGCCAGAACAGCAAGAGGGATCGCTGCGCAGTGAAAGCAGTGATCCCTCTTGCTGTTCTGGCTTCTGGGATAGCTGCGCAGCCTGCATTCACTCCATAAGACGCACACACATTTCCCCTTACTTTTTAGGAGGGAAAAAGTGAGTCATAGAGCAAAAAATACGGTATTTTAAAAATGCAAACTACCCTTAATGAGATACTTCTTTTAAATAAATGATAGTGTATGGATGTTCCTCTGCTATATAATCACATCTGCATCTGGCACCATTGAGGGAAGGTTGTCACTCAGAGCAAGCAATACTTCACACATGCTAGCTGTAATAAATAAAAGTAAACTCAGAAGGCTGAACCAACGGAAATTAGATAATAATGTACCTAAATAAGTTATTCACCAAAGATTGACAAGAAAAAAGTATTCTAATACATTTCTTTTAGGCATACATATTTTAAAAATGTTGATTAACTTCAGTGGATGAGTGATGGGGCAATCTGGAGTAATTTTGAAATTCTATCTCAGTTTTTAAAGTTCAAGCTGTCACATTTGTGAAGTCAAAATGACGCACCCGGAGTGTTTTCCTTCTAGGTATATGAAGAAGTCATTGTGAGCATGATTTATATTGCTGATGTCAAAAGTGCTTTGAGGATTTACGTTTCTGAGCTTTCAGGAGCATTTAAAAAAAATTAAAATGCAATGTGCATTTTCAGATTATAATGCTTTGCAACTGTGTTGAATAAAAGATACAATTATAACATAGAGTAATGTACATCTGAGAGAATGACAGGATGACGGGCTGATACCCAACACTGCTTCTATTAGAAAGGTCTATTTATGAGACTTTTGTGCTTGATTGGAGAAATGCTCATTGAGCTGAAGCATTATTGCTACTTAAGTGTTTCACTTTGGCAAGTTCCTGCATAGCAATTTGGTTTATGCAGCTTTCTGAAATCAGCACACTTGGGGTAGGGCGGCTCATTCAGTTCATTTACATTGATGTCGAAAGCATTTTGAATCAATTAAGGTACATTTCCATTAATTCTCACTTCTAGGAGCAATTGGTTTTTAAATAGCTTAATAAATTCAGATGCTTTACTCTAGCTTCCTCTTTTGAGGGATTCTGATTCTCTCTGTTTAGATTAAAGACAATGTTGTTCTTAATTGTTGCAGCAGTGATGTATAGGTCTCATACAGCACAAAGAAGCCAACAATTCTTAACCCGAAATGCTTAGTTAGCACTAACGTAACCTGGGAAATTGGTTATGCATTGCCCGGGGCTCAATTTAAGTGAGAGGTCATCAGGCCCCTAGCCAGCCGGTTTTTGATGCAGGGGTTAAAGCTCTAGATGTTTATGATGATACAGAGGAGTTCTTGCAGTAATCTGTCAAAATAAGCACTATGTCACTGTATGGTACTATAGAAGTACTATTTATAACAGTGCATGTAACTATATGTAAGTGACTGTGTGTGTGTGTGTGTGTGTGTGTGTGTGTGTGTGTGTGTATTTCTTCTTCTTCTTCTTCTTCTTCTTCTTCTTCTTCTTCTTCTTCTTCTTCTTCTTCTTCTTTGGTGATCACTCATAGCTGAGTAAGATTGTCTTCCATAAACACTATTTTAACAATGAGTTTGTAAGTGACGGTGGAGGCCAATTCTGGATCCACACGTCCTTCCACAGTGGGGACATTGGTTTCCAGGCAGGAGTTGATCATGCTGTGGATTTGCCAAGTGTGCTTTCTTCTTAGCACATTTCTCCCTTGCGTCCTGAGTGTCTTCAAAGTCCATGACACCTTTGGTAAAGGTTGTTCTCCAACTGGAGCGCTTGCGGGCCAGTGTCTCCCAGTTGTCAGTGTTTATACTACATTTTTTTAAGATTTGCCTTGAGACAGTCATTAAACCTCTTTTGTTGACCACCAGCATTACGTTTTCCATTTTTAAATTTGGAATAGAGTAGTTGCTTTGGAAGACGATCATCAGGCATCTGCACAACATGACCAGTCCAACAAAGTTGATTTTGAAGAATCATTGCTTCAACACTGGTGATCTTTGCTTCTTCCAGTACACTGATCTTAGTTTGCCTGTCTTCCCAAGTGATGTGTAAAATTTTTCAGAGACACCATTGATGGAATCTTTTGAGGAGTTGGAGATGGCGTCTATAAGTGGTCCATGTTTCACAAGCATATAGTAAGGTTGGTAGTACAATAGCTTTGTAAACAAGCATTTTGGTTTCCCTGTGAATGTCCCGGTCCTCAAACACTCTGCACTTCAATTGGGAGAAAGCTGGACTTGTGGAGCTCAGGCGATGCTGGATTTTGACATCAATGTTGGCCCTTATGGAAAAATAACTGACTAGGTAGGAGAAGTGATTAACATTTTCCAATGTTACACCATTGAGTTGGATTTGTGGCGCTGCAGATGGGTTATTTTGTACTTGTTGGTGCAGCACTTTGGTTTTTTGGATGTTGAGTAATAGGCCAAGCTTTTCGTAAGCTTCTGCAAAGATATTTACGATGGTTTGGAGGTCATCCTCTGAGTGTGCACACACCACGTTGTCATCAGCATACTGAAGCTCTATGACAGAAGTTAAGGTAACTCCACTCTTTGCTTTCAGCCTGCTCAGATTGAAGAGCTTTCCACCTGTTCAATATATGATTTCTTCTCTGGTGGAGAGTTTCCCTTCGACAAAATGGAGGATCATGACAATGAAAATAATGAATAGAGTTGGGGCAATAATACAACCCTGTTGTGTTATCTATATCATCTATATCTATATCTATATCTATATCTATATCTATATCTATATCTATATCTATATCTATATCTATATCTAATCTATATCTATATCTATATCTCCTCTCTCTCTCTCTCTCTCTCTCTCTCTCTCTCTCTCTCTCTATATATATATATATATATATAATGGGTCATCCAGGACTGTACAACATATTTCAGATGTGGTTGCACTGCTGATTTATTTTAGGTGGCGCTGTGGGTTAAACCAGAGCCTAGGACTTGCCAAAGGTTGGCGGTTCGAATCCCTGCGACTGGGTGAGCTCCCATTGCTCGGTCCCAGCTCCTGCCAACCTAGCAGTTCGAAAGCACATCAAAGTGCAAGTAGATAAATAGGTACCGCTCCAGCAGGAAGGTAAACGGCGTTTCCGTGCACTGCTCTGGTTCACCAGAAGCGGCTTAGTTATGCTGGCCACATGACCCTGAAGCTGTACACCGGCTTCCTCGGCCAATAAAGCGAGATGAGCGCCGCAACCCCAGAGTTGGCCACGACTGGACCTAATGGTCAGGGGTCCCTTTACCTTTATATATACCCACCTTTAAAAAGTCCTTAATAAGACCCACCATAGAATCCCATCACTCAGCTGTTCTGTTTTCTCTGCTATATAGCTAACAGGCGGAATTTCATATTATTATTTTTCATCATTCCACTTTCACTCTGTTGGATTGAGACTATACACCTGCAGTTTTACAGGGTTCAGTTCCATTAGCACTTACACAGTCACATATATGCCCTCCCTTCCCTAGTTGGGGGAAATCAGGGAGACTCTTTGAAGAATGATAGGAAGAAGGGTGTGAAGCTCAGCAATAGCACATCTGCTTTGCATGCAGAATATCCCAGGTTCAGTCCCTGGCAGGTAAGACTGGAAGAGATGCATGTCTGAAATCCTGCTGCCAATCAGGGTAGACAATGCTCAGCTAGATGGACCAATAATTTGGCTCAGTATAAGGCAGCTTCCTACCCTGGTACACCTTTGTTTAGTCAGAAGTATTTATGTGACCACCTAGTATTCTATTGATAATGGTTGCATTAAAGCAGTGGTAGCCAACAGGGTATACTCTGTTGGACTACAACTCCCATCATCTCTAACAGTTGGCCATGCTTGTTAGGGCTGTTTGCAGCTGTAGTCCAACAACATCTGGAAATGTTGGCTTCCTATGCAATCAAACTATCATATGCTGCCTTAACTATGAAAGAATTACTACTAATAAGCGTTTACACAGCCAGCACTCTCAGTTACAAGACATAGTGTAATTAGTTTACTGGTAGCATCCAGTATCTACAAGCCTGTTGTTTTGGAAATAAATTATTCTATGAGTGCATAGAGCTGACAAAGACACCCCTCCCCCCACGGCCTTGGCTAACGATTTCTCCCATCCATCCTTGCCTTGATTGCCACTTAATTAATTGAAGCAGCTTCAAAAACTAAATTAAGAAACTGGCCTTCATGCTGATGAGTTTGCAGTCTGAAATGATATCAGGGTGGTTGGGTGATAATGGTGGATGAGATTTTAAGAAAGCAAAGCACCATAAACGAAGATGATAAGGAAATGGAGTTGCATGCTCACTTAGCAACATCTATCCATGTTCCTAAAAAGAAGAAAGATGTGAAGGATGAGGCTTTGTGGTACCAGCAGATACTGAAGGAAAGGGCTAACCGGTGTACGTAAGTAATTCACACGGTTACTTGAGATGGCAAAACTTAACAATGGCAGCAACACAACATGCATTCTGAAAGGAATCCCTCATAACTCCCTGCAATGTCACCAAGGATACTTGAAAGCTATGCTCGGTCTAATGGTGATTAAATGGGTGGAATCCATCAATTGATGGAATGTTTCTCTCAGATCATGCAAACTTCCCTTTGGATGGCAAAATGCCCCAAGCCAGTCTTATTGATATGTACAAGCTTGAAAATGAGAGTCAAAGTGAGTTGAGGGACAGTTAAAACATAAAACAGCAAGCCTTCTAAGTGCAGGTTGTTTTCCAAGCTGGTATCTGTATTAGATTTGAAATTGATTATCTCTATCTCTATCTGTATATCTCTCTCTATAGCTATATACATATCTATATCTATATCTATATCTATATCTATATCTATATCTATCTATATCTATATCTATATCTATATCTATATCTATATCTATATCTATATCTATATCTATATCTATATCTATATCTATATCTCTATATCTATATCTATATCTATATCTATATCTATATCTATATCTATATCTATATCTATATCTATATCTATATCGTTACTGTTTTATAATTGTTAATATGTAATTGTTTCTTAAATGTAATTGTTTTAACTGTTTTTAAAATGTGTTTTAACTGTGTATCATCTATCTATCTATCTATCATCTATCATCTATTTATCATCTATCTATTTGTATTGTAAATTCCTTCAAGATATCTCATAGGAAGCATAGATAGATAGATAGATAGATAGATAGATAGATAGAGGGGTCAGTAAACTTTTTCAGCAGGGGGCTGGTCCACTGTCCCTCAGACCTTATGGGGGGCCAGACTATATTTTGAAAAAATAATAATGAACGAATTCCTATGCCCCACAAATATGCATTTTAAATAAAAGCACACATAAACATGGTGATTCCTGGACCATCCGCGGGCTGGATTTAGAAGGCGATTGGGCCGGATTCAGCCCCCAGGCCTTAGTTTGCTTACCCATGAGATAGATAGATAGATAGATGATAGATAGGTAGATAGATGATAGATATTAGATAGATAGATAGATAGATGATAGATAGATAGATGATAGATAGATAGATAGATAGATAGATAGATAGATAGATAGATAGATAGATATCATGGCAGGAGGGACACCAAGGAAGTTGAGGAAAAGGCCAGAAAAGCTTGTACAAATTAGAGTAGTGGGTTTGTGAGTATCAGTATCTTCACAGATACAGTCACAACAAGTGCCAAGACCTTAACAAAAGTCAGTAAAAAGCTATAAAAGTACTTTTTCAAGTTAAAATGAGAAGTCTGTGGGAAAAGGTAAGGCACAGGGCAAGATAGATAACCCTAGACAGTTTCTTTGGCACATATTTGCCGCATGGTTAGTGAATAACATAGCATGAAATCATCTACAGCTGGTCTCATTCTGAGGTGACCTAAGCCTGACTTTGAATGTGTGAAACTTGGCAAAGTATTTACTTCCAATACATATGAAACTCTTTCTTTTTCTTTATTCACACTTCCTTTCAAAGCATTTCAGTGTTAATTGTGCCGGTTATGAAAAGGATACCTTCATCCATGTGAACTTATTCATTTCTTAATATCATTTTCTTATTGTTTACTCCCTAGTCTCCCTTTAAATCTGAGCCATTAGGAGAGTGAATCCCTGAAACATAATAAAAAAATTCCTTCCAGTAGCACCTTAAAGACCAACTAAGTTAGTTCTTGGTATGAGCTTTTGTGTGCATGCACACTTCTTCACTTCTGTATCTGAAGAAGTGTGCATGCACACGAAAGCTTATACCAAGAACTAACTTAGTTGGTCTTTAAGGTGCTACTGGAAGGAATTTTTTTTATTTTGACTATGGCAGACCAACACGGCTACCTATCTGTCCCTGAGACATGTCATTTTCCCCAGTGGTTGCCTAGATTCCTTCCCTGGAGAAATCTTGCTAAGCCCCTTCTCTTTGCACATGTCTTCCACAGCCATATATGTTTTTTAAAAAAGCTCCCCCACCCCTGAAGAAAGTGCCAGGGCACCACAAACTTGCATGCATTTTTCTATGGTTATTTGCAAAAGCAAAAAACAAAACAATACGTGTGCAGATAAGATCTAAGAGCTGACAGACACCATTTTCAGTCAACTGTTGTTATAAAGTATTTATTGACATTGAAAGGTGAAAGAAACACTATGCTGAGTAATGCACTACTGTCAAACAAGGTGGCTTTTTATTTTATTTTATTGCATAAAAAACATCTAGCATTTATCCTTGTCACAGAGGTCTTCCTCTCTGTCCTTGCTGTTCATTGATGTCCTGCTAAGTAAGACTGGTGGCAGGAATAATAATAGCTTCATAGATAAAACTTGAAAGTACCCCCTTGTGCTCAGAAGTGACTTGCTCATTTATATGAGATGCCACTGTGGCAATGCTAAATGAGAGGAAGAGAAGATTCCCCCTCTAACGAGCCCCAGAAATTCTAGAGCACTGTGTAGATATTGTGTTCTGGGGTGGGGAACCTATCTGTGGCCCTCCAGGTGTTCTTGGACTACAGCTTCCATCAATCTTGACCATCAGCCATGCTTACATGGGAAGTGATGGGAGTTGGAATTCAACCAAATCTGGTGGGCCATAGGCTGCCCATCCCTGTTCTATGTGACCTTAGTTGCATGGATGAATGGAGGGGGGGCATTTCCACTGGCCATGCCCCTGCTGACCCCAGCACATGGAGCCCATGGTCCATGCATTGCAGAAAAATAAGAAGAGGTGAATCTACTCTATTTCCATAGGTTCCCCTCAGATTAAAAACCCTTTATTATTAGAGTTCTCTATCCTCTTGTCTCATATAACCAACATGCTTAAATCTAACTAGTCTTAATCCCTTAATGCATTAGAGTAAGCTGTCCTACCAGGCTTAGCAAGGTCATTCCCCATGGACTGCAAGAAGATCAAACCTATCCATTCTTAATAATAATAATAATAATAATAATAATAATAATTTATTTGTACCGCGCCCATCTGGCTGGGTTTCCCCAGCCACTCTGGGCGGCGTCCATAGAAACCAAAAAACACTAAAATATCATACATTAAAAACTTCCCTGAACAGGGCTGCATTAAGATGTCTTCTGAATTTCAGGTAGTTGTTTATCATTTTGACATCTGATGGGAGGGCGTTCCACAGGGTGGGCGCCACTACCGAAAAGGCCCTCTGCCTGGTTCCCTGTAGCTTTGCTTCTCGCAATGAGGGAACCGCCAGAAGGCCCTCGGCGCTGGACCTCAGCGTCCGGGCAGAACGATGGGGGTGGAGACGCTCCTTCAGGTATACTGGGCCGAGGCCATTTAGGGCTTTAAAGGTCAACACCAGCACTTTGAATTGTGCTCGGAAACGTACTGGGAGCCAATGTAGGTCTTTCAAGACCGGTGTTATGTGGTCTCGGCGGCTGCCCCCAGTCACCAGTCTAGCTGCCGCATTCTGGATTAGCTGTAGTTTCCGAGTCACCTTCAAAGGTAGCCCCACGTAGAGCGCATTGCAGTAGTCCAAGCGGGAGATAACTAGAGCATGCACCACTCTGGCGAGACAGTCCACGGGCAGATAGGGTCTCAGCCTGCGTACCAGGTGGAGTTGGTAGACAGCTGCCCCGGATACAGAATTGACCTGCGCCTCCATGGACAGCTGTGAGTCCAAAATGACTCCCAGGCTACGCACCTGGTCCTTCAGGGGCACAGTTACCCCATTCAGGACCAGGGAGTCCTCCACAACAGCCCGCCCCCTGTCCCCCCAAAACAGTACTTCTGTCTTGTCAGGATTCAACTTCAATCCATTAGCCGCCATCCATCCTCCAACCGCCTCCAGGCACTCACACAGGACATTCACCGCCTTCACTGGTTCTGATTTGAAAGAGAGGTAGAGCTGGGTATCATCTGCATATTGATGGACACCCAGTCCAAACCCCCTGATGATCTCTCCCAGCGGCTTCATATAGATGTTAAAAAGCATGGGGGAGAGGATGGAACCCTGAGGCACCCCACAAGTGAGGGCCCAAGGGTCTGAACACTCACCCCCAACCACCACTTTCTGAACATGGCCCAGGAGGAAGGAGTGAAACCACTGTATAACAGTGCCCCCAGCTCCCAACCCCTCTAGACGGTCCAGAAGGATGTTATGGTCGATTGTATCAAAGGCCGCGGAGAGATCCAGCAGAACTAGGAAACAACTCTCACCTTTGTCCCTAGCTCACCGGAGATCATCAACCAGTGCGACCAAGGCAGTTTCAGTCCCATGATGAGGCTTGAACCCTGATTGGAAGGGATCCAAATGGTCCACATCCTCCAGGCGCGCCTGGAGTTATTCAGCAACCACACGCTCAATCACCTTGCCCAAGAATGGAAGATTTGAGACTGGGCCATACTGGCCGGGTCTAAAGATGGTTTTTTAAGAAGCGGTTTAATGACCGCCTCTTTCAGCGGATCTGGGGATGTTCCCTCACAGAGGGAAGCATTCACCACCCCACAGAGCCCATCGCCCAGCCCTTCCCGGCTTGCTTTTATTAGCCAGGATGGGCAAGGATCAAGGAGACAGGTGGTTGGTTTCACGCGTCCAAGTAGCCTGTCCAGATCCTTGGGGGTAACGGCTTGAAATTGATTCCATGCAACTTGACCAGACAGGGCTCTAGCACTCTCCCGTCCCAGCCCTGCTCCCACGGTGGTGTCTAGCTCCTTCCGAATATGAGTGATTTTATCTGCAAAAAACTTTGCAAAATCGTTGCAGGAGATCTTGGGGTCTTTACAAGGCCCCGGTGGTAAAGGTGGTTCCGTTAAATTGCGGACCACCTGAAAGAGTCTCCTGCTACTATTTTCTGCAAGTGCAATAGAGGCGGTGAAGAAAGTCTTCTTCGCCGTCGCTATCGCCACTTGGTAGGCTCGACACTGAGCTCTAACCTGTGTCCGGTCAGATTCGGAGTGAGTTTTCTGCCAACGACGCTCTAGCCGTCTCAGCGATTGTTTCATCGCCCTCAGCTCCGAATAAAACCACGGGGCTGTCCGGGCTCCATGCAATCGGAGAGGGCGCTTCGGAGCCAAACAGTCGATAGCCCTGGTTAACTCCGCATTCCAGCGGGCCACCAGGGAATCAGCTGAAAGGCCATCAACATGGGATAAAGCATCCCCTACCACTCTCTGGAAACCATTTGGCTCCATTAAGTGGCGGGGGCGGACCATCCGAATTGGTCCCACCTCCCTGCAGAGGGGATAGGTCGCAGAGAAGTCCAGTTGTACCAGGAAGTGATCTGACCATGGCACTTCTTTGGTTTCACTTTTACTTAGTGTCAGATCACCCACGTCACTAGAGGTGAATACCAGGTCTAAGGCATGTCCATGACTATGAGTTGGGCCCAACTTATTCATGGACAGCCCCATGGAGGCCATGCTTTCCACGAAGTCCCGAGCAGCCCCTTGTAAGGTCGTGTCGGCGTGGATGTTAAAATCCCCTAGGACAACCAAACTAGTTATCTCCAGGAGAACATCCGCCACGACCTGAAGCAGCTCGGACAGGGAATCCTTGGTGCAGCGGGGAAGTCGGTACACCAAAAGGAATCCTGTACTGCCCCTATTGCCCAACTTCCAGAACATGCACTCAGAAAACTGGGTCTTCCCAGTAGGACGCCTGATGCAAACTAATGACTTCCTAAAAATCACTGCAACCCCCCCTCCCCGCCCACATGACCTGGGTTGCTGTGCGTAAGAGAAACCTGGTGGGCAAGCGGCAGCAAGGACAGGCCCATCTGCTTCCTCCAACCAGGTCTCTGTCACACATGCCAGGTCAAATCCTCCATCCACAATCAGGTCGTGGATGGCAGTGGTTTTATTCATCATTGACCTGGCATTACACAGCAACACCTTCAGGTCATGTGGGTTTCCCCTGTTGATTCCAGTATCCATCCGGTCAAGTCCAGACCCGGAGGCAGGGATAGTCTTCAAACAACGACTAAACCTGCCTCCTCGGTAATGACATGGTCTGGTCTTAGCGTAACTCCTCCTCCTGCCCATGATCACCGAGATCGGATGTCCCAGTGCTCCCCCCCCCGTGGAACTTGTCCCAGCCATCGTGTTGGCTGGGGCCCCACTCCCAGGCAGCCCTGATCCCGCCCCTTAAAAACAAAACACAAACTATACAGAACCAATAAAACAACAGAAAACAAAAACAGAACAATTATACTAAAATTAATCCCCAACCAAATATCCATCCCACCCACCCACCCCCAACAAAGGAAGAAAGGAAAAAAAGAAATACAAATTTAAATTGCCACCGACTGCTTGAGGACATTTTAAAACACATTAACCACTTGGAACAGGGAAGCAATTGCAGAACACTTCCCAGCTTCCCCAAAAGTTTGTTCCAAATAAGGGCCTGGGCCACGCCCCCTGGGCCAGTTGGAAAAGGCCTTGGAAGGGAGCAGGCCCTGCAGTCCTCACCCAGCCGATGGTCCGAGGCCTCCCCGCAGCAGGAGTCCCTTTTTAGCTGGGAGAGAGGGCCTGGGCCACACCCCCTGGGCCAGTTGGAGAAGGCCCTGGAAGGGAGCAGGCCCTGCAGTCCTCACCCAGCCGATTCTTAAGGAAATCAGCCCTGAGTGCTCACTGGAAGGACAGATTGTGAAGCTGAGGCTCCAATACTTTGGCCACCTCATGAGAAGACTCCCTGGAAAAGACCCTGATGTTGGGAAAGATGGAGGGTACAAGGAGAAGGGGACGACAGTGGACGAGATGATTGGACAGTGTTCTTGAAGCTACAAACATGAGTTTGACCAAGCTGCGGGATGCAGTGGAAGACAGGAATGCCAGGCATGCTGTGATCCATGGGGTCATGAAAAGTCGGACAACCCTAATCAACTAAACAACAACAAGTTTCTCTATATTGCATACCATTTGTTTGTTTTAGTATTTTATTTAAAACTCATAAACTGCCATGGGTCCAGTATACAAACGCAATAAAGAAACTTAGCATAGCCGCACCTGCTCCCCAAGCCCTGGTAGCAGAATATAAACTGAATGTAAGGGAAAGTTCTGATAGATCAGATTATGTCAGGATAGGAGCTTCCTACATGACATTTGACCTTTTAGCATGAATTTGGAAATGTCAGAAACAGAATATGAAAAAAGAGTGTTAAAAAAAAAAGGAAAAGGGAAAAGGAAGTTGTTCCATATTGTAATATTGCCAGTTTCCCTGCATAAATTTCCCCACAATGTATCTATGTATTTGGAAGACTTATATGCCATATGCATTGGCATTTCTTGGGGTGCTTCCAACAATTTAAAACAAAACAACTCCACAAAAGAAACACAACAGTGTTATAAATAGAAACTGGCCTAGCAGATAAAACATTCTAAAATGAGGGCTAACCACAGTTAACAAAATACAATTTTTGTTTATTAAATAAATCTGCTCCTTTCAAGACAAATGCTTGCCAGAATAGTAAACTGTAACCAGTAAGACAAAAATTGGGATGACCATGTCATCCTCAAACACAAGTAGACAAGTAAATGGATTGAAACATGCTGTTTACAGGCACCACCACATGACTTGTAGGAATCACTTGAGATGCATTGAAACCCGGAGCTGAAAATGTTCTGTGTATATGTAACCTTGCTTGCACAATGGGGATCATGACCAGTTAATACATTAAAACTGGATGAGAACAGGGTATTAATTTTCTTGCCTCAATATGTGAGCCTTTAATTCTACCAGTGATTCTTGTGTATCTATGTACATCCTTTCAGGTAAAATAGACTCAATAGACACAACATAAAAATTCACACATATTTGTCAATCCAGTTGATCTGATCTGCTGAGACCACCTGGAAGGCCAGGGAGCCCAAATGGTTGCAAATACCTCACCACCAATTCTACAGAATAAACGTACAATCCTATCAGGAGAATATCCCATTAAGCTCAGTGGGGCTTACTCTCAAGTAAGTGTGCATAGCACTGTATCTTAAATAATTCCATTTGAGATTTTTACAATAGTAGGATGAACCTTTCAAAGCAAAAATGCAGAATTAACAGATCAGGATGTTTTCATGCAAATTCAACTTTTGTTTTCTGGTACGGATACCCTAAGGGATGTGGGTGGCGCTGTGGTCTAAACTACAGAACTTGGGGCTTGCCGATCAGAAGGTCAGTGGTTTGAATCCCATGACGGGGTGAGCTCCTGTTGCTCGGTCCCTGCTCCTGCCCACCTAGCAGTTCGAAAACACGTCAAAGTGCAAGTAGATAAATAGGTACCGTTCCAGCGGGAAGGTAATCGGCGTTTCCGTGTCCTGCTGGCCACATGTCCCAGAAGCTGTCTTAAGACAAACGCCAGCTCCCTCAGCCTATAGAGCGAGATGAGTGCCACAACCCCGGAGTCATCCACGACTGGATCTAATGGTCAAGGGTACCTTTACCTTTACTGATACCCTAAAATAAATGGAAAGTGGCATAGAATACCTCTAGGGAAAGGAAACCATCGCAGGAGGCTTTGCAGCATGTATGCTTTAAATGTTAGGAAAGTATTTTTTCAAAAGACTGACAACTGGATACAAGTCAAAGCACTAAAAGCGGAAATAAATGGTCATTTCTCATCACTGTCAAAGGTTAGCAGGGGCCAGCTTGAGGTCTGCATAGTATAAGCAGTGGAGTTAAATATATTTATTATTGATCCAGAAGAAAAGCTAGTAAATCTGCTGAGAATCCAAAGTTATTTATAAGAGTCAAACCCAGAAAGGATGGTTTGCTATTATATTAAAAAAACATTAGGCCAAGTACAACCACCAGCTGAATGTAGAGCTTAAACAAACATTTGAAAGCATTCAGTTTTCCAGTTTTATCATTCATGTTTTTGGGCAATTTTAAGGTAAAATTTCATTCCTAATGTGAACTATAAATTTGAAATATGGTGATGAAATATGGTATGTTTCAGATATGGAACCTCTTAAATGATAATCGATCATATACTAACAACCACTACACATTATCTGTCACAATGTTGTAAGGAATTTTTAAAAACACAAAAAAGAAAAGAAAATCCCCTACTATCAATAGCAAGCAAGTATTTGTCATTCGATAAATGTCAGCTGGGCAAGTCTGGCAAGATCTGAGGTCAATAGGTGGGTCTAGGAAGTCTTACGGGTGGGTCTAGGAAGGTCAATAGGTGGGTCTAGGAAGTCTTACGGTGATACAGACCCAGGTTTACTTGGCAGGACAGGTTCTGCAATGTTACGTTCCCATCAAGATTCTGGGATTGGTAGTCCTAGTCCCTGGTGGGAAAATATCTTAACTGGGGACTGGGTGTGCCCACAACTAGCACAGCCTCCATTTTCTCCTTTACTCCTATGTCTCCTTTGCTCCAAGTGGGAAGTACCTTGCGGAGTGGGGAGTGGGTGGCAGTAGTGGTTGCTGCACTGTGAGTTGGGAAGGCTGCTCCCTCCTCAGGCTAATTCCACCTGGCCCAGGGGGCGGGGCCCAGACTGACTCACCACCACCACAGCTTAAGAGGCCTCATGAGGCACTGGGACACCGCTGCTGCTGCACCGTGGGTGTTGAGGAAGGTCGCTCCCTCCTGTAGGCCCACTCCACCAGGCCTAGGGGGCGGGCCTCCATTGCCTCCGCTAGCTCTCGCCCGGCGCAATTATTTAGTATAATTAGGTCTTTAACGTCCCTTGAAGGACAGCCAAATTTAAATAACAATTTGACACACAGCTGTGAGGCATTTGCGAGCTTTTTTGCGGAGAAGGTCCTGTTGCTCCGCCATGACCTCCCTGCCAATTTGGATACAATAAAGGAACTGGAGGCCCCTCGACTGTCCTCGGGTCCAGTATTGGACCACTTTGACCGGATATCTCCAGCCGATGTGGACAGATTCCTCCAAGCTGGAAAGCCCACCACCTGTCCTCTTGACCCGTGCCCGTCATGGCTGATTAGAGCGTGTCCAGACGAGGTGCGGGGCCCCCTGGGGGATATCATCAATTTGTCCCTTGGCACCGGGATATTCCCAGGGGAACTGAAGGAGGTAGTGGTGCACCCGCTCTTAAAGAAAACATCATTAGATCCCTTAGATCTATCCAATTACCGCCCAGTTTTGAATCTTCCGTTCCTGGGTAAGGTGATTGAGAGAGCAGTTGCTGAACAGCTTGGTAGGTTTCTGGATGAAACATCGGCTCTCGATCCATTCCAGTCCGGCTTCCGCGCTGGTCATGGGACCGAGACGGCTCTGGTCGCCCTAACAGATGATCTCCGCAGGCAGCTGGATCAAGGCGGGTCAGGGCTGCTGATTCTTCTAGACCTGTCAGCAGCCTTCGACATGGTCGATCACGAACTCCTGGACCACCGCCTTGCCGACGTGGGGATCCAGGGCACAGTCCTTCAATGGCTGCACTCGTTTCTCTCTGGTTGGGGACAGAGGGTGGTGCTTGGGGGGGAATTGTCACCGCGCCATTCCTTGGTGTGTGGAGTGCCTCAGGGTGCGATTCTCTCCCCGATGCTTTTTAACATCTTTATGCACCCCCTCACCCAGCTTGTCCGGAGTTTTGGGCTGGGTTGCCATCAGTATGCTGATGACACCCAACTCTATCTGTTGATGGATGGCCATCCTGACTCGGCCCCAGACACACTGACCAGATGTCTGGAAGCTGTGGCTGGATGGTTACGTGGGAGCCGGTTGAAGTTAAATCCTTTGAAGACAGAGGTCCTCTGGCTGGGACGGCGTGATATGGGATTGAGGGGGCAAGTCCCATCTCTTGCGGGGGTGCAATTGGTGCCAGCATTGTCCGTTAACAGTTTGGGTGTAATCTTTGATACCTCCCTCTCTATGGAGGCGCAGATTACAGCTATAACAAAGGCGGCATTTTTTCACCTCCGCCAAGCTAAGCAGTTGGCTCCTTATCTCTCTCGCCCTGACCTAGCCACTGTGATCCACACGACGGTCACCTCCAGACTG
This sequence comes from Podarcis bocagei, assembly GCF_964188305.1. Lineage (NCBI taxonomy): Eukaryota > Metazoa > Chordata > Lepidosauria > Squamata > Lacertidae > Podarcis > Podarcis bocagei. The sequence goes on from NC_138134.1 coordinate 33,747,638, forward strand.
GATTATTGTAACTCGCTCTATGTGGGGCTGCCCTTGAGACTGACTCAGAAACTCCAGCGGGTGCAGAATGCCGCGGCGAGACTCCTTATGGGGTCTTCGCTGCGAGATCACATTCATCCGGTACTATACCAGCTGCACTGGCTCCCGGTGGAGTTCAGGATCAGGTTTAAGGTGCTGGTTTTAACCTTTAAAGCCCTATACGGCCTAGGACCCTCGTACCTACGGGACCGCCTCTCCTGGTATGTCCCACAGAAGAACTTACGGTCTGCAAATAAAAACATCCTGAAGATCCCAGGCCACAGAGAGGTTAGGCTGGCCTTAACTAGAGCCAGGGCTTTCTCTGCCGCGGCTCGAACCTGGTGGAACGCTCTGTCACAAGAGACTAGGGCCCTGCGGGACCTGACATCTTTCCGCAGGGCCTGTAAGACAGAGTTGTTCCACCAGGCCTTTGGTCAGGGTGCAGCCTGACCCCCTCCTCTGGCAATCTGCACAGAATTTTGCTTAATGGTTGCCATTAATTTGATTTTAATTAATTTTTATAATGAAAGGTTTTTAGAATGCTGGATTATTTTGATGTTAGCCGCCCTGAGCCCAGCTTCGGCTGGGGAGGGCGGGGTATAAATAAAATTTATTATTATTATTTATTATTTGCAAGATCAACACAATCCAATTCTACTCATATCCTTATAACTGAGGGCAAACCATAGAATATGCCCCAGAATGCTCTGCAACACAGACATATTTTATTTGACGTGATGTGCCATTGCATATCAGCTATTAATACAGCCATATCTAAACAACACTGCATGTCAACTACTGGGAAGTGCCAACGCTCAGCTAACAAATAATGAAATTGAGTATCACTGGGTGTCAAAGGTATATGAAATATTCAAAAAGTTTCAAAGTACCAGAGAATATTAAAGATGAAAACCCATACAGCAGATTTTTTTTTTTAGAACAAATTTATTTCAGCTCTTGCTATAATGAAACGAGACTGTACAGCCTCTCTCTCTCTCTCTCTCTCTCTCTCTCTCTCTCTCTCTCTCTCTCTCTCTCTCTCCCCCCCCCCCCCCCGTATATATAATTTCTTTGGGAACGAGTTTCTCAAAACTTTGACTGCAGTACATGTTTCAGCAACAGATTATACTGTCCAACTAATACATAGTGTTCACAAATGGAAGTACAGTGATCATTCCCACTTCAAAAGCTCATTCAAAGCAAGGAATCTGGCTATCAATGTGGACAACTCAATGGCTAAAGTGGGAAGAAGCAGATTGGATGGATATACAACAGAAAGTATGGGATTTAATAAAGAAGATACTTTTTAATGTACAGTATGTATGATAGCTTCTTCAGTATTAGGAGTGCAATGTGCAGAACTGTTTCTAAATAGTTACAGATTTGTGACCTATGACTAAGAAATTGAATTTTATTTATGGCATTTTAGCCATAATCCAGTGCACCAAAACCTATATGAAATCTTTTGGGCTTAAGTTCTCCCTCCCTTTTGCCATTCATCTCAGTACATTAGCTTCCTTGAGTCATTATTAATAATCCATAATTCACACAACTGGACACATTATTTTACATTATACTCCGCATCGTGTTGCTACTGTTCTGGCGTTAACTGACAGCTGCCTATTAAAATATTAAATGTGGTTAAGTGCATTAGGGTTTGTAAATGTCACTGAGTTGATATTTAATGTCTGAATGCCAGAGCACTTACTTGGATGCCCATTGTGCTATTTTGCTGGCTTAACCTTTAGCACATAACCCATAAATTACGCCGGCATAACTTCATTGTTGACTAGCCCACTTAGGTTATATATATCTGAGAAATTCAGGGAGTATTTACGGAATGTCAGAATTGACTAATAGTCCTCAGTCTCTGGCTAGTTCAATTTTATTAAAATTTTATTTCACATGAAGAAAAAGCTTAAACATTTAAACATGCAACTTGCTTTTAGTACTAACCTATGCAATACCTAACCTAACCTAACCTAACCCTAAAAGGCCAGTTCACACAATACATTCTTCATCCACACAAGCAGTCCTGTCATTTCCAGACTATGTACCTGGGATAGGGAAACAAGAGTTTTTGGTAGTTGGCTAGACTACATTATTTAGGGAGTAGATTTCAGCAAAACTAGCTTTTCTTATCTCTATGTGCACATGAAAATTATTGGAAGTTGTGTATTTAAAGAAACAAGAAGAAAAATATGCTGACCTCTTTTAGCCAAAGGAGCCACAGAAGCCAGTACAAACATTCACAACTTCTAACATGAAAGAAAGGAATTAAACTGCTTTAAGCTAAGATTCCTGCATTGCAGGGGTTGGACTAGATGACCGTACGGGTACCTTCCAACTCTACAATTCTATGAATCTATGATTCTAAAATATGAAGCAACATTACATTGTCTACTATATATAACTGGCTAGCCCATGACAACATGTGCACCATTTTTCACTATCTCTGCCCACCACTCTGTGGAGGAACAAACAAGTTGAAGGGAATACATTTTAAGGCAGAACCAGGACTGTGACTTTTGCTAACCTTGTAAGAACTGTCACAATTGTACATCAAACATGTTTCTCCACTGAACACTGGAGAACATTGCTGTGCGATCATTCAGTCTAGCTACCCATTTTTATGGGACCCAATGTTATCCAGATTCAACCAGATCAGGGGTCTGCAACCTTTAAGACAAAAAGAGCCACTTGGACCCGTTTCCGAAAAAACAACAACAACTGGGAGCCGCAAAAACATTGCAACATTTAAAACAAATATAACACTACATATATTGTTTCTGGCCTTAATGCTATATATACAGGATCGTGCAGTCAGCTGTCAATCTCAAGAAAAAAGGACAAATTAATAGCTAATTAAAATATTTAATTTACAACCAGGTAACCAGGTTAATGGGACTTTTGCTCCTGAACCTCAGTGCTCAGTGTCTGCACATCAGGGCTGTAAGACGTCACCTTCATTTTCACACAGGCTTGCAAGCTGTCATCTGTGAGGCGTGATCGGTGCTTGTTTTTAATATAGTTCATGTTGGAGAAGACCTGCTCACATACATATGTGGAAGAGACCACAAGGGCCATCGAGTCCAACCCTCTGCCAAGCAGGAAACACCATCCGAGCACTCCTGACATATGGTTGTCAAGCCTCTGCTTAAAGACCTCCAAAGAAGGAGACTCCACCACACTCCTTGGCAGCAATTCACCAAACTTTCACCTGCTTAAGTTTAAAAAGGGGCTTCAAGCAACTAAAAAGGGGCTTCAGGCAACTAACTCCACGTGGAATTTCACGCGACCGCGACTGCATAATCAATGCCACAAAATGCCAAAGAAAATTAACCAGGGCCCCAGTGAACCATAAATCATAATCAGTGCCTGATGTAAATAATAATTAATAATGAGGGTCCAATGTCATCCTCATCATTATAAAAATAATCCCTCTCTTCGTGCCGCCCAGCCTCCCAAGAAAAAAACCCCACTTCAAACGGTCACAAAGCACAAATTCCACGTGACCGCGACTTGCTATGCCCAATAATCAATGCCCCAAAATGCCATAGAAAATTAATCAGGGCCCCAGTGTACCATAAATCATAATCAGTGCCTGATGTAAATAATAATTAATAATGAGGCATTCGTCATTATAAAAATACCATATTTTTCGCCCCATAGGACGCTCCGTCCCATAGGACGCACCTAGTTTTTTTTTGGGGGGGGGAAATAAAGGGGAAAAAAATTCCCTTTATTTCCCCCCCAAAAGCAGGTCGGGGAAACCGAACCAGGTCGAGGAACAGCGGGATGGCGGCGCTGCGCCTCCCTGCTGTCCCCCGAGCTTGTGGGGCTGGCCGATGCCTCCGGGGCGGCAGGCTGCTATCCGCAGCGTGGGGAGCCTTGCCGGGAAGTCCGGCAAGGCTCCCCACGCTGTGGATGTCTGCCTGGCAAGGGGGGCGCTCTGCTTTATGGCGCCCCACCCGCCGGGCAGCAGGCTGCTATCCGCAGCGTGGGAAGCCTTGCCGGGACCTCCGGCAAGGCTCCCCACGCTGCGGATGTCTGCCTGGCGAGGGGGGTGCTCTGATTTAGGGCGCCCCGCCCACCGGGCAGCAGGCTGCTATCCGCAGCGTGGGAAGCCTTGCCGGGACCTCCGGCAAGGCTCCCCACGCAGCGGATGTCTGCCTGGCGAGGGGGTTGCTCTGATTTAGGGCGCCCCGCCCACCGGGCAGCAGGCTGCTATCCGCAGCGTGGGAAGCCTTGCCGGGACCTCCGGCAAGGCTCCCCACGCAGCGGATGTCTGCCTGGCGAGGGGGGCGCTCTGATTTAGGGCGCCCCGCCCACCGGGCAGCAGGCTGCTATTCGCAGCGTGGGAAGCCTTGCCGGGACCTCCGGCAAGGCTCCCCACGCAGCGGATGTCTGCCTGGCGAGGGGGGCGCTCTGCTTTACGGCGCCCCGCCCGCCGGGCGGCAGGCTGGTCACCTCCGCCCCTCGCCTCCGCCCCTCGCCTCCTCCCCTCGCCACCGCCCCGGAGCCGCAGCAAAGGCTTTAAAGAGCCGCATGCGGCTCTGGAGCCGCAGGTTGCCGACCCCCGAACCAGATCAACTGTAACTTTGCATCATTTCATACTAAAAATGATAATCAAAAGCTCACCTTAAACATGGAATCCATGTTATTCAATAACTCTGCGTAAAAGGAATTTTTCAGTAAAGAGGGGTTTGAGTTACATGGGATTATGCTGACATTGGCTTATTTTGGAAAGACCCAGTAAAACGTTCTACAACTGGAGTCCAGATAATAGTGGATTCATTCAACTCGGCTTCCAAATCACTCTGACGTCATAGCCCTCACATTTCTAGAATCTAGAGTGACAAGTGTCAGATACTGTCATATGTTAAATATCAAAAGTCAAACATCAAATGGCATCAGCTGTGAAATGCCTGATGTGAAACAACAGGTGTCAGGAATTAAATACCTCAGTCTGTTAACTGTCAAGTTTCATCAAAACATCAGATACCATCAGATACCAGGTGTCAAATATGAATATCAGATATTGAATATCCAATGGACATTTGACATCAGACTTTGCAGAGAAAGTCTCAGAAAGATTTAGGAAGCTGGTTTGTTTTTGCTCAAATAAGTGATAGCTTGGGGCAGATGAAATGGAAGGCCCTTGAGGGTAAATTATTCAAAGCAGCTGTTCATTCAGATGAGGATGTCTCGGTGTTTCTCCATCAAAGACCAGAATGAACTACTGGAAACACATTTCAAAACCAAAAGAGTTCAGTTTTCCTGGACACATTTAATCTTGCTTCTGATTTCAGTGTGTTTTAAAACAGGGCATTGTTTGAAATGATTTTTTCCCCAGGGGGGTGTAGACTCAGGATGCAATCCTAAACAAGGAAGGTAAGTTCTATCAAACTCAGCAGGACCTACTTCAGAGTAAACATGTTGGGATCGGGCTGTCAGCCTTCAAAGGATGGATGGACTTGTGTAGGACATTTACCCAGGAACGATGTTAACAGAATGAATAGCAGCAGGCTATAATGGCCGCGTGCATTGCATCCCCTGCTACGTTGATGGTTGTCTGGCAATGAATGAGTGATACGGACACAAGCTGTCAAATGGGGTGCAACTAGAGAAAGCCCTCATTAAATAAAGTAATGGCAATACTGATAGCTCCCTGCAGTGACTCATCATACAGATAAATGGCCAGATATGGAGGCTGACAGATGGTGAATGACACTTATATAATTGGAAAGTAAGTTTGAAACTTCCTAGGAGTGCTGTCGCTGTGTTTCTTTTCTTTTCTTCTTTTTAAAAAAACATTTTATCCAGCATTGGCAAACCCTTCTGCTTGTTTTCTTAAAAAAAAAAAAAAAAACCCTCCTATTTGTGATTTCCACTCCTGTTTATGATTTCCACCTAGACCCTATTTTGTTACGTTTACTGCAGATATTTTAAAATAAACAATTTCACAGGTGATTTTTTTTTTATCCTGCACTTTTAGAATGCATTCGAAACACGTTCGTTGTGAGGAACATAAGTACCAGGCTATGGTTTGCTCAGCTTGTAGTTCCAAGGTAAATGGAAACCTTTTCAAATTAACATTCCGTTTCCTCTTAAGGTTTTCCATTGTCTCGTCCCATAAACATTTTGTCAGGCATTTACACCTGCTTGAGCCCTTGCATTTTCTAATGAACAGCATGAGGAAATGAGTGCTATCCATTCAGCTTAGAGCAACTGAACAAATCAATATCACTCTATAGTAGATGTTAGCAAATATTCTGAGTTTTAATTGCCTTACAGACAAAATGTATTGCACATATTAAAATCGTTGCTTACTGAACCATGCTTAAAAATTTATAATTCAGCTTTATTCCCAGAGAAAAATATTTATGCAATTATGTTTTGCAAGGGAAAATGATGATTATTATACATACTGGAGGGGGCCTGATATGTACCAAGAAAGGATGAGGTGTAAATACATCAGGATGTTTGCCAGCCAGGATGAGATTTTAAATGATGCTGTAGACATTGCTAAATGAGTCATAAACCAACAAATGTCAAAATTGGAGTTGAATGATGGAAGGATTACAGCAGCAGATGATATTTAGTAGATATTGTATGACTAGCTTACGAAAGCCACTTGCCTCCTTGTAAAGGCTACTTGTCTGCACACCAAGAAGGAAGACTCGAAAGACATAGTATTTAGTAGAGAGGTCATCTTTATTGCACAGCGTTAAGATCTGCAGACAGTTAACTAAATTATGAAGGTACAGTGGTACCTCTGGTTACGAACTTAATTCATTCCGGAGTTCCGTTCTTAACCTGAAACCATTCTTAACCCGAGGTACCACTTGAGCTAATGGGGCCTCCTGCTGCTGCACCACTGGCGCGCGATTTCTGTTCTCCGAACATAACTCCCACGTAAGTTGTGGGCTTACTGTACAATGTTTTGTATATATTATTCCCCATAACAGGATGGTGATGGCATGACATCAAGACCTTTCATTCCGAGGGCAACCTGATTTGCTTTCAACAAGGCAGCATGCACTAGTGAGCCGCTTTTTAAAGCTTAAAAAAAATATAATTTAATTTAAAACATACTCTAAAGAGGCAACAATTTAATTTGAAACATACTTTTAAAAGATAGCAAAGAGTAGATAGAGAGGCAGCCCTTAGACTACTTTTTATTTTATTTTTTAAAGTGTGTGTATGAATGGAAGTTGTTTTGTATGAATTTGTTAATTGTCTAATGTTTGTGTTTAAATGTGTTGTAAACCATTTGGAGACATTTGGTTAACAAACAACTAGCAAACCTAATAAATTATACTAATAATAGTATTAAAATTCCGTGTGGTATTTATGGATTTGTGGGGATTTTCCCTGTCACAAAAAGTGAGAGAAATGTTCCAGGGCAAGCTCTAGTCTAATCCCAAGCAATTCCAAGTCAGCCAGAATTGGTCATGGGCCCATGCCTACACTTGGATCAATCAGGAGGATGCAGAGCCAAATTGGCATTTGGACCATATGATCTTTGTTTAGCTGCAACAGTGCACATGGAAGTTTTATCTGGCCACATCAGGAACAGAATATGAAATTGGGCATTCCTGACCTAGCAGTCAGTTTCTTGAGAAACTTTTAGCCTCCATAACAAATTTTGGAAGGAGCCATTGATAGTCTGGTGACAAATCTGATAATGTCTTATTCTGATGGAAGTTGCAGAACTACCATTTTTATTTGCTAAAATATCCATAAAACAGGGGAATTTTGTTTTGGAGGGCTTTTTGAAACATGAATAGTGGGTAATGGTGTAATACTTAATGAGCAGAGTAATTAATGCACCTGGCTGGTGGATGACAAATGCAGATAAATGTGGACTAATGAGTTTTGGAACAAAAAATAAAGAGACAGTTCTACAGTTAAATGGAAAATGAACAGCGATGTATTGACCTAAAAAGAGATCAGGGAGCAATTATAGACAAATCCTTAAATCCTCTAGCCCATTAGGTGGCTAAACTGGAAAAAAATAATAATAAATGAGAGACTGCAGTGAATACTAAAGACATCCAGTATAACTCAAGGGACATGGTATTATATATTTTGCTTAATGAGACCTTATCCACATTGCTGCATACAGCACTGGCAATAAATAGAGATAAGCCCCAACCAACTGCAGTGACTCATTTAAGACAAAAAAAATGTACAGCTTAAGCACCATTGGGGGGATTTAAACAAGTGACTTAACTTTCAGAAATTGTTACTATCTCTCATTGAAGCAATTAAATGAACTTTCAAGTAATTGATCTCATAAGAACATCAGGAGAACCCTGCCAGATCCAACAGCAGCCACCCAGAACCACAGATTCATCATGTACTAAACCACAGCTTTCCTTGAGTCTTCCATGAAGGAAGATGTTGGAGGCAGTAAGCCTCTAAATATCGGTTGCTGGGGATCACAAGCTGGGAGGAGCCCTGTTGCCCTCAGGTCCTGCTTGAGGGCTTCCCATAGGCATCTGGTTGGCGACTGTGAGAACAGGACACCAGATTAGATGACCCTTTAATCTGATCCAACAGGGCTCTTCTTGTGTTCTTAAAATGCCCATGCCAAAACCATTTGAATCATCCTTCTGTCTCTGCTTATCATTTAGGTTTGCAGAATTCAAGTGGATTTAAGCCCTCTGTCTTTTTTTCTTTTTAAAGGGGGTGGGGGTTGCAGTTAGTAAAGTGATGTGGAATTGTGAATTGACAAGGCAGCTTATTGGCAATGACTCAACTCTCCAAAAGGGTATGGAAGAATGGGATGCTAATGACCAATACCTAGATGAAGGTCTACCAGGAATAGCAATCTGTTTTTGTCGGGAGTTCAGCTTACATTCGAGTAGGACTCTGGCAGAGACACATGCCCGACTGGCATGTTCGCTCCCTCCTGGTCAATCATTTTGGGAGCTTCATAAGCATTCTTCTGCCCGAACATCACAGTGACCGATGCCAACCGACACCAGCACACTTAGGAATCCGCAGAGTTTGCGCCGCATGCGCGTGACAGACCTCAGCAATTCAGCATGTTGGCTAATCTACTTTATTTACATATAAACACACACGGAGCACTGCAACATGGCTCCCTCTCTCTCTAGCATTAGACAGCAAAGAGAAAAAGAACAAAGGACAATAGTCCCACTTCACGGAATGCAGTAATACAAACATCCTGTCTCTGTCACTTCCCACTCTGTGGAGTCAAAACATATACCGTCATGTGAAAGACAACAATCCTATGACTGTAATCACAGATCAGGAATTCTAACAGTTTTATGGAAGTGAGTCACGGGCAACTTACACCCACCAGGAGCAATGCCTCAGTGCCTTTTATATGTGCTGTGTCAGGAAGATTTTGGGCATCACATGGCAGGACAAAGTCTCAAACAAAGATGTGTTCTCCCAAGCCCACATGTTTACACTTTTGTTTCAGTGACATCTATGCTGGCTTGGTCATGGACACAGAATGGAATGGGCTCCATGGTGAACTGGCTTCACGCATGAGGCATGTTGGCAGACGCACTCTGCATTAAAAAACTGTCTTCATATGTGACATGAAGACTGGCATGAAAACCTGCCATATGGGAATGCATTGTGGATGACTGCAGTGCCTGGAGACAGGCAGGTCATGTATTCACAGCAGTGACCAGAGGATGAATGACCAGAGAAAGAGAAGAAATGCCATGGTGCACCTGTAGAAGCAAAACAGGACATCTTCATCTTGCAATAAAACATGTATTGTCTATATCGGTCTCTGTAGCTGCAACAGGTGCTGTAATTCTCCAACAGTTTGACTTTGCTCCCAAAAGCACACTCTTCCATTGTCTCCTGAGACAGATGAATGCCAATAACAACAACAATAACAAACAATATTAACACAAAATTCCATCTTACATTAATTGAGTCACTCTTAAAATATGCAGGGAAGTTGATAATACATTTGCTGGTTTTGTAGTTGCTTCTTGCTTTGGAAGGATTAATAATAAAATGAAACAAACCTTATTCATGTAACATAATGCAGTGTTGATTTGAGACTTGCCTCTGATTTCTGCGTATGTGTTTAGAATGCACATTCAGATACTGAAAATAAAAAAATTCCTTCCAGTAGCACCTTAAAGACCAACTAAGTTAGTTCTTGGTATGAGCTTTCGTGTGCATGCACACTTCTTCAGATACCTTTCGTGCATGCACACGAAAGCTCATACCAAGAACTAACTTAGTTGGTCTTTAAGGTGCTACTGGAAGGAATTTTTTTATTTTGACTATGGCAGACCAACACGGCTACCTATCTACTATTCAGATACTGCACATTGATATTCTTTCCCACAGTTAGAAACCCTGCGCTGCCCCATATGCTTATTTGTCTGCATCTTATTTGTCTGGAACTTTTCATCAAGCAAATAATAAACAATGCACAACATTTATTTTAGATGGGAAATTGCCGAGGGCCATTTTAAAGAGGCTCCCTACCCACAAATCTGTTGACTAATTTTGTGTGTGTGTTCTAATGAAGAGTGGGGGAACCATTAATCTGGTGAGCTTGTAGGTTTAGATTTTGAAGTGGAGCTCCGTATCATGATTCTCAGTTACACAGTGAACATCATTATGACTTTGTATTATACATTGCATCCAACTAATATCTACTCAGAGTAGGCCCACAGAACTTAATGCACCCCAAATGTTGTTGTTTAGTCGTCTTAGTTGTGTTCGACTCTCCGTGACCCCATGAACCAGAGAATGCCTTGGAAACTCTCACTTTCTTCTTAAAGCTTCTTTTTTACGTCCATGGAGTTTTCTTGGGAAAATACTGGAGTGGTTTGCCAGTTCCTTCTCCAGGTGGATCACATTTAGTCTAAACTCTCAGCTATGACCTGTCCGTCTTGGGTGGCCCTGCATGGCATATCTCATAGCTTCCTGGAGTTATTCAAACCCCTTCGCCATGACAAGGCAGTGATCCATGAAGGGTACCCAAAAAAGTCATGTGCATTAATTTCAATGCATATAACCCAATGTATTTTGGTGGAGATGCAGGTTAATCTTCTTAATACTTCTGACTCTTAGGAGTCATCATAGAGCAATAGCATAGTGGTAGAAACTGAAGCTCGTAATGACAAGCACACAGACTAATTCTCACCTGACACTCACAGAGCAGTAATTTTAACAAATTAGTATCAAAATCCATGAGAATTATTATACTGAAAACAAACGGGATTCTAAAATGAAAACAATTGTCTAGCACACTATAAATGACCCACAGCTGCCAAGGAAGAGTTTCATCACCTAGGTCTATATGTTCAAATGTGCATTTAACAGTGCAATTTATGTCTACTTGGAAAAGCTCCATTACTTCAAGGTAAGCATGTATGGGATTGCAGCCTAAATTTCCCTAAAATCAATTTTTGTTTTTGTTTTTCTGACAGCAGTTCAATTTATTGTTCAGCTCCCTCCAATTTCTGGTTTTGTTCAAGGAATATGAGCTTATCATTTAATAATCTACACTACAGTTTTAGGAGAGAGGGGGGAGGGAAAAGAACAATGATATTTGAACTAAATTCACTGTACCTTTCACCTTATGAAATGAATTTCTCGGTCCTCAAATACCCAGGTGAACTAGTGCATTAGTAGATGGACACCTTTCTGGGGCAAAAACCTTACGGCTCCTGCAAACTTGCACCCTCCATTCTACTAGTCTGTATTTATGGGAGAGCCCAGAAAAACTGTTTCTATACTGCTAATAGATTGTCAATTCTGGACATAAACAATTCTAATTAATGGGTGGGAAGAGGTGGGATTCTGAGCCTAGGTTTGCTCTTGTGTGTGGAGGGGGGGGGAGAGAAATTTATGGATTCAATGTCCCATCAACCCCAGCCAGCACTGTCAATGGTCAAAGTTAATGGGATTTGTAGTCCAGCAACATAGGGACAGGCACAGGTTCCCCACCCCTGATATGATGGTTCAGCCTACAGCAGATCTTGAAGTCCGGATGCACGTAGGGGCAAAACCCAGCACAAATACTTGCCTTTTTATCTAAGCAGGTCAGATAAAATAAAAACCAGCTGGTACAACTGAACTTGCCCCTTGCATACCTGGCAACTACAGTGGTACCTCTGGTTACGTACTTAATTCGTTCTGGAGGTCCATTCTTAACCTGAAACTGTTCTTAACCTGAAGCACCACTTTAGCTAATGGGGCCTCCTGCTGCCGCTGCGCGATTTCTGTTCTCATCCTGAAGCAAAGTTCTTAACCCGAGGTACTATTTCTGGGTTAACAGAATCTGTAACCTGAAGCGTATGTAACCTGAAGCATATGTAACCCGAGGTATCACTGTAGTTGAAAAGCAAGCCAACAAACAAGAAAGAAAGAAAGAAAGAAAGAAAGAAAGAAAGAAAGAAAGAAAGAAAGAAAGACCATGCCAGGTTCTCCCACTGCCCCCAATCAGCAGAGAACTCTAATTGCATTTTTTTTATCGCTTGTGTCCATAGCAGCTATCTGCATTTTAAGTGGATGGTAATTTAACTAGGTAGCTTGGATGAACATTCAATTAGGCCCCAGATGAAGCTCAGTGTGTCCACTGCGAAGGCTGGGGGGCGTCTAATGGTTAACATCAGATGCTTGATCCTGAATCATGCTCAGCCAGCAGGAGCTTTGTCATTTGCTCCAATAAGGGTAGATCAGGTGAAAAGGAAACACAACACGTCTGTCATATAATTAGATGGATGTGCAGGTATTCCGCGAGCTTCTACACAGAAATCAATGAGGTTAGCTGGAGTGTAAGTCAGTACAGAACATAACCTGTTAAATTTCGAGTAATGAAAAGTATCCAGACATGCATGATATTAGTCATCTATTGATTTTTGTCATATGTTATGCTTTAATAGCAATTACGTTTTCTGGCACACTTCTTCTTTCCTCCTCCCCCCCCCCCCGTCTCAGCATTTAAATTGTTGCTTCTTGATTAGTCAACAAGAAAAATCGATTCCCCCTTTGCATTTCACTTCAAAGCTTTGATTCAATTACAATCTGGGAACTAATCAAATGTTGATCTAGCTGTTTCAGTCACAGGAAAGCAGTTTTCTAATGCCCTAATCTTTCTTTGTCACTAAAGGGCACTTTTTAGTTCATTCATCACCAGCCTAACTCTCTGCTGCAGTCAAAAAGAAAGATCTGTTTCTGACTTCAGCTTTATACAATTAGAAATTAACTATACCTATTAGGTCACCTTACATTTGCTCTGCTAGTATAAGGAAGATGCCATTGAGCATGTTGTAAGTGCTTTCTCTAGGCTGTTTGGGGAAGGGGCATGTGCTTCACATGCAGATGTTGAAGTCCTTGATGCCTCATAGGACCAACGGGTTATCTAGTCCAGCATCCTATTATTTCCCTCATGGACCAACCAGATGCCTCTAGGAAGCCCACAAGCAGAATACAATGCAATGACCACAATTAATCAGGCCCTGGTGGATGTTCAGACTGCACAGCATGTGGGGCTGCCTTTTGTCATGAGTCTCTTGGAGGCATTGGGGAGGGGCAGTACCTTTGGTGGGGGACATTTCATGCTCCTTCTGGTGTAGTCTTTCCACCTTTGATCTCCAACCTGCACTCAGCTCTCACCTGTGCTTCCAAGAAACTGTGAGCATGTGACAGCAGCCACACCCCGGGAATGGCTTTGGCTGGCTGACTAAACCAGGTGATGGTAGCCAATGGGTCTCAAACTTTCAGTGAGTTAGGGACTTCTCCAGCATGCAAAGACAGGTGTTGGCAAACGAGACCAATAGTGGGTCCCATGATCAATAAGGTGGTGTCTGCATGTGCTGTAGAGGATAGTGAGGGGCAGATGGGACTCGTCCACCTGAGAAGGTAGCCCATCTAGGATAAGGAAAACTCTGATCCTCAACTTCCACTGCCTTGCAGGACATCTTCAGGAGAAGAAAAGGCTAAAGAAATCCAGAGCAGAGACCCTAAGATGATTGGATGGCGCCTTGTACACCTCTTTCCAGCAACTCCTGCAGTCAATTTGGTGCTGAACGTATTGCTTTCCTTTCCTTTGGACCACATCAGTGAGGCCAAGAGCAGGGTCTTGTCATCTGGGCAGCCCAGGACCTGCATACACATTGTCCAGGCTTGTTCCCTGGGGAGGTCACTTCAGTGCTGCTATTGCAGCAGTTTGACTTAGCCCCGGAGGCACACTCCATTGTTTCTCAAGACAGACCAATGCCAACAGCAGCATGGAGACATCTTGGAGGGAGTAGTCTTAGCACAAGGAGGAGTGGGAAGAGATTGGGGATTTGTAGGAGTCTGACTTGGGGGACAGTTCTAAGGGGCTATAAAGTGATGTTCTGGACTTGCTGAAGAAGTCTGACCCATGGGAAGGACCCAGTTGGTTGATAGGTAGATCTGTGAGACGGGTCAAGCAGGTTTCAGGGAAACATCAGACACCCCAATGCAATATCATTGCAGACAGATGTGGTGTCAGTGATGCCCTTCATCAGCAAGGAGTCTTCCTTCTCGGGTAGGTTTGAAGGATAAATCTAACAGCAAGCTGGCCCTATACTAGGTTCTCAGCAGATGGATTACTGTTGCTTCCAGGAAGGAGAGGGATAGGGGCAGGATGGAAGGGAGGTTGATGTGGTGCAAACACATTTGGTCCTCCCCCTGGTGTGTTTGCACCATGCTAACCTCTCTGTTGTCTCACCTTCCTGGTAAGCAACAGTGACCACCTGATGGGAAACTAGTATGGTGGATCCCCCCAACCCAGCAAGCCACTTCTGTTGAACAGTGCACATGCAACAGCAAAGAAGTTGTGTGCATTAACCCTTTGTCCAGCGCAGCATAAATGTTTTCAGACAGTTAGGTTTTTTGTTTTGGGGTTGTAGCCCATTACGTTATACTTGGCATAGACCAGGGGTCAGCAACCTAAGGCCCATGGGCCGGAAGCAGCCTGTGGAGGTCATTTGACTGGCCCACGAGCCACCCCCGAACTGAGGTGCCCACTCACGCGCTGTGCTAAACCAGCTCAGCGGGGAGCAGGGACTCACTTCTGTGGTGCCGAAAATTGCGTCTGCGCAGACGCCGAAAATCACAGGGGCGCACGCTCACGGGCACATGCAATCTGGCACATGGAGGGATCTCCACAGGACTGATCTGGCCCAGGCATGATAATGCTTGCTGACCCATGGCATAGACCCATTTAAAATAATGAACCTGAGTTAGTCAAGTCTATTAACATCAATGGGTCTACTTTGAGTAGGACTGGCATTGAATACAACCCATTGTTTTTAGAAATATGCAACAATATGAAGGTGCATTACTATTACTATTATTTGTATATCATCCTTCATCCAAAGACCATTAGGTAGTTCGCAACATGAAAATACAAAATAAGAAGACAAAATACACAATAAAACAGAAACAACCAATAACTCTCCTCTCAAACATATTTGAGTGGGATCAATTCCAATCTGTTACCTCCGAGGATGTGGACAGGCTGCTTGGACGAGTGAAACCAACCACCTGTCTCCTTGATCCTTGCCCATCCTGGCTTATAAAAGCTAGCCGGGAAGGGCTGGGCGATGGGCTTCGTGGGGTGGTGAATGCTTCCCTCCGTGAGGGAGCCTTCCCAGACCCGCTGAAAGAGGCGGTTATTAAACCGCTTCTTAAAAAACCATCTTTAGATGCGGCCACGATGGCCAACTATCGCCCAGTCTCAAATCTTCCATTCTTGGGCAAGGTGATTGAGCGAGTGGTTGCTGAACAACTCCAGGCACGCCTGGAAGAAGCGGACCATTTGGATCCCTTCCAATCGGGATTCAGGCCTCATCACGGGACTGAAACTGCCTTGGTCGCACTGGTTGATGATCTCCGGCGGGCTAGGGACAAAGGTGAGAGCTGTTTCCTAGTTCTGCTGGATCTCTCAGCGGCGTTTGATACCATCGACCATAACATCCTTCTGGACCGTCTTGAGGGGCTGGGAGCTGGGGGCACTGTCATACAGTGGTTCCGCTCCTTCCTCCTGGGCCGTGTTCAGAAAGTGGTGGTGGGGGATGAGTGTTCAGACCCCTGGGCTCTCACTTGTGGGGTGCCTCAGGGTTCTGTCCTCTCCCCCATGCTTTTCAACATCTACATGCAGCCGCTGGGAGAGATCATCAGGGGGTTTGGGCTGGGTGTTCATCAGTATGCAGATGATACCCAGCTCTACCTTTCTTTCAAATCAGAACCAGTGAAGGCGGTGACAGTCCTGTGTCAGTGTCTGGAGGCGGTTGGAGGATGGATGGCGGCAAACAGATTGAGATTGAATCCTGACAAGACAGAAGTACTGTTTCTGGGGGACAGGAGGCGGGCAGGTGTGGAGGATTCCCTGGTCCTGAATGGGGTAACCGTGCCCCTGAAGGACCAGGTGCGCAGCCTGGGAGTCATTTTGGACTCACAGCTGTCCATGGAGGCACAGGTTAAATCCGTGTCCAGGGCAGCTGTGTATCAGCTCCATCTGGTACGTAGGCTGAGACCCTATCTGCCCGCGGACTGCCTCGCCAGAGTGGTGCATGCTCTGGTTATCTCCCGCTTGGACTACTGCAATGCGCTCTATGTGGGGCTACCTTTGAAGGTGACCCGGAAACTACAACTAATCCAGAATGCAGCAGCCAGACTGGTGACTGGGAGCGGCCGCCGAGACCATATAACACCGGTCTTGAAAGACTTACATTGGCTCCCAGTACGTTTCCGAGCACAATTCAAAGTGTTGGTGCTGACCTTTAAAGCCCTAAACGGCCTCGGTCCAGTATACCTGAAGGAGCGTCTCCACCTCCATCGTTCTACCCGGACACTGAGGTCCAGCACCGAGGGCCTTCTGGCGGTTCCCTCATTGCGAGAAGCCAAGTTACAGGGAACCAGGCAGAGGGCCTTCTCGGTAGTGGCGCCCTCCCTGTGGAATGCCCTCCCACCAGATGTCAAAAAGAACAACAACTACCAGACTTTTAGAAGACATCTGAAGGCAGCCCTGTTTAGGGAAGCTTTTAATGTTTGATGTACCATAGTATTTTAATATTCTTTTGGAAGCCGCCCAGAGTGGCTGGGGAAACCCAGCCAGATGGGCGGGGTATAAATAATAAATTATTATTATTATTATTATTATTATTAAAAGGCCGTAGAATGTTAATGAACCAGAGGTCTGGTTATATGGAAACATTTCCACCTAATGCCTAAAGATTTAGCTCAGTATTATCTACATGCCAGAGACTGAATCTGAGACCATTTGCAGAGCCTGTGCTTTGTCTCTGAGCTGCAGTCCCTCCTCAAAGGCAGATATTTATAGTCACATCAGCAATTTAGTAGCTTGTTCACTTTCATAACTGCATAAGAACCAATGAATTGCCATGCTGGGTGAAACAATTGCTCTCACTAACCCAACACTCTGCCTCCAACAGTAAGACAACCAGATGCCAGGGAAGATCTTAAGCAGCAAGATGATAATCAGACCATTCCCAGCTGCAGCTAGCAGCCACTGATAGACTTATCCTTCATGAACACATTTATTGCTTTCTTGAAAACCATTTATTTCATCCTGTGCCAATGAGTTTCATAGGTTAATTGTGTGTTGTGTGAAAAACTGCCTCCTTTTGTTCATTCTTTCTTTATATATACACAATACATTAACCAGCAGGGGCCACTGACTGTTGTAATGAGCCAGGAAGCCAAGATTAGGAAGCCAGGAGGCTTTCTAATGTATACATTCACTAATTCTTTCAGCTAGAAAAATTGGTTGCATGAAACGTATCACCTTGGCTGGACTTTTTTCATCTCCTCCTCTGACCCAAATAGAGCAAAAGCACTTTCTTTGGCAGGCAGCCTAGCTTTTATTTGAATGCCAAAAAGACCCGGGGCAACATCTAGGATATCAGTGTCAGCTAGACCTTATGAATGCTGCTCTTTAGGTTCAGGTGAGAGGGACAATGGGGAGAGAACAGCCATCAGTCAGAAGGGTCTGAACTACTGGTTAGCTATGGCTGGAGGGAGTGAAGATATTGGCTCATACGTTTGACTCTGGAGCATTTAACTGTGCATTGAGTTATTTTGAATATGTTGTCTGTAGGCCATAGACTTCTGAGAACTTTACTAAGGGTTGCACTGACAGCTAGAGGGCACAATTCAGGCCACTCTCTCAAATTAGAATCTGATTGAGATGAAGAATGAAAAAAATAGAATTCATTTTGGATGGAGATGTCCATGCTATGCCTTTCCCTCTCTGTACTAGATACCAATCTAACAAAGTTACATCTCATTTGAACTCTAATTACTGTCTCTGCATCTACCTTCCACATCCAGAGGGCAGAATTTATTTATCAGAAATGGTGTGTGTGTGTCTGTGTTCAAGTACTTTCTACTTTTATGATGTCTCTCAGTTGCCTTTTCGTATTTGTGCTTTGGGATCTTTTGCAGCCTCAGCAGAAATTGCTTGTACATGCATTTCATGAGGCATTTTTGATATAGAATAAAATAGTTTGAGTGGCTTTTTATTTTTTTTAGTTTAATGTTCAGTCAGCCGGTGTGCTGCTATCATGCAGGCAGTGATGCTTTCAGAAAGTCTATTTTTTTCTCCTCCAACTTCAGAAGAACACCTATTATCAATCTGTGTCGAAGGTACCTACCTATAAAATGAGGTTTATAGAGAAGTCTTTGAGTTTCCTCTCATCACTGATAGAGGTGATGAGATTGTTCCCAGTATAATTTCTGCAATAGTCCAATGCACTCGCCTCCTGCCAAGCGGCTTATACAAATTACAAGAAACGCAATGGTAAATGTTTTTTTAACACTCGATTTTGGACTCCAACATAGAAGTATATTACATATTTTATTAGCTCATTTACCACCTACCATGCTGTATTATTAGCTAATTCGCTAGTTACAATTTAAAAGTGCTTCTTGTCTGATATCTAGTTTACAGTTTTACAAAATTAACAATATGCCTTTGGAGCATTGTTGTTTGATCAATTCAACACTCCTAAATAATTTGTACATTAGGAATAAACTCTCTGTCTCACCTATGCAATCCCATGGTCCCAGGGAGGGCTGAAGGGATGTGCTTGGGTGGATCTGAAGATGATGTGGATGACCAAGGAAAAGGTACCACCAGCCCTAGAACTGGCATAGTGAATTCTTCTCCCACTAATAAAAAAAATCCTTCCAGTAGCACCTTAAAGACCAACTAAGTTAGTTCTTGGTATGAGCTTTCGTGTGCATGCACACTTCTTCAGATACACAGTATCTGAAGTATGTATCTGAAGAAGTGTGCATGCACACGAAAGCTCATACCAAGAACTAACTTAGTTGGTCTTTAAGGTGCTACTGGAAGGATTTTTTTTTTATTTTGACTATGGCAGACCAACACGGCTACCTATCTGGAACTCTTCTCCCACTGTTCTCAATGGAAGGGAAATCTTTGGAAGAAGGGGTGGGAGCTGGAAAAGGATAGAGGAACACAAAGAATCCTATCTGCTGGCACAAGCCTAAGTGCTGGAAATGATAGTTTATCTACTTTTGGTTCTCAATTGCTCCACCCCTTCGGATTGCAGTTTGGCAGTAGCATACCAATGGCTACTAGCCATGATGATTATGTTCTGTCTCCATGGAAGGAGTTGGTGTTTCTCTGGATACCGATTGTGGGGGAACACAAGTGGGGGAAACTCCCATGGGCTTCTGATGGGCCACTGTGAGAACAGAGTGCCAGACTAGATGGGCCCTAGGTCTGATACAGCAAACTGTTCTTATGTCTTTAACATACCATACCATAGCATCTCTCCCAATAACAGCCTGCCCAAGCTTTGAGATCAGTGGAGGACATTTTCTCAATGCTCCATTATTGTGGGAGGTTATTTCCAGTAAGAGGTGGGTGTATTTTAGTGGCCAAAAGTGTCAGCCAGAAAACCAGCTGTTCAGATCTGACATTCTTTCTATGAGCTCATTGGATTCCTTCTGCAGGGCATGATCTCGCACTCTCTGCTTCTCATCTGTTCTTCGGGAACTTTCAGTGAAAAGTAGTTCATGTCCAGAAGATGGGGCGGGGGGCGCCTTCCTTCCCCTGGAAGTGGCTGGGCTGCCTGCAGCTGCACCCGCATCTTCGTAAGGGGTGATATCTGCGAAGCGTAATAAAGAGGAGCACAATAAAATGAGGTACGCCTGTATTCTTATTCATGTTTCCTTTAATTAAGCAATATAGAAATGCACAATCTCTCTATTGCGGTGATGTATGCCTTGTAGGTAGGCACATTAGATTACACTGGATATACTGATTACTGCAAATTCAAAGAGACCAATGATCACATTAACCTTTTGGCAACTACGTGACAAATTAATCTCTTCCAAAGTTGGGTAATAAAGCAACGAAATTATCTTTCAGTGTAGTACATTGGCATCAGTTTTTCTTTACTGAATGGTTTGACCATCAAATGAACAAGTAAACTAATCAACAAAGATTTATGGCCACATATGCACGAAGTAACAAATGCGTGTAATAAAACCTTCTTTGACATTTCATCGAAGGAGTGATGTGCAATTACTGAGATGATAATAAGACATTTTAAAAAGTGCTTGTAAATGTGTTCCAAAACTAATTTCAGTGTCAAAATCAGTGCTTGTGTTCTCTCTACCAAAATGTAAATGAATAGAAGCATCCAATTCAATCACTTGAAAGACACTAAATTAAGGGACTCTATTTTTCCTCCTATTGCCACTAATAAACCTTCAAATTTGGTGCTATCAACACGAAGTCAAAGAGTAAATTATAACAGGAAATGAAGAGATTTTTACCACATGGAAAAAGCTACTTGGTCCTTCTTCCAATGAGTATTCCCCCCCCCCTTCAGCATTCTTTTTAAAGTCCACCAGTTCCTCTTCTAAGAATATTGTAGTAGTACAGAGCTTCATTTTGAACTTTGTGGTTTTGTTACAAAGGAGAGCCCATGGGAGCTTCATACTATAACAGAGATTAGTAAGAGTCACCTTCTCTGTGATCATGTTTGTAAAGTTCAGAGACTGTAGTCCCACATCCTGCTTCTCACAGCGGCCAAACAGATGCCTATAGGAAGCCCCAAACATCCATCAACAACTGATCTTCAGAGATGCGCTAGTAGAGAGAACTAGTAGCCATTTATTGGTTTAGCACCCATTAATGTGTCTGGGCTCGTCCACACTTCTGCTTGTCTCATGACTACAAAGAACAGGTCTGAGCAATTTTCTGCTTGCCCTGTGTTTTCTAGTCATAGGTCCAAGTGGTTTTGCCTTTGCCCTGCTGCTTTCCCCCAGAAAACCCACTCTTTAGTGCTAAATCAGAACAAACAGTAATCTGCAGAAAACCCAGTTGCCATTTGTTCCTATTTAGCACTAATCCATAGGTTTTCCAGGGGGAAAGCGGCAGGGCAAATAGAGGTATGGGTAAGCCCTTAGTGGTAACACATCTTTTAATATATACCTTGATAGGTTAACTACGGACTCTGTGCAGAAGTATTTCTTTTCTCTGTCCATTCAGCTTCATTGGATGACATCAGAGAAAATATCTCTCAATCCATTCATAAAAACATCTCCCCCGTCCCCTCTTCCTCACTTCTCCTCCAACTGGAAAATCCCAAGCATTGTAGCCTTTCCTCATAGTGAAGTTGCTCCAGTTGCCTGATTATTTTGGCTGTCCATTTCCAAACCTTTCCCAGCTCTATAATATCCTTATGCAGATGCAAAACCACAAGAGTAGCAGCATCCCAAGCATGTGGTCGCACTATGGATATGTATAAAGGCATTCCGCTAACGAAGGGTGCACCTTGGCCCTTAGATGGAAGAACTAGAGCTTCAATTTTACCCTCTTTCCAATATTGTGTTTAGACTAGATTTCTGGTTGAAGTTTACAGGAGCCACTCAGAGCTCCTCTGCTAGAACAGAGCTGTAAGAACTGCAGGTTTATCTCCCCAAGCACTCAGCACATCATTTGTACCTTTCTACAGAACTGGTGCCTTAGGGTTTAATTTATGAATTGTATGTAGGGGTGGGGATCATTCCCCCTTGGCATGCAGTGTGCTTGTAGTGTCATTGTTTCAACTGGTGATTAATGCATTAACTAAATAAAATTGACTTTTTACTATGTTTATATATGTGCTATAAGCTGCCCAGAGTGGCTGGGGAAACCCAGCCAGATGGGTGGAATATGTATGTATGTATGTATGTATGTATGTATGTATGTATGAACAAACAAACAAACAAACAAACTGTCTCTTCAAACAAATGCTTTATTTTTTGCCTGTACAGTTTATTATTGGTGCAGATATGCCTCCTTAGCAGACCCTTGTGCTACTCTGCATAAAGCAGCTTCCACGGCACCTAAAATTCTCCAAAACACCACCCCATGGGGGTTAATCAGAATTCTAGAACTTTCAGGTTGAGTGAAGAAGTGTGCATTTGCCACCGATATTCAAGAATCATTGTCATGGACATGGAGGATAGATTATAATAGTGCAATTAGAGCAATTGCTCCAGGGCCTTTGATGTTGCAGGGACTCTCAGCTGTGCAGAAGCTGTGAAAAAGGCGAATTCCACGTTAGGAAAGGGATTGAAAGTAAATCTACTAAATATGCTATTATACAAATCTATGGTGTGACCGCACTTGGAATACTGTGTTCAGTTCTGGTTGCCACACCTCAGAAAGGATAGTATAGGGTTGGGAAAGATGCAGCAGTGGGCAACCAAAATAATAATGGGATTGGAGCAACACTTCCATGAGGGAAGGTTCCCTCACTACGAGAAGTGGGGTTACAGGGAACCAGGCAGAGGGCCATCTCGGTGGTGGCACCCGCCCTGTGGAAAACCCTTGCAGCAGATGTCAAGGAAATAAACTATCCGACTTTTAGAAGACATCTGAAAGCAGCCCTGTTTTTAATGTTTGATCTTTAATCATGTTTTCAGTATTCTGTTGGGAGCCGCCCAGAGTGGCTGGGGAAACCCAGCCAGATGGGTAGGGTATATATATATATATAATTATTATTATTATTATTATTAAAGGTTGCAACATTTGTGGCCTTTGGGCTTAGGAGAAAAGGCAAGTAAGGGGCAACACAATAGAACTGTATACTATTATGTATGGTGTGGAGAAAGTAGATGGAGTTTTGTTTTTTCTCCCTTTCTTGATTCACTGAACAGAACAGACAAAAAAAAAGCACTTTTCACACAGCAGCACATAATTGAAGTGTGGAATTCACACACATATGACGTAGTGATGGTAACCCAGTGGGTAGCTGCAGCAGAGGATTAGACAAATTCATGGAGGATGAGATTATTAATACCTAGAACCCATGATGACTATGTTCTACCTCCAGTACTGCCTTGCCTTGCCCTTTTCTGGCTTGCATCAGGTGCAGAGGGTGGGGATGGGAATAGGAATGTGGGGATGTTTGGGGAGAAGAGTTACAACATCCTATGAATTTCGGGAGATGCTGCAGTCAGGAAGTGGTTGGAAGTTGAACCTCAAAGGCTACTGCATTGCTGCATTGTCACATACAAGGTCCATCACGTGGGCAAGCCAAACTGCACATGCTCAGTGCAACATTTACCTTTTCTCCCTTCCTTCTCTTCGCTTTGCTTTGTTGTTTTGGGGTGGTATTGTTTGGGAATGTACCTTAACAGGGCTGTTCAGCTATAACAGAGCTCTTCAGCAGGGAAAGAAAATGGCAGTACTCTGGAATGTCTTTACAGTTTTTTTGTAGGTTTTAATCATTTTAATTCTCTGTGTATTTTTATTTTATTTTAAGGATTTCACGTGTTCATTTTTGGTGATAATGATGGGGCAGGGCTGCTGTTGGAACTGCTCCAGGACTCCCAACCACCTTAATCCAGCCCTGGTTGTGGATGCTAACTGATTCTGAGCCATTCTAATTACATTCATCATTCATTTAGAGTTGATTGCCTCTGTGCTATCAATCATCCAGTTTTAAAGAGTTTCCCCCCTCAAAACGCTTCAAATATATATTTTTCCACTTCTGCCCCCACCAAGTTTTGCACCTCACTCTTAGACTTAAATATACATCCCCTCAGAACGTAAAAAAATAAAGGGTGATATTGATGTTTTTGAGCTTAAACAGAATTTGCATCTTTTACATTTGAGGTACAGCCACAGATGAGACAGTGCTAATCATCTTAGTCCAGCCATACATGATGCATTATTAAAAGATACTTGAAAGCATGTAGTCAGTTAGAAAGAAGGATTTGCTGCTGAGCAGAACTGATAAAAGCCCTGAGACAAAACAGGTGACCTTGTCATAAGACATGTGCAAACAGTTACATTATACGGAGGTCCTTCCTTTTACACCAGTACAAGTTAGTGATTAAGCTGAACTTGATTTATACAAGTTGGTTCAGATTTTCATTTTTATTCATAAAGAACCTGTAGCTAAAAACAGGGGCTGGGAACCAGCACCCCTCCTCTCGCCCCAGTGTTGCCAGTCAGCCATTTCCATTATCCCTTGCTCTCAGAGATGCTGGATAGGGCTGAAAGGATGTGGAGTCCAAAGACATCTGGAGAGTCACAGGTTTCCCATCTCAGTTTTAATTTTTTTACTCCCAACATCCTCTGCATTTCCACTTTGCCAATTTGCTATTTTGTGCATAGCTTGAAGAGTGGTTGGGCATAAGGACCTCTTGGAAAAATCAGGGTGAATGGAACACAAGGAAATAAAAACAATAATTCAAGATTGAAAATGTGACAGAATACCTGCCTAGCCCTCAGCTATGATGTCTCCCTCTTTCCGTGGCCAGTCTGCTTCCATATCAGTTGAACTATCTCATTCTATCTTCTCTAAGCACTTGAAAGTGGAACATGCTAATTGTCACCTGCTCTTTTGAATTAATGAATGTGCAGCTTCAGTCATTATTATTCACTCTTCTAAAGTTCCTCATTATAATTTATTTTCCGAATGATATATTTTTTCCCCTTCAACATTATTAAAGATAAAATTCAAATTAAGAATGCTGGCATTTTCATCACCCACTAACACAATCCTGACCTTGCTAGAGAGAGACATATTGCTAGAATGCAGAACTTTACTTTCAGAACAATTCCCTCTGGATGTTGTTACTTTTCAGGCTACTTTATCTGCAGCACTTGCATTAACAATGTAGAATAAAATAAAGAACAAGGTTCTGGTAAATCCCAGTAGGCCCGACTTTGCTCTGAAGGACAGATTATGGTCAAGGAAACCTCTTCATATTTCTGAATAACATAGCAAATATGGTTACATGCCACCAATTTCCATGAGTGGTGCAAGATTCCAGGGACTGCGGATGCACTTTACCCAGGCCCTGTGTTTCCTTTCAGACAATGAGGCACAGAGGAGACTGCCAGTCATCCCACATGGTGTTCTTTACCTCCCAGCTTCTTCTTCCTTGTCACCACTAACCCAGAAAAACTGTTCTCCTCCAACCTAAATAACAGTGGTTCTGCTTGTGCTTTTAATGCTGTGTTTTATTGTTAGCTGACCCAGTGAGGTGGGGCATAATCAATTTAATAACGACCAGAGGCAGATTTAGGGGACTGCAACCAGATCGGGCACACTGAGTGCCGAAGCAGACACCACAACTATGACTTAGAATGGAGTGCAAGAGGTGGGGCGCCGCATTCTGGCGTTGCACAGGACACTGCTGAAATTTGAGACCCCAGGATCTGCCACTGTCACAGCAATGTAAACAACAATACGTAAAGAGTTGGCCAGGTGCAGGTGATCTGTTTCCATAGTAGCTGATGATCAGAGAAAATAGTTTAAAAATAGTAATGTCAAGTGGCAACAGTGGCTACCCAGACAGGAGGCCACAAGTCACAGGAGGACTGGCCATTTAGCTGCCGATACTATTTCATCCTGGATCTACTTGGGAGGAATAATTTACTTGGGAGTATGCGAGCCATCACCCAGATGCAGGAAATGACCCGGCAGAGAACCTGGTAGAGGTAGTGACAACATAAGTCCCTTACTCTCATCTGGACCTTTGCTGTGTTAATAGCTTCCTTCGGAGCTCATTAATGCTTCATTTCCCTTGCTCCTGTTCTGACTACATTGTTGACTCAGGCTCCAGCCTCCACATCTCATGCTGGTCATGGCACTTGAATCATTAACTATTTCTTCCACATTTTTGGATCTTGGGCTGGAAGTGTCCTTGCTTTGAAAAATAAAACCACTGCATTCTGCAAAACAAGATGTTGTCTTGCGAGTGGCCATCCAGATGCCTGTGGGAAGCCTGCAAGCTGGACATGAACACAACAGCACTCTGCCTTCCTCCAGTTTCCAGCAACTGGTATTTAGTGGGCCTGTGTTTAGTAATATGGGATGAAAAGGTGAGTATTAAATACAGTGGTACCTCGGGTTAAGTACTTAATTCGTTCCGGAGGTCCGTTCTTAACCTGAAACTGTTCTTAACCTGAAGCACCACTTTCGCTAATGGGGCCTCCCACTGCCGCTGCACTGCCAGAGCACGATTACTGTTCTCATCCTGAAGCAAAGTTCTTAACCCGCGGTAATATTTCTGGGTTAGCGGAGTCTGTAACCTGAAGCATATGTAACCCGAGGTACCACGGTATAGTTTTTTGTTCATATCATTAGTTTTAATAACTAATGCAGAAGTGGAATTTGCAATTTGGATTCAGGACTAACATTTTTGTGGCTCTCAGGGTATTTTCTATACAATGCATTGCATGGTGAACACTTTCATTTCCCGCAGTCTCTCCCCACCACTGACTTTATCACTAAGAACACTTCGTTTCTGCATGAGCAATTAGAATTTCTTAATATCTCTTAGATGTCAGTTGTAATTGAATTAACAAAAGAAATATCTAATCATATGGTTCTGTTATTCACGAGTCTTTACCAATTAGTTGACAAGCAAATTACTGTTGCATGGAACGGCTGAGGCTTAACTTTGCTGTCAAAGGTGTTCATTCTTTCTAGAGTAGGCTAGTCTATCTTAGCTTGCACGGGGGGTGGATTAGAATTTCATAATAGAACGTATTCAGAAATGGTACGTGACATGGTTTAAGCAGAGCAAAAATTAGGTCACCAAATCTTGCAACTTTTTACAGTTAAATATTATCATCCTGTCTGTAAGCAGACTTCCACAGGAGATCAGGGTTAGGTGTGCAGAATTAAACCACTTTAACCTCTCGTTTTCACCACTGACAAAGGCAATAACATTTTAAAATGTTAATCATAAATCCTCCTTCTACAAATAGGATTTCTCTTATTTTACAAAATGCATTAAAATAACATTGAAGTTATTAAAATGGCTGTTATTTTAATCTCCACTAATTCTCTCTGAGAATGCAGTTTTGATGAATGAGCATTTATAGAAAAAGCAATAACTAGAAGATTAAAGTCTTGATATATCACAATGTAATAGATCTTATTACTGACAGATTTAACCTGGATCTTTTTTATATATAAAAAATTAAACCACCCACACATCTGTGTGACAGAGTGGCTTTCTGGACCATTAGCAAGATAGAGAATTTGTCACGGGGAAAAACATCTTTATTGAGCAAAGGGAAGATAATTAATTTCTCTCATCCTCAAATATCCTCACTTGTCAGATTTTGATTATGAGTATTTCAATGGCAAACTTTGCACCGTACGGTATAATAATAACCTTACATGTTTTAACCAGCCAAGTACCATACAATCCCACCTTGCTATTTTAATGTTTCTGAAGAGAAATTGACTTCCAGGCCAAATACTGTTCATATCCCTGACTGAAGCTTAGCTATTCCTACTTTTGGATCTCTCTGCCCATCTACCAGTATATCAGTTCCTGCCACAGCCAAGGTAGTAGGGCAGTAGACAGTAGATTCTCGAACAGAGACAAGGCAAATGAAGTCATTCAGACTAGAGAGCAGGAACAACACCATGCACAATTTTATTGGTGTCAGTTGTTATTACATCACCTACTCTGACAAGTTACCCTGCAGTGCTGCACCAGCTGTGCCCTGCTTGATGTCCAGCAGACCACCAGCTGAATAACTATCCAACAACCTGATCTGCGCTCCCTACCTTGTCACACAAGATGCTCTGCTACCTGTTCTGCCTGATTTTTTGGCCCACTATACTGTGTTTGCAGATTTCACAGTTGCTGTCGATTTGCCTTTCTTTGCAGATGAAAACGTTGCATTTTCTAGAGCAGAAACCTACCCCGAAAGATAATTCCCTCTACCTGCACCTCACACTAAAAGCTCAATCAGCTTGGACGCCATCTCTTCTGGCCTCCTTGCCCTGCCTTCAATCCACTGTGATGTGCAGACATTATTTGTCCCCTGTGGTGGCCAAAGGGTACTTGGATACATGGAGTATGATGTACAGTGAGATGATGCACTGAAATCTTTGGAGTGTGTTTTCCAGGAAGAAATGGACCCTATGACTGAAAGATTCATATATTGTCGCATATCGTAGAAACGTTTGTTGAAAAACACACTGTCCTTGGATATAATTTTTGGTCAGGGGGTAGGGTCTGGGGGCAAAGCTGATCTTACAAAAGCAAAACACTGTGACTGGTAATGTGAAGTCTGCAGAGTTTACCACAGAGCTATCATTTAACATGCAGCACTCGTCTCTAATGCACACGTTCTCCAAACAATTCCTTTTGGCACCATGTTTTAAAGGTTAATTGACTAACTTTGTTCAAAAACTTCTCACTTGCCAAAAATGGAAAACGGCTCATGGATTGTTTCTTTTGCTTTAGAAACGTCTGACGATTTCTACCTAGTTTTAATTCTACTGACAAATTGCTTCGGGAATGAATTGGACACACTGCATTAAAATACTTTCATTGTATTAAATCACCAAGCATGTTAATTTAAACAACAGTCCCTTTACAACCCTAAAGATAAATGTTCAAAGGACAGGAAATGAAGGAAACAAGTCAATGATGTGATTCTTACCCCAGCCACCCCTTACTGAAAATAATATCAGTTGTTTCGTGGCACCCCCAATCTCTGCATGATTCCAGGGATTCCAGGTACTCACTCAATATTATGGTTCTGTTGGAAAATCCACAGCGGAGACTAGTGTCTTTAAGAATTATGGTTTATTTTACACATATTTCACCTAAAGCCTTCAATGGAGAGGGTGCAGAACATTACATCCCAAGAGAGTCTCTCGTTGCTCACCTCATGGCATCAGAAACCTGGGTCCAAAGCAGTCAATCATGGTCTCTCAGAGCAGCTTCTCAGCCAGCATGCATGGAGTTACACGTACTTCCACCTTGTTCTCAGCTGCCTTTTCAGAAAACAACTTCTCCTCTTCCTCTTCCACTTCCGGCATCCCCCTTGTCGCCATGGCAACCTCCAGTTTCAAAAGCTTCCAGCGAAAGGAACCTTTTCATGTGATGACATCACACGTCCTGTAATCCTGGCAGCCTCCTCCTTTCTTGTATTGGTGCCGAATGTCTCACCTTTCGTCAGGGTAATGAATCTTCTGTCACTTGTATTTGTTCTTGCCTGGCACCTCTAAGCCCATCTCCTGAGAAAAGTTGGCTTGGCTTCAAACCCCACATTTACCAATTTCAGAAATTATGGGCAGAACCTGGCACCCAGGACTTTTAGGGGATTCTTGCCCCCTGCAAACCCATAACACTACCCCCCCCCATTCACATATTAATAGTCCTTCATTCCAAATGTCCTAATGACTGCTCCTAAACATTGCATACAGTTGTTAAATAGCACTGGCAACAGTGGGAACAAGGGAAATGGGCCCTTGTTCAGTTATAAGGCGGCTGAGGCACAGGCAATCTTACTCTCTGGAACAGTTTCTGCAGGGAAAAGTTGAACTATCATAATACACCCCTTCCAAACCTCAGCCTAGAACCCCAGGAGAACAGCATGGCCAATGGTATCAAAAGCTGCTGATAAATTCAGCAAGACTAACAGGGTCACACTCCCACTGTCTTTCTCCCAGACAATGTTATTCATCAGTGCAACCAAGGCTGATTCTGTCCCACATTGAAATGGGCCTAGAAAATCAGTTTCCTCCCAGAGTACCTGCAGCTGACCCACAACACTTTGGCCTATCTCTAATGATGCCTTAAGGTGTATATTGGGCATATAAATGGCAGGTAATAAAAAAGTTAAAGTCTTATATATATAATAAATGTTCATAAATGTACCAACCAAGCACACACATAGATATGTGGACCACATGTCTGGAGCAGCACAGGAAGACCGTCCTGAAACCATTTTGGCTTCCAAACTGACCAAATGTTTTCTCTGAAAGGAGGGAGGGGGTGAGGGAACCTTCACATTGTCTCAGGAATTGGGTAATCACCATCTCAAAGGAATGGGCAGACTACCAGAAAAGGCAATTAGATAAGGCATTATCAGGTAACCTGGCAGACGGGAAAAACAGCAACATTCAAATTTCTGTTGTAGACCGCCTTTTCTGTGATGTAGGTATGATGTTTGTGGGGGATGGTCTTGGGTTACACCCCTTCTGTGATGTATATATGATGTATGGAGGGGTGGTCTTGAGCTCCAGGGTAGGGAATTTAAAATGTCTATATAAGGGCAGGCACACCTTTGTTCTGGGTCATCCTCCGTCCTCCTGCGTGTGAGGGGAGCACCCTGTTGCAACAGCTTTAATAAAGATCAGACTTACTTGCTGCTTTGCTTCTCAATATTCTCTGGTTGGCCTGTGTTATTTTCTCCTACCGATAGGGAAGCCACAAAATCTGCCCTTCTTCCCTTATGGGGTATTCAAGAGCCCATATAGAGATATGGGCTCTTGAATACCCCATAAGGGAAGAAGGGCAGATTTTGTTTACAACAGGCACAACAATCCAAAGCAAAGTACACGGGTGTGCTGTGTGTGTATATATATTGGAATTTCATATATGAAGTAGTTTGATCTTTTGCAAATAGGATTGCATATCTTGACTGGGTGGTCACATTTACAGCTTTGCTGAAGTAAGCCTCTGAGTATAGGAGTTTCACAATGAAAACTGCAAAGCAACATAGCTCAGGCAATGTGACAAAAACAAAATGATTCTAAAATTATGCAAGAGCTCAATATGGTGGCATCAGGATCCCAATATTCTCCTTGAAGAGGGAGAAAATGATACATGCTGTAAAACTGCAATTACTCTCCACGGGACTATCTTGGGCTTATTGTGTCCTGATGTGTACCACGTGGAAGATACTCGTCAATCATGTATTATCCCAGCCCAAGAGGAATCTTTATGTCTTGCTGAATAAAAGGATTAGGGAAATGACTCACCATGGCTACTTTAGCACAGACAATGTATGGGCGTGAGGGAGAGAGAGAGAAAATAGGAGAGAAGGTTTTCTCTCTCTACATAAAACCAGCTTCATGACAATGTTCTCCTTTTTCAACCGATAAATGCCTTAGGATTACTAGATTCTCCATATCTCATGTTTTAGACAGCTTCACACACACACACACACACACACACACACACACACACACACTGTTCTTTCTAAGCAGTGCTATGCCTGCATAGACCTGTGGCACGTCACAGATTTGTAGTCAACCTTATAACCTTGCAAAATGGTAAATAGATGAAAGACTGGGAGAGGCATCCCATGAAATGTAGAGAAAAATTCCCTCCACAGCTACTTAACACTGCTCACAACTGCAAAGCTGAATTCGGGCAAAGTTGTGGCAAAGAAGGTATGATCACTGTGACTTTTTTTGTAGCAATAGATAATAATAGCAGCTTACTATGGTGCAGACTGGAGGTCATTGCAGCTGAGCATTTACAAAAGAACTTCCCATGGCATTTATTTCTCTACACATTAGTGTAGACCTGGCCTTCAACTTTATGTGTGTGGACTTCTTTAAGGAACTCTTAACAGCGCATTCCTATACATATCTGCTCTGTGTTTCTCTGTCTGTGTCTGCAAGCATGCTTTTCATTTGATTTGGGAAAAGAGAAGCATCTTTAAGAATCAGATGTTATTGATTTCAATTTCCTTTCTTCTGCGGCAAGGAAATATCTTGTTTTTAAAATCTGATTTTTGTAGAAGCATTCAACGCACTTTTTTTTTAATATATAGATCTACTTTAAATGGTTTAAGATATTTCTTGCTTGAAACTGCAATTCTTTGCAGTTGGGATTCAACAAAAATTATAACCCTGATTTCATTCCCTGTTATACATACCTCACCCCATCTGAATTATAATGTGATTTCTTTTTTAAAAAAATAATTTTTATTAACTGGCCAATCACATCAAATTAAATCATATCACATAAATTCCGAATTACAAAGCCGAATTTTAAATTTTGTTGGGGGGACCCATATTTCAAGATCCGAAGGGGGATTCTGATCATCTTCTTGCTACTGCGTTAATGTCCAAATCAGTCCAAACAAAGTTCATAGTTCTATCCCATCTTATCTTGCTGTTTCCACATCACATCTTGTTCATATATTTTCTCTTTTTTCTTTATGATCTCTTCTGATAGTCTCCTTAAGCCGATAAACACCAATAGTAATAATAGTCCTGTGTGAATTTTCTGTTCTTCCAATCCTCAAATTGAGATGGTTTCCATATATCGTCTCCTTCATAGATAACATCACTCTTTCCATCATAGTCTCGTAAAACTGTCGCTCTTAAGTTCCACTGAGGAGTTTAACCCACAATATATAAACAGCTCTATTTCTCTCTTTCTCCTCCCAGACTCAAGACCTCCGACAGAACTTCCCAATATGGCGACGGCATTTTTAACTGCGTCATTCCAAAGCTCTTACACATTCCACGCTCTTCTTAAAACGTGCTTTGGTTCGAAAGTTTATCTCCACACAGCCTTAAATCCACAGCTTAAGTCCTTAAAACGACATTTCTGACTCGTGAGGGGAGGGGATTCTTGTTTAATCACATAGGGAAAGAAGGGAGAGGTTTTTTCCCCTCCCCCATCAGTCATTTGCCGTACCTTGTCTTGGCGTATCTTCTCATGTTTTATTCTTATCTTGTTTTGTCAGAGATCTCTTCTGTTAGCAGTCTTTACTCCCCCTTCTTTCTTGAAACATGTGCATTCCTTTCATCCAAATTGTTTCCTTTGAAGTTCTGCATCTAGTGGTGCAAATCAGGGACGGCGTTCAGGGGTGCCGAAATCCCACAGGAGGGCTTTGTGCCTAGTGCCCCCACCCCCACAAATTCGGGGGTGGTATAGGGCACAGCAGGCAAGGGCTGCCCCCCCCAATCCTGGGGGGGGGGTTAAGGAGGCTAATTACCCCCATCATAGCCTCCAAATTACCTCGTGTGGGTCGGAGAGATGTTATTGTCACCCATCTTCCAATGCGCCCCCTAGTGGCCCCTATAATATGATTTCACCCCAAGTCATAACCTCTTGGCATCTAATTTTTGGAATTTACCTTATTAAGTGTAATATACGGTTGTACATCACCACTATCTCCAAGCAGTGAGAAATTCCAGGGATTCCAGGCACTTACCCACAGTTTGTTTTCATTGAAATGAGGGGCAGTAGAGACTGTAATGTACATCACTGTACATTAACTGTGAATGTCTTTTGGCTAGTGGAGATAGGGCTACAGTTTTTTAAGAGAGTTTTCCAATATTGAAAACCGATCAGGAAGTGGTTAAAATAAGAATTTTCACAAGTTCCTCTTGCCATTCTTGCATATGTTCAAGAGATGAGATTGTGTAATAGAAATCTATTTGCTATTAATTCTTTGAAGTATTTAAGGAGAATGAGAACTTCAGGTATGCTTGGAGGGGGGAGAACAGCAACGAAGATGCTCGAATAATAAAACTATTAAAGTTCAAACACTGATGAAAGTGAAAGCCTTTATCCTGAAGAATAAATGCTGTAGCTGCTAAATGTAAGCTCTGTGGTACTTTGAAGTCTAAAAGGGAAAGTGAGCTGTGTGTTTTCACATGTGAATTCTCCTCAATAAGTCAGCGTAGGATTAAAAAGTATTAACAATGACAAAGTTTAAAAAGTGAAATATACTGATTTATCACCCAAAGGCTGCAATTTTGTGATAAGTTTGTGTGAGTGTTAGGTCAAACAAAAGTCACCGTATAATAAAGTGATATCAGCTTACACAAAATGACAGCTGGTAATAATTTTGGAGTTTTCAAGTGAAAGGAAAATTGATCTTCAAAGAATTGGGGAGGGGGAGGGAGGAGATTACATATTTTTGAGATGCTTTTCTGTGATGCTTTATTGTGATTCCTACAAACTATGATTACCAAAACTTTTAGAAAGGGTGTATAGTATCAGTTGCGCTTCCAGTATTGTGCAGCGCTTGGAATTAATTAGTTTGACTGAATGAAGTTCACTGAATTACTTGCAAAATATCTGAAAGTAGTTGTTGTAATTGCTGGGTGAACGGAACATAATTAAATTCAATTGGGGGTAAAATTCTGAATGATTTCTGTTAATCTTCTAATTCATTTGACCTTGTGGCAGCTATTTTGTGCTATGCTATTGCCACTCCCCTATGGCAGCCTTTGTGTTGTGTAGCATCTTATGGTGCCCATGGCTTTCCCCTCAAAAAAATCAATGCGCCCCCAACCCAAAAATATTGATGCGTGTATTTTGAGGCATGTTTGTGTTTCTTTTCGAACGGCATTAACTTAACCTAGAACCAGATCATTTAAAAAAAATGAACTTTCCAAGCTCTGGTTTTATGTAACCTCACATATCCTGCTCAGTACAGCAGACTCTTTCACACCCCAAGTTTCGGACACAGTTGGGATTCGGCAGTTGGAAACAGCGTCTGAGAGAAAATCCAGATATATGGCAACCCATGTCGGAAGTGTATATTTTGGTGAATTTCCTTAAAAATAACTCAGAAACCTCTCTCTTTTTTGTGATTTCCCCCAAAAAGCTCAACAGCTTTATTCTCACTTTATGAATAACCCTAACCAATATGGCAACAATTTTTGGAAGATCTTGTCAGGAATGAAAGATCTAAGTGGCCTGTTGCAACATTTTGCCAGCCTGTTTCCCTCCAGATGATGGGGATGATGGATCTGGAGGGGAAAGGGTCTGTGTTCGTGAAGAGATGCTATTTCATGTAAATGTGCATATGTGCTTATATGTGACAAGTGCAGCCACACCAGTCAAACAAGATTGGGACTTTCAGTTTGAGCAAACACTGAAAGAGCCAACTTCAAAGACATATGGGTAGATTACAAGGGCAGGAACTAGACTCCATCTTTAGAAAAGTACAAGAAGCAGGTGCTCATTTAAAGAGAAACTGAACTTTGTGCTGAACCAAACTGTCCTAAAGGCCAATTCGCTCAGCAGAAAGAGGCTTGTTTGCAAGAGTTTGACTTATCTGGTGAATAGTTTGAAGCAGTGTTAATCAAAAAGATCACCTAGAAGTGAACATTTTCTGTAGAACTGGCTGATATTCATTCAGCCACAGACTGTCTGTAATGGATTGCTACTAGCCAGTAAAAAAAAGTTCACTATACAGAATTATGTTCTGTCTGTCCTTGGTCTTACAGTGTTGTATCCACAGCATCAATTTTCTCTTGTGTTCTTCAGAAGGTCATTTAAAGCTCTTTTACTCGGCAAGTTGATGGGGGAATCTAAAATATTATTATCTCCGGGCATTTTTATTTCCCAGTGTTCAAAAATGAGATGAAAGTTAACAACAAAGGTTAAATTCAAACAATCTGGCACTTTTATTCCATGAAGATTAAGCTTGGTTTTCAGTAATTTTTCCATCCAAGCTGATATATGAATAAAAAAAGTTGAATGTGTGTTAACCATAACAATTTGTAACCCAATGCTGTACAAGCGGAGTTCTGCTTGCATAATAGGATTTCCCCTTCCTTTCCTCATGTGTCCCCAAAATCTCCTCTGGAGGGCCCACGAATCCTCTGGAGCAGATTTTTAAGATACATGGTGGGGGGCTGCAAGAGAAAAGAGTGGAAGCAGAAGTTCCATTCCACAAACAGAAGTCTGCTTCATGTGTAGAACAGAAGTGCTGGAGGCAAACAATGTATTTATTTATGCCATTTATAGACTGTCCTTCCCCAGGGAAGTGCAAAACATTAAAAATTGCAATCAGTAATTGAAGCACTTAATAATTACAACACTTAAAATGATATAACACTGCAGCATAATAACAAAATGGTTGACTCCCAGAACCAGCATACAGTAGTGCCCCACAAGACGAATGCCTCACAAGACGGAAAACTCGCTAGACGAAAGTTTTCCGTTTTGGAGGTGCTTCGCAAAACGAATTTCCTATGGGCTTGCTTCGCAAGATGACAATGTCTTGCGAGTTCCTGCTGGTTTTTTTTCCTTTCCCCCCCTTTTTCTAAGCCGCTAAGCCGCTTATCAGCTGATCCGATCAGCAGATAAGCCGCTAAAAGCCGCTAATAGCGCTAATAGTGCTAATCCGCTAATCCTTCAATGGGCTTGCTTTGCAAGACGAAAAAACCGCTAGACGAAGAGAATCACAGAACAGATTCTTTTCGTCTTGCGAGGCACCACTGTATGGCCTCAGTGCCCAGGTGAACAAATACATTCTTAACTGGTGCCTGAATATTAGGAACAACCACATTTTCCCTGGGGAGGAAGATTGAAAGTCAGGGTGCCATCACTGAGAAGGCCGTTATATAGTAGTGGGGTGGGGGGTTTTGTATGTTTTCGTCTGAAAATATATTCTTCTGAATATAGCTGAAAATATATTCTTCCTTTACACCACTAGAGGAAAAATGCTATTAGGAGAGATTCATAGAACCACCAAGAGCCAAGTTGGGTCATTTGTCCAGCTATCCTTGCTTGCAGCAGATGAAATATACCTTTGTCTACAGAAAAAACAAAAAACCCAGTATCACAAACGGCTCAGGACATTTTGCTGCAAGAGGTGGGAACAGCTACCGTTGCAATATTTTTGATATGCTTGCAGTGGTATAATAGTTGCAACAAGAAACTGTGTTGAAGCCCTTGCAAATCCAGTTTTCTCTAGGGAAAATGCCAGACTTGTATATTTAATTATTTAAATGAGTTTAAATACACTGAGGCATAGCAAATGCCAATGTTTACAAAATTGTAACTATGAACATAGAAGAAGCTTGAGATGATAGCAACACCTTTTTAATGTAAGATCTTGGTGACTACCAAGGACTCCTACCCACAACAGAAAACAGAAATATTTGTGAATGTTTGTTGAGCCTCTAAATCACTTAGCATTTATTTGGGTTTATTAAACCCTCCTCCCTCCTCTGGTCCTTCCTGTTTTCGCATGCTCCTCTTGTTTTTTCCAAATTTGAATATTATGGACAGACTATAATAGTTCACTTACAAAATTTCAGCTAACATTTTCATCTTTATGTGTGTTATTATAGTCAGGCTTTGGCAAGAGGGTAATTAGCTGATGCCAGATTAGGCAGGTTAATCAGGGGAAAAACATTATAATAATCTTTTGCCCATAGACACTGTTAAGATTATACAGTAGTGAGAAACAGAGAACTGAGACATAATCTCTACAATGCTGTCAGTATTTTTAATTTTAAGTGTGCCCATTTGGCCTTTTAGAATCTGCAGTCAGCAAACGATAACTAAATAGGTTAGTAAACATGGACTCTCATCCAGCTCTTCAGATCTATGCTTCGGCATAGTGTGCATAATTCCAAATAGATGGAAAACCCTGGAAAGACCAAAGAAGTGCCAGTTTATGTAAACAAGTCCAGAAACTTAACCCAGTGGAAACTGAAGAAATGTCAAACCAAATAATACATTTGTAATATCCTGAGTAGTGATTTGCAGGCTCCAGAATGTTGGGGGTCATCAAGCAAGACCCCAGTGTCAGGCAGCAGAGGAACCAACCCACAAGGCAGGTTGCCAGGAACAGACAAGACAAAGGGAATAGTTCTTACCATTGGCTTTTATTCAATATTCACAGAGAGAGGCTTGGGAATGTGGCCTCTCAGAATAATGGCGTTGCTCCGATTGAGTCTCCACCCACTCCTTCTCTGCTCTTCATGCATCATCACTACGGGGGCTGAGCAGTGCCCTCTTCCTCTTAGCTCTCTGCTCTCCTACTTTCAATGCTCGCCGGGTTCTGGGAGTGGTGGGTGGGTCTGGAATGCTTTCTAAAGACAATGTGTCCATCAGCTCTCCCCCCTTTGGTGCTTCTTTTCCTCCCAGCTTTTCCCCTCATCTGCCTCTGAGCTGTGACCTTCCTCAAACCCCTGTTGTAATTCTGAACTTCTTCTCTGGAAGGGTCAGGCTGGGGAGACGGTCTCCACCATTCCTCCTCTGCCCAGTCCTTGACACCCAGATTAGGTCCCTTAACCTGGAAAACATGGGGCATCCAAATTAGGAATTCTCTCACACTATCCCCAACTATCTTCATTGCTAAGACAGCACCTTTCCCAATATCAAGCATCTTGGATGCTACAATCTGCAGGTGAAGCCTTGGTGGTGGTGCCACCCTAGGGGCTGCCCAGTTGATGTTGGCCTGGACTAGGGCTTTTTCAGTGGTGGTTTGCCATTTGTGAAATCCCCCTACCTGGTTAGGTGCATTTGTCACCCTCATTATTGACATTGACTTTAAACATTTCTGTTAACCCAGGTATTTGATGACTGAAAGATACTGTTCCTCCTGGGAGCTCTGAAATCACCGTGTGTGTGTATCAATGTTTTAAACTCTTTTTAGAATGTTTTTTGAAATGCCATGTTCTCTGGGGGCCTGGGCACCCAAGTCTAAGCAGCTTCTACAGGAAATGGTAAAGTTCTACAGACATGGTAGAAGTGCCATCCATTTTGATCCTTCATGGCAGCTCTACTGTGTGCATAAAGCCTATCATAAATCCTGGGTGTAACATACATAGGCCTATGAGGGCCCAGATTAACCATTTTATCTCAATGTATGTATTTCTAAACATTTATATCAAAATCTGCCAAAAATGTGCAGTTTGGTACATTTCTTGAGCTGAAACTGTCTCACAAAATTCAGAGAGACATGGATTCCAAAGGGTTTTGATCCATTTACAGGTCCTATGTTGCAAATTTGGTCAGTTTGCTTAAAAATGTGGGCCAAACAAAACTTTCTTTCATTTATATACTGTATGCAACAAACTGTCATTTGCCATTCTGTTTGTGCCAAGAATAGATGGTTTTATTCTATGAACCTTCGGGCACATCAGTACTGTAACATCACCTTAATTTCCATTGCTTTCTCCTCCAAATATCCTGGGAAGTTTAGTTCATAGGGCTTCTGTTAGAGAGCCTTCATTCACCCTGCCAGGGCTATAGTTTCCAGGTTTGTCTGGAAAGAGGGAATAGTTATTAAATCTGCACTCATTTGCTCTGCATGGGATCTTCTTCTATCAAAGTTGTACCTATTATATGCTTATTTATACTGTGGAATCCCTTTGAAATTAATGGTTTTTCAAAAGCATACCAATTTCAGGATATATATTTTGCCTGCCACAAAAGGCCCAGTCATTTTCCTGGGCCGGGGGGGTGGGGGTGGGGATCAGAATTTCTATGAAATTTCACTGGGGCAAGTGGTTTGAAGTTTACCTTAATAAAGTTCCAGAGTAGCTGTGTGATGTGTCCATTCTCCATGTGTTCCGTTCTATAGCCCCTGTTCAGCAGCCTCTTCAAAAGCCCACCCTTCTTGTAAAACCTGTGGGTTGACATCATGACACCCACTTTGTGGTCTTGGTTCTGGCAGAGTCTTTCATAACACAGAGCAACCAAATGATCTTGGGTTTTGTTTTTTTCAGTTGTATTAAAAAATTAGATCATAACTTGAAGCCTTGACTATGGCATTCAATAGTGTCCTGTAATCAGCAGCTTAATATCTCAGAGTCCCAAATAAAAACAAACAAGATATTGCCTGTGTTTTCTTTAGCACTTAAATTACATTCAATACCTTCCTGTTCACATTTCTTATAATGAGTATTTCTGTTCTTGTGCTGTATACAGAAACCTCAACAGTCCAAAGCCTTTCACATCTTCTGCTACCTGATCTATCCTCCTGGAGTTAGAATTGAGGATCTTCTGCATGTAAATCATGTTTTCTACCACAGAGCTATGGACTTTTTCTTCTATGATATTCAATCAGGCTGCATACCTACTGAAATCTACATATTACCCACTGACCTGTAAAATCCCACTGATGCAACATCTTCATTTAAATTCAGTATCAGCAAGATAGAAAGTATAATCCATTGTGACTTACTATTTTTTGCCAACTGGGAGCCAGTGGTATATGAAGTGTCACTAAAGGAGAGATCTCACTTAGAATGTGCACTATTCATTTACAATCGAAGTGAATTGCTGTTGTCTTACTGTTTATAAATATTCCAGTGATTTAGTGCCCTGCTTGATTTTTGCAAGGAGCACATCTATTTAATGCAGTGGCAAGAATTCTCTGACAACACGCCCCCCCCCCCAAAAAAAACCCCAACAGTGCTATTTTTTGCTGCAAAGTTGATTCAGTTTTCTCCGTCTGCTGTAAGATATCAAATTGTCTGTATTGCAAAAAAAAATGGTTTTAATAAAGAGATCCTTTATACTCCTAGTCAAACTGAAACAGGAACCATATGAAGTAAGCAGTGTGCTGATTATTGTATAGATAGCACCTTCATCTAACAAAGCTATTGAGTTTAAATGCAAGGGGTTAATCATATTTAGGCTAATCATAATCTTCAGTACTTTGTTGGATTAGGTCCCAATCTCAAATTACTGTCACTCTGGCTATTACACCCTTACAATGCAAATCTAATCATCAGGCTGGCAATTCATACAGCTGAACCAGTGCTGTGATACTGGAATCTTTTAGCAATGCAATCAAAAGAGTCTAAGTTGGCATCACCTTTGAGTAATTTTTGCCAAGAATCCCATCTGGCAAGCAGGAAATTTTGAGATGGTTTGAATGGCAAGAAGAATGTTCAATATAAATCAAGTTTCAAAACTCATGAGGATTTATTCCATCCTTAATTCTTAATTGCAAGGAAGAAAAATAAATAGGTGACGCAATCTGTTTTTCTGGACTCAATAACACACAGCAATTTTCATTGGAAAATAATCTCCCAATTCCTACATCTCTTTAGGACAAACTGTGCATTCACCTAACATTGGTTTTTTTGTCCTTGCTGTGTACACAACCCTTGATACAATTCTATATTTCACTACCAATGAAAGTATCCTGGGAAAGACTTCCCATTGATCTCAATGGTAAAGCTTCTTCATTAGCCAATGATGGTGAATATTTGTCATACCAATATTGGAAAAGAGGTGGCTCCCTAGAAACTGGATTTGGAAAGCAGTTAAAATATACAAGGACTTTCCTCCAAATGACCACTTTGCCTGGAATCCCCAGCATCTCCCCCTACCTATGTCCTATCCTGGTGAATGCACCACTGCCGCTGCTGCCCACCCCTCATGCACTGTCACTGAGTGTGATTGCAGCTGGCCATCTTCTGAAGTCACATGATCATGCTCACGGGTGTCCAGTCAAATAATGGGCAAGCCAGACGTTGACAATCAGTTCATAAACACCATTGGGGTAGAAGAGAAATGTCTTGAGTGGTACAACTTCTAAGCAGTGTTCTAAACTCCCATTGTTCTAGGTGCATTTTGCGACAGTTTCGGAGCTCTAGGCGCAGTACTGTGCCTAAGATTTCAGATTAAAATTGCAGAGTGGAAGGAAAGGAGGAACTTTTTCTGCCTCCCTATTTCCAGCTACTCTCTGAATATTAGAGAAGAGATCCTCTTAAGAATATTAGGGTGATGGGAAGAGAAAGGACTAGACCATGTGAAAAATGAACATAAGGTAGCTCTACGTGGGGCTACCTTTGAAGGTGACCCAGAAACTGCAATTAATCCAGAATGCGGCAGCTAGACTGGTGACTGGGAGTGGCCGCCAGGACCACATAACACCAGTCCTGAGAGATCTGCATTGGCTCCCAGTATGTTTCTGAGCACAATTCAAAGTGTTGGTGTTGACCTTTAAAGCCCTAAATGGCCTCAGTCCTGTATACATGAAGGAACATCTCCACCCTCATCGTTCAGCCCGGACACTGAGGTCCAGCGCCGAGGGCTTTCTGGCGGTTCCCTCGCTGTGAGAAGTGAAGGTACAGGGAACCAGACAGAGGGCCTTCTCAGTAGTGGTGCCCACCCTGTGGAACGCCCTCCCATCAGATGTCAAGGAAATAAGCAGCGATCCTATTTTTAAAAGACATCTGAAGGCAGCCCTGTTTATGGAAGTTTTTAATATTTAATGCTGTATTGTTTTTAACACTCGATTGGGAGCTGCCCAGAGTGGCTGGGGAAACACAGCCAGATGGGTGGGGTATAAATAATATATTATTATTATTATTATTATTATTATTATTATTATTATTATTAGCTGCAGTTCATTCATTTTCAGCTTTGTATTCTTGTTATAAAGAAAAGGAATGCCTAGACATTCTGTTGTTGCGCCCATAGCCTAAGCTTAAGATGGCATTTAGCACCTAGCTTTCATATCTCAGTTTCTAACATTGCTTCCAAGGTAGTAGCTTAGAATCTCCTCTGTAAGGCATCATTCCTCATGTAAGATCTAAATCAGACATTTCCCCTAAATCAGACTCTCCAAACTATAGCTGCCACCCTAAAATAATACCCATTTCACATACCACTGGGAATGGCATGCCACAAAAATGCTCTCTCTTTAATTTATGGAAAAGACAATTTATAAAAGAGTGGTTAAACTTATTTACATCTTTAGGTAGAACCAATTTGGCATATGATGGCTTTATTTGCTAATTAAAAAGTCCAATAGTCTAATGTTGCCTAGACAACAAAAGGCAAAAGATTTTCTCAGTACTAACAAAAAGTATTAAGAAAGGGTACACACAGACGCAGAGATGATACTAATTGAATACCTAAAAATAAAAAGTAATAACGTGTTGTAGCTCATCTTACTCTGTTATTATCCCACATATTGTAGGAATTAATGTTTTATTGCATATTATTACAACAGAGGGGATTATTTAAATAACCTATGGCTTCCACAGCAAAGACGCTGCCTTCTGACTCAGTGCAAATAAATTGGGAGAAATTTATTATGAATCAATGGAACAACAATCTCTCTAGTTCATTCCGCATGTAATTACACTTTCTTTAAAAGTGCCAAAGAAAGGATTTAAATTTATCACTGCTCATTAAACCTGCAAAGGACTGTGTTAATTGGATGTCAA
Source organism: Podarcis bocagei (assembly GCF_964188305.1). NCBI lineage: Eukaryota > Metazoa > Chordata > Lepidosauria > Squamata > Lacertidae > Podarcis > Podarcis bocagei. Next base: position 33,790,882 of record NC_138134.1, read on the forward strand.
CCTTCTTAATTCACTTACATGTTTGCTGACAGCAAAGAGCATATGATTTAAAGTGGGCTTGATCTAAACTTGGAAATATTTACTGACTTCCTTAAAGTTTGTGGCTTGCAGGTAAAATATAGGAATTCAGAATTATCCCCGGACAGATGAAAAGAGAGTGACAAAACATACCCAGATGGTCCACATGGATTGTTCCACATTGAAATGTAGATGGGTATGATGTTTTAATGGGGAAGGGTGGAACCAACTTAAATGGGGGAGGGAAAGAGGTGTAGAAAATGTGATTTATTTTTAAAGTGCCTCTTGCCATCCAGTACCATTGTGCTATCCTATCCCTTAACCAGAAGCCCCATATAACTTCAAATTCCTATGCATTTTAAAACTATTTCCCCAGGGCTTTTTTTCAGGCAGAACTCAATTCTGGGCGCCACTGCCATTATAAGAAAACAAGGAAGGTGTTCATGGTGAGTTCCAACAGCTCTTGTTCTAGAAAAATATGTCACTGTTTGCCCTCCAGTATTGACTCATATACCAAAGCAGCTCCTCACTTTCCCCCCCTTTTCACTGCCCATCCAATTCTCTACTGGCACCAGACCACCACCATATACTGTAAATATTTAAAACATTTCTATCATGTGGTTCTGCTTGACAACAGTTTTTGATAGGAACATGTCCCTTCACAACCCATTTAAGTTTAATCCTTCCATTAAAGGTTTTATGCTAGTCCATGTGGTGCCCACCCAGTGTTGTGGACTACAACTCCCAGCAGCCTCAGCCAGCATGGCCAGTCAATGGTTGGAGATGATGAAAGTTGTAGTTGTGAACTTCTGTTGGGTGGTGTGTTGGCTACCCTTGCTCTGAACTTCCCTACCCCGCCCCCCTTGGTAGGAAAAGTCAGCAAATTGCAAATTCTACACTCCTTGAGGACACCAGCTTTAATAAAACATATGCAAAAAGTAATTGTGATTCTCCATTCAATAGCTGTGTTCTACTGATCCACACACTTGCAGTCTTACAAAAGAACATAAGCCGTGGGGGGGGGGGGAGATTCCAAGCAATGCTGATGACTCTATGGCTGTAAAAGCTAATTATGATACAGCTTTATAATCTGCAACGTATTTGGGGCCTTATCAAATCATCATCACACAAAGGAAGAGGATGCACAAAAATGGACACACCACTACTGCCTGTTGAACAGGTTACTGATGCTGTCACCATCAAGAGCAATGGCTAAAAGGACAGCCAGCCTTCAAACAGGAGATATGTGCTGTTAGTCACTTTGGATACAGTAAATGTCAAGTTCACGACCACACATCCCAAGATGCAGGTTTGCCATATCTGAGCAAGCAACTGGAAGAACAGCCTTCATATGGAACCATGAACTTTCATCTCTTTAAAAAGCCAACAGTGGCCCTTGTCTTTACTTGAGGTTCATGTCCAAGGAGCTTATTCTATTATACTTCAAAATTTATTGAGCACAACTGACAGATGGTCTCCCTTTCTAGGTAGAGATTATTCCTCATACAAATGAAGTGGATATGTAACACTTGACATCTATTCACTTTGAATAATATTGTCTTCTCTTGGAACTGATATGAATGAGGAAAGGGAACAATAACTCAATCACCCAACACAGCAAAGTCGCAGACTCAGCACATAAAATAAAATAAAAAAGCCATAGATTAATGCTCGTCTGAGGATAGTGCTCTGAGTATCAAGTAAGATAAAGGGATGCATGCTATCATGTAGGAATCAATTACTTCAAAAGGTCGTTTGATCCAAGAACAACCTCATAACAAAATAAATAAAGTCTGATGCTGCAGATGCCACAAAGAGCTCACAAGAACACAAAGCCCTGTGTTCAACCTCTTTATAATGTTTTGAAAGGCATGTCTGCATCTTGATTCAAAATTACCAGAATTTCAGTCAGAGGTAGCAACCATCTAAAACTGGGCAGAGGGATCTTGCTCCAAGGCATACTTTGACAGTGCATATCAATCCCCCCACAAGTCTTTTTGTATGCTTTGTTCTGGTTTCTGGCTTGCTGAGCTCCAGAAAACCAGTTTGGTTCATTATTTTCCCAGTCTGCAATTGCATAGATATGATGTGGACCCCAATGGTTCTTTGATGCATAAAGCCGATATCAGTTTCCCCACATGTGTTGACCACAGCTTTGCTCTGTCTGTATTCACTTCACTAGAAACTGTCGTTGAATTTAAACCTTCTTTAGTACAGCTGTGACACCGGTGTCGCATCAAATCAAGTTTGAAATGCAGTAAAGTGGCAAGAGGAGACAAGACGTGTAGCTTTCAAACTTTTGTCAGCGTCAGAAACTGGAGTTAAGGTGCTTCTGGATGCAGCTCTTAACTTGGAACACCTTGAATCAGGCTGACTGGCATCTTGTGATTGCTCATTAACTTCTGCAAATCAGTTAAGAATAAATTTGGGAACTCAAAATACATAATCTGTTTTAAAATTCTTGGCTAGATGATGTAAACGAGGTTACCTCTACCTAATGTGCACTTGTTTGACGCGCAGAATTTTCTTCACTTTTTAGAGATAGGAACTTGTATTCTTGGTCTCCCAGAACAGCTCAGGACGTTTGAAGGTTGTGCAAGTGGTATATGCATCTTTTCCTGATAGTTAAAGATTTGCACAGGTGATAACTGTGCCCAGGATTTGGAGGCAATTATTGGAATTTGCAAACACATTGTATGGCTCTTGTCCCTATTCTCCTGACAGTTTCAAATCCCAGAGTGGTTTAACAACCAATCTCTCCTCCCAAGGAACGCTGGGAATTGCACATGTGTTAGCAACCTTTATGCTTTAAATGTGGCCATATTCCAACCATTTAACCAGATGCTTTTGTTGTGTGTTCTTTCTATGCAACTGGGAATTCTTTCAGAGCACAAGTGCCATACAATGTGTTTACAGATTCCAATAACTCTGCTTCAAGGCAAAACACAACTTCCATATATCTTATATCTCTTTGGTTGATCATTGCTCATGGTCAACTCATACATCTAAAGCATGCTGAGGAAAAACCTGGATAGGTTCCTTGCAAAGTTTTGGAAATCAGAAGTGCTTTGTGATTGACTCACCACAAACTTAGTGCATACCTCAGTACACAATAAATAGGACTACAGGGCAAAGCATTAATAGACCTCCCTTATGGCATATAATAACTGAACCCATATCCCCAATATTCTTGTTTTGTTGCGCAATTGGTGATTTTCTTAAGAGGGTGATTAAATATGCTATATTTTCTTTAATGGGATCCATTCAGAAAGTTATACCCACTACAGGTAATTTCATTTTATATTCAGAGGTGAGCAGAACTGTCCAACTTGGACTTGTTAGTTGTTTGTCTCTCAGTGTGAGGCCATTGAGGTTTTCTCCATTCTCAAAATGCAGACTATAAGCTCTTTGGAGACGGGGATATGTCTTTTTTCAAATGAAGCTCTGTAATGAACCTTGTACTTTATAAATTAACCACAACTACAATAATAACAGGTTGTGCGTGACTGTGGTTCAGTGCAAGAAGACCCTGATAGATGCAGGCAGGCAAATATGATATAAAGAAGCCAATAGGAAGCATAGTCACCAAATATAAACCCAAAAGAAAACAAGGATGGCCTACATTCCACTATTTGCCTTGAAGAAGCAACCAGAGAGCAAGCAGCAGCTAAGCAGATGGTTCCCCATTCCTTCCTAGAGCTGAATACTGCAGGAAGTGCTGTTTCCTACATGTATTCCTTCAAAGCTTTTACAGCTTGACAATGTTGAAGAAATACTTTAGTGAAACATATGGTTTCCAAGAGAGGTAAAGAACCCTAAGCGCTCAACCTGCCTCTTCCAATTTTTTCCATCAATGCTTATGTTCCTCTAAGTGAATGGTACTTTAGGTGTTATCCAGTTGACTGACATGCCACTTGGTTCCAATCTGCAAACAGCTTTCATAATTGAGGCTCTTCTCAAACTAGTTTACATCGTTAGAGCTGTTCTCCCATTTCCGCTTAAGTCACAGCTCAAACTTTTAAGGTCTTGGGAGGAACTATTATTAGGATCTAAGTAAGAGGTGCAGGACAATGCTGCAAACAGGCTGATTGCCCCCCATAGCCATAAAGAAGATTCCAGACGCAATGAAATGGTTGTATTAAATACAACAGATATAATATTTGAAACCTTAGTCAAACACAGAAAATAAGGGCATTTGAGGTTCTGTAGAAATCTGGTAGGGATGCATCTTACCAGCCAATGGCCATATTTACAGGGGAGTCTATGATTCCCCAGCCAATGATTAGAAGCACATTATTTCTTCCTTGCCTCGGGTATGTGAACCTAACATGCACAGCTCAATCCCACTGTCCAGCGTTTACCAAAAAGTGTATGTCAGGCCAAAACTCCACCCTTCAGGGACCCACAAATCCAAAGGCATTGGACAATGCCTAAAGAGTGCCCTTAACCCAATAATGCCTCATGATTTCCATCCTTCAGTTGCTTATAATTCTTCACATATCTACACTAAATGCCAAACAAATGATAAGAGCAGTGAAGCGCCTTTCCCAGTAACCCAATTAGAATCCCCAGGAGCGAGGGTAGTTGGAAAAGGGGGTCCTAAGAACCAATTAGGGATGCGGGTGGCACTGTGGTCTAAACCACAGAGCCTAGGGCTTGCCGATCAGAAGGTCGGCGGTTCAAATCCCCACGACAGGGTGAGTTCCCGTTGCTCAGTCCCACCTCCTGCCCACCTAGCAGTTTGAAAGCACATCAAAGTGCAAGTAGATAAATAGGTACTGCTCTGGTGGGAAGGTAAACGGCGTTTCCGTGTGCTGCTCTGGTTCGCCAGAAGCGGCTTAGTCATGCTGGCCACATGACCCAGAAGCTGTACGCCAGCTCCCTTGGCCCATAGAGCGAGATGAGCGCCACAACCTCAGAGTCCGCGACTGGACCTAATGGTCAGGAGTCCCTTTACTTTTACCTTTAAGGACCAATCAAGGATTCCCTCAAAAATATTCCTCCTTAGGCCTATAAAAAGTGACTAAAACAGCCCACTCCGCTTACAGGGGGAAGGAGAGCATTACAAAGAGATAATGATCAAGTTGTGGGCAGAGCTGGCTTAAATAGCCCACTATCAGTCTCTTAACCCGTGTGGCTCTCCCACATCACTTTTCCCTCCAGGAGAAAATCTCCTGAGATTTCTTTTAAAGAAAGGGGCTGGTGGTGGCAAATGCACCCCACCTTAGAGGAATAGAGTTTTGCCACAGTCCTACCACATTGCTGAAGAGATAAGCTGCTCCTCAGAGTCAAAGGCACCTTGTCTCTTTGGCAATGGAAACTACTGGGAAGAAAACAGCAAGTCAAGCTGCAGATGAGTACATGCATGTCTCTTCTTTGAAAACTGGCCTATCTAGGAATCCCAGCTCAGCCATAAAGCTCCCTGGCTGACCTTGGGATAGTCACACTAACCTACATCACAGGGTTGTTATGAGGATAAAATGGGGAGCAGGAGAACCATGTGTGTTACTTTGAGCTCCTTGGAATAAGGAGGGATATAAATTTAATATTAGAAAATAAAATAAAAGAGTGTGTCAGACTGGTACAGTGCAACACAGGTGAAAACCGGTGAAGGCCGCATGAAAGGCATCCCCATTTAATTTGATGCTAGATCATGGCCACTGGTCCCATCACCTCCTGGCAAATACAAGGGGAAGAAAGCAGGGAGAGATTTTACTTTCTTGGGCTCCATGATCACTGCAGATGGTGACAGCAGTCACGAAATTAAAAGACGCCTGCTTCTTGGGAGAAAAGTGATGACAAACCTTGACAGCATCTTAAAAAGCAGAGACATCACCTTGCCGACAAAGGTCCAAATAGTTAAAGCTATAGTTTTCCCAGTAGTGATGTATGGAAGTGAGAGCTGGACCATAAAGAAGGCTGATCGCCGAAGAATTGAAGCTTTTGAATTATGGTGCTGGAGGAGACTCTTGAGAGCCCCATGGACTGCAAGAAGATCAAACCTATCCATTCTTAAGGAAATCAGCCCTGAGTGCTCACTGGAAGGACAGATCGTGAAGCTGAGGCTCCAATACTTTGGCCACCTCATGAGAAGAGAAGACGCCCTGGAAAAGACCCTGATGTTGGGAAAGATGGAGGGCACAAGGAGAAGGGGATGACAGAGGACGAGATGGTTGGATAGTGTTCTCGAAGCTACCAGCATGAGTCTGACCAAACTGCGGGAGGCAGTGGAAGACAGGAGTACCTGGCGTGCTCTGGTCCATGGGGTCACGAAGAGTCGGACACGACTAAACGACTAAACAACAACAACAAAGTGGTAGCTCTTTCTCCTAAGTGGAGTTGACCCCTAATACAGCAGCATCAGGGGAGGAGTCCATATGTGCAGTACAGTGTTGATTGAGGCTTTGGCTCAGGTCTTTTGAGGACAGAATCAATTCCATCTTTTTGCTTTTCACCTAGAATTACTTTTAAAATAAGTGCTTTAAGAAATATCGTATTGTCTACCGAAGCTGGCAGAGAGATAAATCTGACACACATCTGCAGCAACTGACAATTTTCTTCATTTTTCTTTTTAAACAATTAATGTCATCCCTCTCCCCCTCCCAGTTTTTCAAAACAAGAGATTTCGTTGAAGGAAGAAATGGGGGGAAGAGCCTTAAACTTGTTCTGCAGATTCCTTTCAAGATGACTAGGCCTTTTTCAAATGACTGTCACTTCCCACTTCTGTTCTAATGAGCTTGGATAAGTAATTCAACTTAAAAGGTGAAACTAATATATGAGATAGACTTGTGACATGCAAAGCGAGATATGCCAAGCCTTTATTTGTTATAATTGTGATGATTATGGCGTACAGCTGATGAAAAAACCCCTTTTAAGTTGAATTACTGAAATAAATAAACTTTCCCGCAATTTTCTAATTTTTCAAGTTCCACCTGTACATATCCCCTGAACTGTAGAGAAGCTGAACCTGAGGTTTCGGTATGCAGATTCTGTTTGTTTTCTCAAGTAATTTTTTAAAAAATAGTCTGTAATGGATTGGCTGGACACAGAGGAATGGTGGGAGGCACCAGCTTGGGAACCCCCAAAGGAAGCAGGCTCAGAGCCCAGAGATTGGTGGTGGGACAGTGATGAGTGGTCAGAGGGAGAAGAGGAAGACTGGGAGGAGGAGGTGTCAGAAGCTGAGTCGCAGACAATAATATAGCCAGGAAAAGAGCATATTCAGTATAAAAGACAAATTACAGAGATGCAGTTACATATTGTCAAGTTCTAAAACTGAACCTATATATGCCAATCACAACGGGAAGTGAGTAATGGGGGTGTACTTATATGAACCTCCTTATTTATACAGTGGTACCTCGGGTTACATACGCTTCAGGTTACATACGCTTCAGGTTACAGACTCCGCTAACCCAGAAATAGTGCTTCAGGTTAAGAACAGTTTCAGGTTAAGTACGGACCTCTGGAACGGATTAAGTACTTAACCCGAGGTACCACTGTATAATAAAAAATGGAGACTAGTCTGTGTCAAAACTGTATGATTTGGCTTCACCTCAGATGTCTGACCAGACATTCTTTTTTTGAAAATCAGGATAAAATTTACAAAACTAGCTACCATTGCAAGTTGAGTTGGGTGAGTATATTAAAATAGGTAACTGCATTACATAGTTAGATTTCTATTTAATGGGATGCTATCTGTGAAAGCCGTTCAGAGTCTCTTATAGCTCAGATACAAAATCAAATTTACATTTACGCTGCAAATTATGTAGTGAACGCTGCAGAAACTGTACACATATTGTTAAGATTCCTCAACAGCTTTTGCTTTAAGCTGCAAACTCTCTCTGCAGTACTTAGTCTCATCTGATTAAAAACCAATATCACTATGAAATTAGCTTTTGTTCTGCAAGTAAACTAGAGCAGTCATTTTTCAAAAGCTCATGCTGTATTATTAGTTAGAAATTGTCAATGCTCTGGAGATATGCCACAGTATTGTTACTGGATGTCAGTCAGCCGGATGATAATGAGAAGCAAGAAAATGAAAAATTGCACAAAGGGAAATGCTTAAGAATCAACATAGAATTACTGTGCTTAGAAAGGCAGGAGCATTTTCAAATGCATTCTATTGTTGAGAAGATTACAAAAAGCAAAAAAAGAAGTGTATGTGTAAATTTATAACCTTGACAAAATTAGCAGATTATTTAAATCTATGTCATACATAAATAAGGTAAATTTAAGCATGTAGCTAGGAAAAAAGTGGGGAATAATCAAGATGTCATCAAGTGGTGGTGCTGGTGATGCCTTTCACAAACAACATGCACAAAAATTCTGTCTAATGCAGTATCGTGAGCCAGTAACATTTGCTGTAGATGACACGTGCCTGTAAGTCTGAGCCAAAATGGGAGTCACATTCCCAGAACACTTTTGTCTCCTCCACAAAGTGACCATCTTTCATCAGTTTTTCAGTTGTCCTCAAAAATAAATGAATCCTTTCCCTGGGACTTCTATAGGCAGTGGCCACGCCCCTGTTCTGAATCTGAATATTTAAAGTCTATGGGGGAGGCATTTCAATGCAGGAAGCATCTTAGCTCTCCATGATGTCATCACATAGTCAAATCTAAAAGCATTTGATTCCTGATTGCCTGGGGTCTCCAGGAATGATTCCTAATTGCCTGGGATCTCCAGGAATGGGAAGAAGCCCTCATAAACAAAGAAAAATAGATTCAAAGAAAAAGCAGAGAGAGCTGTAAAATGGATGCAAACAGACACACACCCTGCAAAAAAAGCATGTTTTCCATACCGAAAATGTTTCTGGGATAAAAATTGTCAAAGCCCTGTTTTCCTGCCTTTCTGGCTGCCTATTGGAATAGTCAGTGGTTAGCATTTATGGGCTGCATTCCAAACAAGCATTGAACCATTCATAAGACTAGAATCAACCTGCTACAAAGAGAATTTTATGATTGTACTAGATGAATAATCACGTTTGATCATACTTAGTTTTCAGGATTATTAAAACAGTAGCCAAACTATCATTTTGAGTGGAAATGTGTTCAGCTTACCTTAGGGTTGCCATAGATCCAGATTTTCCTGGATATGTCCGGGATTCTAATTACAGAATGAGTGCCCATTGGGAATTTCGGGAAATCAGCAAAATGTCTGGGTTTTTGAAAATCTTCCCCTCAAAAAGCTCAACAACTTTTTGTGTCGGGATTTTTACTTCTTGAAATATGGCAACCCTAGTTTATCCGTGTCCCTCCCCCCTTTATGAAAAGGTTTTTTTCTGCTAATTAAAGTAAATACTTTCAGCAGGCCAATGTGCATTACAGACTATATTCCATTTTTGCAAATTATGTACTGCAGCATTCAAAATCTATATCTGCAGAAATCTCCCTACGCTAAGACATTTTAAGGTAAATACAGTGGTACCTCAGGTTAAGAACTTAATTCGTTCTGGAGGTCCGTTCTTAACCTGAAACTGTTCTTAACCTGAAGCACCACTTTAGCTAATGGGCATAGCTGTCAAGTATCCCTTATTTGAAGGGACAGTCCCTTATTCCAGCGCCATGTCCCGCTGCTGTCCCTTATTGATAGATGTCCCTTAAATGTCCCTTAAATGATGTCCCTTAAATTTCAAAGGAAGCAGCTCCTCTCCCTCCCTCCCTGCCAGCCAGGGAGGAGGGAGGCTCCAACTGTGTTGCATGGCTGTGTTGCTCACCCAATAAGAAGTCTAAAAACGACTGGGGGGTGGAGTTTGCATGCCTAGTATGTGGCTAGTTAATGCAAGCTGAGGGGGTTTTTGAATGCTGGACGCCATTTTGTTGCACGTGCTGCTGCAAACTTTGCAGTGCCAAGCCAGCCCAGGGAGCCATCTTAAGTTGAGGCTGCATAGGCCTTGTGGTGCATGTGATTCAGATTCTATTCAGTTGAACCTCTGGTTACAAAGTTGGTTGGACAGTGTTCTTGAAGCTACCAGCATGAGTTTGACCAGACTGCAGGAGGACAGGAAGACTGGAGTGCCTGGAACAGGTGAGGCTGTAGGTCCCTTATTTTGGCTGCTGGTCCCTTATTTTCAAGGCTGCTGGTCCCTTATTTTCAAATCTGTAAGTTGACAGCTATGCTAATGGGGCCTCCCACTGCCGCTGCGCCGGCACTGCGTGATTTCTGTTCTCATCCTGAAGCAAAGTTCTTAACCCGAGGTACTATTTCTGGGATAGTGGAGTCTGTAACCTGAAGCGTCTGTAACCTGAAGCGTCTGTAACCCGAGGTACCACTGTATCATGATGCCTTCTCCCCATTCTTTATCCAGCTGCTGAACAGTCTGGCAGCTGAATCTACCTTCCACTCTGGCATTCTTCTCCACTTCTCCAGATGACAGCAGGCTAGCTTAGGGGCAAAGGCTGTGTGGTACATTCACCTCTAACACCTTCTTACCACTCCATGTCATCCAATACCTGTTACCTAAGGCAGGGGCGTCTTACCTATAGAGGCTAGGGACGCAGGGCGCCAGGGTGCCAAGTTCTGGAGGGCACCAGGGAAGAGGTGGAGGCTGGATGTGGTGCCTCCCAGCATCAGCTTGCTGCCCTCACCCACCTCAATTATGCCATGCCAAAGCAGCGCCAAGCCTGGAGCCTCCACCTGCCGTGGCCGCCATGGCACAAAGCAGCCAGCTGAGCCAGGAGCCACCGCGTCCAGCCTCTGCCTCTTCCCCACCGGAGGAGCTGCCCTCCAGCCGCTGCCTGCCTCCTGCAGCCCTGCAAGGCTGGGTCCATCGCTGGCAGTGCTGTCCTCCCTAAAAAAGGTCGGCAACTCTGGAAAACAGGGGAGGTGGGCGCTTGAGGGATCTTTGCACAACGGCGTCGGATATGCTTAAGATGGCCCTGACCTAAGGTAGCTGCTTCACTCTGCCGATTGGTAGGGTCAACACTGTTCATTGTGTAACTGCATGATCTCAACACCCCCCTCACACAGCTGTCACAATTTCTGGCTTCACACAACCTCAAGCCCACATCACCACCATTTAGATAGTCCAGCAAGCACAGAGCTAAAAAATTAGGACCTCAAGATTAATTGACCCAGTTTCTCAAGTTTATTGCTCCAACAATTGGTCACTCTCCAGAATTATGTAGCTGGAATCCCAGCAAATCTCCTGTCCCCAGCAATCATTGTATGACTGCTCCCAAGAAGGAGGCACAGCAACAAGTTGCCAAAGCACCAGGAGACATTAGAAACAATGACAGCAACATAAAGGATGAAAGAAGGGGGCTTTTTGTTTTTGTTTTGCATTTTTAGGGTTGTTTTGGGGAGCCATTTTGGCCAATTTTCGCCTTGAAAAATAAAACAGGCCAGGATTCAGTTCAACACAGTTTTAAACTCTTTTTAAAAATCTAATTGTCTGCTTTATGAGAAAGATGTCTAGCTTTAAAAAAAAACCCACACCAATATGTTTCTCAATATGTAAGCTGCATGTAAATGGGCTCCACCAGGGGTTATTTTAAAAAACAATGATTACTTATAGCTTTGTTCCAGATCATAAATTGTGATGATTGGTTGTGAAAATTAAATGACTATCATCAATTAAGTCTCTATGAGCCACAGCGTCTGAGCTTTAGGGAGGATAGTTGTATCGATCAATATTTGCTCACCGGTACATATCCTCCTCACCAGCACCACATTCTCAAAAGCAAAAACTGAAGGTTTCCATAGCTCTTCCCAAAGATTTATTAGTTTATCTTTCACAGGCTTGTGTGAGTTTGATTAGTTTTTGTGCGGATGAGGGTTAAATAACAAACAGGCTTGTTCAAATACTTTTTATGGGTCCAATCATACCTCTTGAAATATAGACCAGGTATACATTATTTATGTGGTAATGGTCAGGGTCATGCCGCCAAGCTGTTTCTGAGAGCTGCACTCAAAAAATAATAAAAAGGAGGCATTAAATAATTCAGATGTCATTGAAGAAAAATTGGAGGACTTGTTGGGCAAATATCAAAGCAATCTAAATCTAGTGTGTGCAGAAGACATCTCGGGCCATGGCAAAGGCATGGTTATTATTTTGCAAACATTTTGCCTGCACTGCAAAGTTTGAGAGACCACTGACTGTGAAATGAGATGCCTTCTACTTAAAACCCACCCACATTATTTCCATTTTGGCTCTTAATATCCAATGGTTCTATTCCATCTCAATAAAATAAAAAAATACTTAGTTTCCAACACTTGAGCTTAAAGTGGAGGGAAGGATTTGGAAAGGAATACAATAAACTACGGCGTAGTAGTTGAATAGCTGTGTAATCCCGCACGATAATGCTAATGTAAATGAAGTATATTTTCCATAGCTCTGCAGTAAAAATCACAATCCAGACCTCCTTAATAGGATTGCAGCAGGAAGCAGATCCACTGGTACATACCCAAAGCTGCTGAATTGCTTCATAATCATTTTCCTCAGTGAAATACACAAATCTCAACAGCCAAAAGGAGCAGCATGTCACATATTCTGGGGTGTGCATCAGCTCTGTGTGCACCCCAAGTTACGGGAGGAATCGTGGTAATTCAGGGAAAGTTCTCAAGTTTCCCCAGATGGATTGCTCTATTAGCGAGGTGTCTCAAGGTGGATGAAAGACACTCTAAGCTTCCAAGTGGCTTCAGCGTCCAATAACATGCACAGCCACTTTTGCTTTCCTGAGAAACAAAACCCAGCTTACTGGGAAAGTGTCCAGGAGTTTAGATGGGAGGGGTGGAGATTAAATGAGGGATATTTCAATTGTGCACATCTAGCTTTTCAGCTACAGTGGCTTGTTTCCCCAGGGCACTGCAATTGCAGTGATTTGGTGGAGAAACTAACATAATCAAAGCCTTTCCTCATGCAAGTTGATGGAGAAACCTCAATTTTATCCCCCAAAATCTTTGATATCCATTGGAGCTCATGCACTTTTAAATTATATTCCTGGGGTGCGGGGATTGTCAACAACGACAGTGGATCCTGTGACCTTAGGGTTACAAAGTAATTTATATTTCAAGTCTGGAGGGATAAACATCCACCATCTACTCTGCTAGGGAACGGAATATCTAACTTCCCTTTCTACATCTGAGCATATATCTTATCATCCATCTCATTTGATTATCTATTTGGATATAAGGACTGCTTATGTTTAAGTCAAGGCTGATGAATTAATTTTATTTTTAACAGCTGCTGACAATGTTCCTATTTTCTTTTTGTTACATTGGATGGGTGTGGGTGGGTGTGTATGAATTTGGGAGCGTACCTTGAATCAGGTCTATATGGGCTGTTTTTCCTTCAAACTACAGTGGTGCCTCGCAAGACGAAATTAATCCGTTCCGCGAGTCTCTTCGTCTTGCGGTTTTTTCGTCTTGCGAAGCACGGCTATTAGCGGCTTAGTGGCTATTAGCGGCTTAGCGGCTTAGTAGCTATTAACGGCTTAGCGGCTTGGCGGCTTTAAGAAAAAGGAAACAAACTCGCAAGAACTCGCAAGACGTTTCGTCTTGCGAAGCAAGCCCATAGGGAAATTCATCTTGCGGAACGACTCAAAAAACGGAAAACTCTTTCGTCTTGCACGTTTTTCGTCTTGCGAGGCATTCGTCTTGTGAGGTACCACTGTAAAAGTGGCCAGCCTAAGCACACTTTTCAAAAAGCATGCTTAATATGACATAAAATTTTGTCCTGATTTTGAACAGCTCTCTCTCTCTCTCTCTCTCTGTGTGTGTGTGTGTGTGTGTGTGTGTGTGTGTGTTTTAGGGCAACAGGGAATGGAAGGATTTGAAGTTTGTGAGTTCCACATTTTCCCTCAACAACAATTTACAAATCTATGTGAAACTCATGGACTTCACCAAAGGAGGGCTATGCCGCTTTCCCAAAGTACGTTCAAATCAGTAATCAAATCTTCATTATGGTCATAGACCAGCATAAGATTAAATCACCGTCAGACATAAATAAAACATACTAGATAGGCATTAAGGCAACTACAGGAGTAGAGGGTACACATACTCACATTCTCAGATACAGTAGACAAACATAAGATCAAAACTCACATAAAGCATGTAAATGAAGCCTTAAGTTTTAGTTCCCAAAGTATTTTCTGCACCAGAAAAAAAGGCTCATTTTCATATTTGCATTTTCCCACTTTATGTAATGGGCATATATAACCTGGATGCGGACTGGGATAAAAGCAGACTGTGTAACACTTTCTAATTAGTATGACATCCTTCCCATCTCATTTTCTTCCAACCAAGGAAATTGCTTCTACATGCATTTTCTCTTCATTCAGACCTTCTTTTTCACATTCATTTGCAGCTATTCTCCCCTGCATAATCCCCCAGCAATATTAAAATGCCTGTCATCAGTATAAAATCATAACATTCATTTGAAACCATACCTTTCTGTCAATATTCTGCCAAAAAAAAAAAATCCCACAGGGCAAATCAATCAAAAATCAACCGCTTATTTCCAAAATTAAATCAACTATACATCTGTACATCATAAGCACCACACTGCTAAAATTCAATGGATAAATTCTCCATTAACCCATGGAGCATCGCTGTCTTCTGAGAAACACATCTCATGGGATATCAGGGACTGGCAGGGCTCGGAGGAGTGTGTGATAGAGGAAGTGGGGCCCAAGGCTGATCCAAGGGAAGGAGGTGGTGAATTATGGGGCTTTGTGCCTCCCACAAAGCAGCAGCAAGGCAGGGGAAGGGGAAGATGCTGAGCAGTTGGAAATGGGGAAGCGGGTGCAGGATACACCAGGGGTGGAGACTGTTCCTGAGAGGGGCAGGCTGGTAAAATCCACTCCATCCCCTTCTCAGCTATCTCCCAGGACCAGGAGGGGCTTGAGGAAGCAGGCACAGCAGCAACTCCCATATAGGAGAAGTCACAGGTTGTTTGCATGCACCCCAGCAGGCAAGGGCACTAAAGTTTGGGTTGATTTGTGGTCAGGCTGTTGCTCCGAAACTCCAGCTCAGAGCACAAGCCTGGAGGTGGGATGTCAGCTGCTTAGCAGAAGTGTGTGTGTGTGTGTGTGTGTGTGTGTGTGTGTGTTTGGTGCACCTTAGGAGCCACTGTAAGTGCATGCTTTGTCAAGAAAGAATTAAAGGATCAACTGTTTGTCCTCCTTGGGCCGGTGTGCTCAGGACATGGGGTCTTGCATTGGGAATTACTAACTACATTAGCAGTGGTGTAGCATGAGGGGGAAGAAGGGTGGTTGCCTTGGGCACAAAATTGTTAGAGGGCACAAAATTTCAACACCCTGTGCTGCCTCAAAACAGCTGTGTGCTTCCATCGCTGGGCTCCATCGAAAACAGCTTCTCCATGCGAACCAGGAAGTGGGTTCTCCAGACAATGAAACGGTTCTTCTTTTCTTATCTCTGCAGTTGCAATCTCCTGGGTAACACAGAGCTGTTAGGCAGTTGAAAGTGCATGTATACTCCGTCCATTTCCCTCACTCTGCGCAGCCCTGGGCACTGGCAACCCAAACTATGCCACTGTACATTTGTAATTAGTAGCATTAAGACCGCTAACAATGCGCCCCTATGCCTGTCTACTTGGAGTCAGTCCTACTATGTTCAGTGGGGTGTACTCCCAGGTATAGGATTGAAGTTGAAAATTTATTATGCTGACTCAAACATGATATCCTAATTATATATGGCGTGACGCAGGCAAAATAATGCCAAGCACACAATGGGGGATGTTCCAGGCCTAATATACAATTTCACAGTGGAGAAAGTGCAGAGAGCCAGTGTAGAATCAGATCAAGTTGAAGGGTGTGGAGTGGGTTGCAAGGACTGAACACACTAAAAGAGCATTTTCAGTCGCTATTTATAAAGCGAGAGCCTGGAGACAACAGGACTGTAGCAAGGATGGTGGGGGGAGGGGGAACAGAAAGGCTCAGAAAAGTTTGCCCATTTTGCTTTGATTTTAGTTCCTGTGACTTAATTTTGATTTCAGATGTTTTTGCCCCTCCCAGTTCTAAAACCACATCCCATACGGCTGGGAAATTTGGGTTACCATTGGCACATGACTAATTAAAGTCCCATATCAGGACATGTCAAAAGAGCAGCTTGAAATTGAAATGTCAGCCAGATCTTCCATGATAAATTAATTAAAAAAACTGAACAGAATTAGTATTTAAAATAAATGCTAAACCCCTTAGTTGCCATTTTCCATGAACGGTTTAAAGCTGGAGTTCTTTCAAAACAGAATATCTACGTAGGAAGGATTCATCTGGGAATTGCTCTTTGTAAGGATGCTCTTGGTGAAATCATAAACTAGAGAAGTGTGAAGTCTCTTTCCCATACATTACAAATCACATATTATACACAGTATTTCCTGCAACAGAAATTGATCTTTTGGTCTGGAAAAGTAGCATAACAAGCAGCAGACCTCATAAGGAAAAGGAATGATCAACAGAATAATCTATCCTATTTCCTGAGTACACAAATGGGTCCATGGGGGAAGACAGGGCAGGAGCTGGTGTCTACTGGTGGGTGTACTCATGAGATGCACAATGAAATATTTGTAGGCAAAAGTCACACCTTTTCCCCAAACTAGTGATGGCTGCCTTGGGAAAGTGACAGCTTGCAGACATGAGCTGTCACCTGTCAGTGGCTATTAGTCATCCTGAAGGGAAGTAAGCATCTTTCTACTTGTTTTCCTTTGGCCTCGGGCTTGAAGATGCAGGAGAGAACTGGCTTGTTGATCTAAGGAAAGAGTATTTAATGTTGTGTCCTTCAGATGTTGCTGCACTACAACTCCCACCATCCATGATCACTAGCCATGCTAGCTGGGATTTGGAGTTCAACAACATCTGGAAAGCACTGATCTAATCAGGAGTGCCTCTGTCTTGTCTGAATTAATTCTGAGCTTGTTCATCCTCATTCAGTCCATTACTGAGATTAGAACAGAGATGGCTTTCTTGGATTTAGATGGAAAGGAGAGAGAGAGTTGTGTGTCAGCAGCATAGTGGTGGCATTGTACCCCCAAACTCCGGATGACCTTGCCCAGTGGTTTGATGTATGTTAAATAGCATGGGGGACAATATGGAACCATGAGGGAGTCCATGGGTCATGGGATTGAACAGGAAGACTCCAGCACCACCCTTCTGGACTTACCATTCCCAGAAGAACTGGAACCACTGGAAAACAGTGTCCTCAAGTCCCATCCTAGGCAGTCAGCCCAGAAGTCCCTCCAAGAGCAATGCATTGCACTTTTTCAAACCTTGAAAACCTGACACCTCCCCTTGTGGGTGGATGTGGTCATTTTGACTGCATAAGGATGGGTACTTGGAGAACAAATTTGATCTATGCCTATAGGATAATAAACCAAGCACAATGAAAATTTTCATGAATTTTCATGGTCTCTCTAGGGGAGCTGCAGCTTTCTTAAGCAGCTTGTGAAATTCAGGGAGCGCTGCATGTGGTAAAGGTTAGAATAGTCATTCATATATTACAGAATATTTGAATTTCAAAAGCTGATGTACTAAAGTACTAATCTCCTCCCTGTTCCCTGATTATAAGTGTCATTTTGTTATGTCAGCATTTCATGGATTTTATTTTTCTTTTTAATGAGGAACATGACAGTTTCTGCACCGCATGAATACCTAAAGAATTGAAAAGCACAAGCCAGATGATTAAGGGCCCAACCCTTACTCAGATAAATTAGTGCTATGCTAATGAGCTGGACTTCCAGCGAGAGCAAAGGACTACTCTAATGAATAAGGGCTGGGGGTCACAGCCCTCTGTTTGAAGACCTGACAGACTACCATGGGAAAATCTGGACTTTTTCAGCGTCCTTGCCTGCCAGAATCCATGAGAGTCATGGAAGACATCTGTGGTTTATAGTCTCAGGCCATGCTGCACAAACAGATTGCCCCAGTATGTTACCAACATCCCCTCATGAATGATGAGCGGAGTCAGCCGCAGTGTAAGTGCAGCAGTAAGTTTGTTAATGAAGGCAGAAAGGAGCAGTGCAAATGCAAGAGATGGACACAGAATGAGGAGCACTCTTAGATCCCAGTTGGCAAAGTGATTGCCACCTTGTAGCATGCTTTTTGGCAAGTGAATGGAACTAGGAGAAGCTCAGCTGGCTCAATTCTCTGGTGCCCTCCTCTTTTTACAGATATGAGCAGACAGTAATGTTCATGCACAGGTTCGGCCTTGCGATTGCTTGTCCAAATCAATCATGAGTCTATGTTTTCTTAAGACTGGTTTTGAGCAAGGTAGGCAGCTGGGTGAGGGGTGGGAAGAGGAGAGAAAACACAAATAGCTTACTGGTACACCCAAACAAAACAGCTGTATGAGACTAGAGACAGGTAGTTTCTTCTACAGTGGTATCTCCAGTTACAAACTTAATTCATTCCGGAGGTCCATTCTTAACCCAAAACCGTTCTTAACCTGAAGCATGCTTTCACTAATGGGGCCTCCCACTGCCACCACCACGACGCCACACGACTTCCGCTCGCATCCCGGGGCAAAGTTCGCTACCAGGAGCACCTACCTATGGGTTAGCAGAGCTCATTACCCGAAGTGTTCATAAGAAGGATGGTACGTAACCCGAGGTTCCACTGTATAGACATGACAGTGGTTTGAAAGAGGATTGTACTTAGGAAGTAGGTACTCATTCAGGTTTCTTCCTGGAACACCTTACTTTGCACACCTTGCCTAGTGTTCCAGAGATTCATCTTATATCCTTGTTTTATACTTGTTTTATGAATGTAATTTTATTTTGTCATAATGCTGTTTGCCACCATGTTGGCAGTATAGAAATTAATGAAAATAAATAACATTGTCATTACTCAGTCAAAATGAGATAACAAAGCAAGTAACATTCATACAATCTGCACCATTTGTTCCTTTAATGTCATGGACGGGTTGGGTGCAGAGGAATAGTGAACCTCTGCAGAGGTAGGAACCAGCTGGGGAATCAACAAGGGAAGTAGGATCAGAGCCCATGGATTGATGGTGGGACCATGATGAGTGGTCACAGAAGAAGGAGAAGACTGGGGAGAGGAGGAGATGGAAGCTGAAGAGATAACAGGGCTTAGTGAGAAGGGAGAGTCTGTGGCAAAGAGAAGTCCAGAATCAGAGGCAGAAGCTGAAGCTGAAGCAGAGGAAAGAGGCCAAGAGGCAGAGATGAGTCAAGCTGGTGAAGAGTCATGGGTGTCTCTGCCTCCTGCTGTGGCAACCTCCCATTCCTCCCTGTCTTGCAGAACCAGTAGAGGCATGAAAGGAGAGAAGAGAGGTTGGCTTCATGCAAGTTTCGTCTCTGATTGCTTGGGAAGAACCCTGTAAAGGAGGGGACTTAGACAGCTGTGGAGAAGTGGGAACTTTCGGTCTCTGCAACTGATTCTTGAGGCAAGACCATTCTTTCTCTAAAGAGCTCAAGATGGCATACATAGTTCTCCCCACTCCTCATTAAATCCCCACAACAACCCTGTGAGGTAAGTTAGACTGCGAGGCAATGACTGGCTCAAGGTTACCTGGTGAGCTTCAAGGCTGAGTGGAGATCTGAATCCTGTTCTCCCAGAGTCTAGTCAGATGCTGTAACGCCGACACTGGCTCTTGTATAGCACCAGAAGCAACAACCTTTTTCAGGCATTCAAAAGAATGTGTGAGGGCCCAATCTGTGTAAGGGGCATGAGCACACCACCTCTGTCCCCAGCACCCCCATGTGTGAAGCCCTTGTCCACAAAGGAGGGATTCTTACTGTGTTCAGCTGAGTGCGGTTGTCAGGGGTTCAGGGACAGAGGCACAGGTGAGGGGGGAGACGGAGAGCGATGGGGAAGAATCCCAGGACTGTGAGGAAGAGGAGGACAATGACTTGAGGTCTTCCATGAGTCTCTCAAGTGAATCGGAGGATTCCCAGAAGGGGGCGCCCCTAGTCAGGCCAAGGGGGTTCACAGGGGGGACATGCCAGGGGCAGGGAAGCAGCAGGGAAACCCCGAGTGGGAGTGGGAGATCGGGGCCGGCTTCCCAGCAGGAACGAAGTGAAGAGAGTGGAGTTCCCAGTGTGACACACGGAGCAGAGCAGGAAGGAGACAGGGGAAGGAGATCGGGGCAGAACGTCCTGCCGGAAGAGGCGGAGAGTAGTACAGGGAGTAGTGTAAGTGTCAAGAGGAAGGTCAGGGGTAGCGAACGCGCGCCAAGTTCAAATGTGGAGGCGCGCGGAAATGGAGAGAGCCCGGAGGAGGAGGGGGGAACAGGCATCTGAGGAATCCGCTTCAGGAGAGAGCAGGAGGGAAGGGACCCAGGGGGGCAGAAAGACCCTGCGGAAAAGGAAAGACAGGAAGAGGTGGACTAGCACAAGCCTCTTAAGCTGGTGTAGGGGCGGGACCGATTCAGAGGGGACTTAAAACGTCTAGGCTAAGAGACGCGGGGCTGCGCGCCTCGGTTGTGAAAGCAATAATGAACTGCAATAAACATCCTTGTATATAAGAAGGACCTGGCGTTGGTCTTTTGTGAGCTGAGACCTGAGGCAGCCCTGACAGTGGTTATAATCTTATCCATGATAAGGAGCACCATGTAATCTGAGTTTCTGACAAGGAGACAGCTGAAGGTGTCTACTTCCCTGTAGACCTTCCCCCTCAACAAGTGAAGATCGGAAAAGGAGGAGGTGGAGAGGATGCACATGGGGACAGAGGAAGTGCACCTGCACTCTCTACCCAGTATAAGTGCTCCCCTATTACGTTTGAATGCCCTAAGAGGGCTAACAGTTGAGTGACTAATACATACTTATTAAGAATTACCATGTGGTGTCTGAACTGGAACATGTTGCCTGCAATAAGATGTGAAATCTGTGTCAAGCACCCAACCATGGAGAAGATAGGCAAGTTTCCACTTTATGCCAGTCCTGGTCTTAAGAGTTTCCCACTCTTTCTAAGTGTGACTTACACTTGAACCTTAACTTGGAACTTGGGCCAAAGATAATGGTGAGGTATTAATAGTAACACTGAATTACCTGCAAATAAATTATACAAGATAACTGTTTCTACAAAATGCTACTATACCAGCACTGAGTAGTAATCGGCCATTTCTCTGCCTCACCTCTCACACCAGTGCTTCCTTGAGAGCAGATTTACTTACCAGCAAGCTTCACAGTTTGCCAAGGTAAGCCATAACTTAGAGGAAGTTCTTAGCAGACCTGTGTGCATGTGTGACATACACACATTGACGCACAAGCACACATAAGGGGAGAAAGAAAATGAATTACTTTGCATGTACATATCTGTGCGTGAGAAGATTAAAACCATTTCCCCCCAAATGGCAGCTCTTTGCTTGTTCAAGATATTTATGATCACATCATTTAATATTTGATAAATCAAAGCCCAGTTGCACACTTAGATGTTATCTTTCATATCCTTGAGCATGATAACCTCACTCATTTTCCTGTCACTTCTTGCGTGGCCACTGGGATTTGTTTACTAATAATTCTTTTCTTTTCCTCTGGTCTTTTTGACAGTAAGGATATCAGTCTTTTCAAAGACAGGAGGGGGGGAAACCACTCTTCCTGTCGAGGAAAATGAGGTACAGTTCATGCATTGAACATACTTCACAGCTTACTCGATTACAAGAGAACTTCTGTCTTGCACGCTCTCGCCTTGTCTTGATCTGATGCACTTTGAAACAAAGTCACATCCTTGTTGGCATGTTGTTGCGAAGGATTGTTTGAAAGTTTGTCTTGAGGCAATACAGTTTGTCTTCCATTTAATAAGACTTATTTGTGCACGCAAGGTTAACCTTATCTAGAGACTTCAAGGAAACCAGCAGAGAAGGTTCCATCCCTCTTTCTTTTATCAGTGCAGTATAAAAGCACATACAAAAGAAGGCTAGGATTATTAGAAACATGTTATTGACTCGAGTAAAGAGAAAATACACTCTACAATATTTATTGCTGTTTCCATATTATAGGCGCTTATGCTGGTGCTAAAATGTGGCATGCTAAAAATTGTAATGTTTAGCCTCGCCACAATACTCTTACAAATTATTGTTATTATTATTTTCTATTCCATCCTTCCTCCCAAAAGAAGTCCAAGGTGGCAAATACACAACTGATAAAAAGTGAAAAAATATCTAAAACACACCACCTCCAAATCAGGAGATCTCCACTTAAATGCTTGTTGGAAGAGCAAAGACTTTAGTATAGGTGCTGAAAAGGCAACAGAGACCGTGCCTGTCTAATATTTATTGGGAGGGAATACAGGGCAAAGCAATTTGCTCTGAAAATCACTTTCTCTAAACAAAACAAAAGGTTAATTTAAACCAGCATTATACCATGTGTGGTGTCAGTACGACAGTGCTATTCTACACAGCGTTCTGATTTTAAAGACATTTGTGAATATGTCTTGCTTGGTTCACTTGCGGTGATTAGCGATCGGGGAGAAACTCACATGCTTTGCATTTTAAAGTGAGCCTTCCTAATTGCAGTTCCCAAACCAATAAGCTGACTGAAACAGTGCTATCCATTGAAAGGCACACATTTTATGGTGCTGTTCACCAGCCAAAAATGCATGTATTAGTGAAAATGATGTACAAAACTACCTTGCATTAGGAGGAATCGTAGGTAGGTAGGTATAAAAAATGTTCACAAATGCATTTATCAAGAGAAATCTACATAAGATCATAAGAAGAGTATACTGGATCAGGCCAATAGCCCATTTGGTCCATCATCCTGTTCTCACAGTGACCAACCAGATGCTTGTGAGAAGCCCACAAGCAGGATTTGAGCCCAAGAACCCTCTTCCCTCCTGTGGTTTCCAGCACAAATGGGCCTTCTTGGTGATAGCAACCACCCTTTGTAATGCTATTTCTTCATTAAATGATGAGGTGGAGACAATCATCTGCTCTGCATGCAAAATGGCCCAGGTTCAATCCCTGGCATCTGCAACTGTGAAGGGTCACTGCCAGTCAATTAACACAATACTGAGCGTGACGGACCAATGGTCTGACTCAGGATAAGGCAGCTTCATGTAATCCTAACCAAAGCTAAAAGATGTTCACGGAACCATTAGTGCATGTCGTATCCAGAGATCAATGAATAGTCGAAAGATCTGTATGCTGAAAATATTATTGCTGCTACCCTAATTTCAGTGCAAGAAGCGCTTCTGCAAACTCAGATGTCTGTGTGTGTCTTTTGCATTTTATAGGCAATTCCACCTGTTGAGATGAAAAATGAATGAAATTACTTCATCTAGAATTAAAGGCAGGATTCTCATTAGGATCTTGCTGTTCCCTATTTTCTAATTACAAGAATGTGCTGATCAATTTGCTTCAGGTTAGATCCCATCTGAGGTCTGAATTTTCTCACTGAAGTGCATATGCTTAATCTGAATGACCCCAATTTAAAACTAGGGGGGGGGGTTATTTCAGGCTTCCTTTCTTAAGGAATGACCACCCCTTACAATTTCCTCATTAAGGAAGACAAAAATCAGTTTGCAGACAATTCTTGCCTGTCCAATAAAGAGGTCCTGTATCATTTTAGGATACTCACAGCAGAATCCTAAGCATGGTTCCTCAGAAGTAGCCCCTTCTGAGTTCAATGGACTTACTCTCTGGTAAGTGTGTTCAGGGCCAGTTCTACTATTAGGCTAAGTGCGAGGCCTACCCTTGTGGGGCAAATGGGGGGGCAGTAGTTGAAGCAGTCCTCTGGCTGTTCACCCAAAACTGCTCCCTGGCCATTATTTTCTGTTGGAGGACAGAGCTATGTTTGCCACACAACTGGTCCAGGCACTCCCTAAACTAACTGTCTCAGGTGCGGTGGAAGATGCTATCCTTTCACCAGTGCTGAAGCAAAATTCAAGCCAGTCCAGCCAGTTTCTGTACAAAACCACTCAGGTTTTTAGATTTTTGGGAAGTGGCCCTTCTCTCACCCTTCTCAGTGGCTGCTCCCAGACTTGGGAACTCCCTCCCTAGATAAAGACTGGCTCCCTCCTTGCTGTCCTTCCACCGGACAGTGAATACTTCCTTGTTCCAACAACCCTTTGGGAATTGACAACTTTTTACAAAAGGACTGCTTTTATTGTAATTAAATGGTATATTTTGAAGAGATTTTATATATACATATTTAATTCTATCAGTGTTCAATTCTATTTTAATGATTGATTTTTCTATGTTCTTAATGGTTCTTGGGTTTTTTTTATCTTTGAGCCACCTTCAGTCCCATCAGGAAAATATGTGGGTTATGAGTAATAATTATTTCAGGCACCCCGATGTCTTGCACGAGTCCTAAGTGTGTTTGTTTCAGCATCAGACTTTTGGGGACATCTCTGCAAGAAGTAGGTTCCAAAGTGAAAAAGCAGCAAACAGGAACAAGCTTATTAGACCAGGCCCAGATCAAACTAGCTCAGTAACATTTCCAAAAACAGCCATATGCCCCTAAAAATTCACAAGTGGACAATGAACATTATGGTCATTCTTCATTATTTGTCCCTGGCATACAGTAAACTGCTGCTCTCATTTACACATGATGGGTTTGCTATTGTGGCTAACACTCATTAACACATCTGTCCTGCAGGAATTCTTCTAATCCTTTTCTAAAACAATGTAAGCTAGTACCCCCCACTGTATCTAGTGGTAGTAAATTCTACCAGCTAATTAGGTGCTGTGTGAGGCAGCGGTTGTCTGTCCTGAGTTCACTGCCCATGAAACAAGAGAAGTACAGGACTTCAAACAGAGCTCATGGCAAATCAAACAACGGAGAGCACTTCTGCACTCAAGTCTTGCTTGCAGGCTTCCCATGGGCATCTGACTGGCCACTGTGAGAACTTTGACTTGATCCAGCAGGGATCTTGTTACGCTGGAGAGGGTCTCTCTAAAAAGGCATTGTCTATGGACTTGGCCCAGACAGAGCACATTTAAGACCATGCTTCCAACTTTTTGCAAATGCATACCCTCCAACATACCCTAAATATGAAAACTTCTGCAATGGCAGCACAGAATGGATTTCTAAAGGAAAACAGGCTCAAAACACACAATGCAAATTCAGCCAGAACTGATACACAGGTAAACAGGCAGACTGAAGATAGGAAGAAATGATGACTGTATAGCGTGCATTTGACTTAGGATTCAACCTAATGTGTAATTTAAAGCTGGTGTTTGTATTTATTTATTTTTAATTTCCATGTCTATACCCAGATGTATCGTATACTAATACAGCACATTGCTTTGGAGTCCTCTCCCTGCCCTCCCGCTTCTGCGGTGCTTTTCAATTGGTCAAGGGAAATATGCAGTATAGGCAAAATATTCTAAGTTTCATCCAAGCAGGCACACCACTGGCTCTTAGGTATAGATGCTTAGGATGAAAGGAAGAAACAAGATTGTCTCAGCACTGTTGCTTATCTCAGACTGCCAGAGCTCCAACTAAGATGATTTGGGAAGTATTTGGGCTTCCAAAAAAGATTAGAAAGACTGAAATGGACTTTGTGGATTAATGTGAGTTTTGATTTCCTCTCTCCCCCCCCCCTTTTCCGCAGAGCGCCCCCCCTTCACTGTGAGTTAGCCAGAGAAATGTAACAATGTAACATGCCTCAGGTTTGCATATCATGATGAGCCACACAGAGGAGGGGGGCGGGTGAGAGACAGGGAAAGGCGTTTCTTTAAATAGGTTTTCCTTGCAGGGAGAAATGTGAAGCTGAGGATTTCATGAGTATTATGCCTTTCTGCACGGCCAGTAATTGTAGCTGGCAGTGTGGTTCTAGTGGCAAAAAAAATAAAGTCTAAGAAATAACTCCTCATTTCTCTAAGAGCCGAAATTCTAGACGGCAAATGCTATAATGTGGCTTGTGGACAAGAAATAATTACAGCAAAAATCAGGGCTACCTGATAGTTGTGGTGGCCATTAGGGTAACAGCCACACTATGCATTTAAAGCACCACTATACTGCTTTAACGGGATGTGGGTGGCGCTGTGGGTAAAAGCCTCAGTACCTAGGGCTTGCCGATCGAAAGGTCGGCGGTTCGAATCCCCGCGGCGGGGTGCGCTCCCGTTGCTTGGTTCCAGCGCCTGCCAACCTAGCAGTTCGAAAGCACCCCCGGGTTCAAGTAGATAAATAGGGACCGCTTACTAGCGGGAAGGTAAACGGCGTTTCTGTGTGCGGCTCTGCCTCGCCAGAGCAGTGATGTCACGCTGGCCACATGACCCGGAAGTGTCTCCGGACAGCGCTGGCCCCCAGCCTCTTGAGTGAGATGGGCGCACAACCCTAGAGTCTGTCAAGACTGGCCCATACGGGCAGGGGTACCTTTACCTTTATACTGCTTTAACAGTCATGGAGTATCCTGGGATGGAAACTGTAGTCTGTTAAGGGTGCTGAGCTCACAGTGTCTAAGAGCTTTAAATGTGTGGCACGGATGTGACAAGAATCTCTGTAGTGAATGGCACCTTTTAATATAATTTTATCATATGTATTGAGCAGGGCCTGGACTAGCATTAGGCAGAATGAGACAGCCGCCTCAGGCAGCTGGTTTTAGGTGTCATGAAAGGGTGGGAAATGGTTAGATATTTAATTTATTGCATTATATTTTTTTTTTACTGCTAGGGATTGTGGATTTTTCTACCTAATAACTTGACAGCCCTGGGGTGGTGAGGGCATTTGCTCTTCCACCTCAGGCAGCAAAATATCTTGGACTAGCACTGATTCTGAAAAGAGCATACCTGATTATCACTGAAAAGTGGTTCTCTAAGGGGGCAGTCCTAACTTCTCCTCTGTTCCAGCCATTCCAGATAGGGCAGCAATTAGGCCCTAATTGGACCCGATACCATCACATGATGGCAGTGGGGTCAGTTCAGAATCCAATGGACCCTGGGCCAACTCAGCCCCACCTCTTCCCAGCCTCCAGAAAGCCTAAACATCCCCCCTTGTGCATGTTCAGTGGGAAGAAGGGTGAACTCCATGGCAGCAGAGTGATGCTGCCATCACTCCATAGACAGTGATTGATAAGAGACCAAGAAGGACCAGCAGGGCAGGGCAGAGGGATGCCTCCACCCAATACAAATACTCCCCTCCAGGCTGGTGTGCAGTTTGAATTGCTGCATAAATGTTTTAACCATGCAGGCTTCAACAAACTGACTTAAGTGGCACCCTGCTTGCTCAAGAGCATGACATCATTTAGGTCTTGGTCCAGGTCAGTCCATTCACCCTTATTTAATTGACAGATTGCCACGCAAATGATGGAATGGCCATCTCTCTCAGTATACATCTATGCCGGAGAATTGGGGCTGCTAGGTGTATTCCAAAGGTCTACCGTACTGTGCTAATAGGGCCTTCTGGAAGCTAAGATGCTGCATGACACAATGGCTATGCAAGTTCTGCTGATACAGGGGGCCACCAGGTGGCGCACTGGAAGATGGCCGACAATAACATCTCTCCGACCCACACGAGGTAATTAAGAGGCTGCTATGGGAACTATGCAGCCTTCCCGCCCCCCCCCCAAGGAGATGGGGGGGACTGCCTTGCCAGCGGTGTCCATAATTCACCCCTGGATTCGAAAGAAGGGGGTGTGGACACATGGCACAAGCCCTCGAGTGAAGTCGGCTCTTCCTGATGCTGTCTCCAATCAGCGCACTGGTTCGCTTTAGCTCGAAATATATAATTGGAAACATATAATTGGAAAGAAGCTAAAGCACATACATCAAGCGAAGATTGGGAGTTAAGACTGCTGATTAATGAATCTCTGCAAGTGGAGCGACGGGCGGGACAAATAAATCAAGTGATGAATCACCATTAAGAGACTGGTATGTTTGGAGTGAAACGGAAAGGAGGTGGAGGAAAAAACTTTTCTTTTCTTTTTTGCCTTGAGTATTAATAACCCTCCACCCCAGAGAGAGAAGAATTGTTGCATTTTTTTAATCACAAGCAGAAATTCAAGAACTGTGTGGAGTGAATTATTGATCAAAGAGAGGATTGGTAAACATCGGAGAACGGAGGAAAGTTTTATGACGCAGTTTTAAATGGCGTCTTGCTAAGAAAGGCTTGCCTAAGAAGGACGGGGGGGGACCAGGGTCATCGGAATGTGAATGAGGATTGGAATGTGATCTAGACCTGGCAGAGCCCCTCTGAGATATGCTTGGCAAGCCTGGGAAAATTAACGGACAGACAGAGGGAAAGTTCTTTGTGGAGATGTGGAAATGGCGTCTGTCCTTATGTGATATGATTTTTGGAGAGTGTAAAACCCACACAGAGGATGTTTGTTTTCAACCTGCTTGTGAAGATTATCAGAGATTATCAGAGATCGCAAAGAAAGGAATATATGATAACAACAAGAAGATGAAGAAAGTAACAAAGAACTGGATGAAACTGTCTAATTAAAGCAGCAATATAAGTGGTGCTTGGACCCCTGTTTGGACCTTGAAGTATGGGTACCCCCAACAAAAATTTAAAAATCTGGCTGTATAATTTGGAACTAATGTGATTTGGAAATAATGTGATTTGATTGGCCTGTTAATAAAAAAAAATTATATTTGGGGAAAAAAAGTTCTGCTGATACAGCTTGTGAGTGTCTGCCCCCAACCAGAGTGCTGTGAGTTTACACTTCATAGCCATTCTCAAACTTTTCACAACAGCAATACAGGCTGTTTATTTAATTTTGCATCCCCACACTGTCCAGTTCCTGAGGTTCCCTGAGCAGGTTACAAAACAGGTAGAAAAACCATAAACTGCAAGAATATAAAAATAAAACATAACATGGAGAGATTGACAAAACAACAACAACCCTGAAAGAATAAAAAGTTCTTCACCTGTATCTGGACATGATTCACAGGGAATTCAGATTCCATCACAACAATATATCCCATAGAGTGCAGGAGGTGTCCACACACTGCATGAACAGCAGATATCATAACGTTTTTATTAAAAGCTTTCATTAGAATTACAGCTGGTTTTTTAAACTGCTTATTTCCTAACATGACTTTGGATTTCTCACTTGGAACAACATCACACGCTTATTAACCTTTCCGAGGCTCTGTGGCTTACAGTAAACAAATTAAGCATCAGTACAAAAATCCGGAAAATCACCCAACCAAGCCATAAACTAGCTAGAAGAGATGAACTTTGTATACCCTCCAACAGACTCAGAAATGGACATCCCAGGGACTTCCGGGTTAGCGCCATCGGCTAATGGCGGATTCCCTCCGAGCTCCGGAGGGAATCGGCTCCGCAGGATTTGGGTCTAGCCGCTGCGGCAACGCGGGGACCCTTAAAAATCACAGGCGGTGCAGCCTGTGAACCTGGTGACTCGGCGGGCACCATTTGCGCCCCCCGACCCACGAAGGAGCCTTTTTAAAGGCTTCGGAACGGGGGACGGGGTGAGTGGCGCGGTGCTGAGAGTCGACTGCTTCTCCTGCAGAGTGAAGCCGCATGCCATGGTCGGAGAGCGCTGACTTCTTCTTGTGAACAATTGGATTTTAAAGCAGCAACCCGTGAGTAGTACGGAAATTGGATTTGTAAAGGAATTTTTTTAAATTTTTTTTTTTTTAATTAGGCACGATCGGGG
The DNA here is from genome assembly GCF_964188305.1 of Podarcis bocagei. Taxonomy (NCBI): domain Eukaryota; kingdom Metazoa; phylum Chordata; class Lepidosauria; order Squamata; family Lacertidae; genus Podarcis; species Podarcis bocagei. The sequence goes on from NC_138134.1 coordinate 33,820,380, forward strand.
AAGGCGCAAACAGGAAGTCCGTCTCCCCGTCTTGTATATAATCTAAAGCAAGGACCAGCTAACTAAGGTCGAGAGGATTTTTTCTTTTTTTATTGGGTAAAGACATTAATTTCACGATTTGGCAGTTTAAGTAATCTTACTGGAGGATAAGAGCTAATTTTGGGAGCTGAAGTGCCACCCCCCCCCCGGACCCGGGAGTGATCCGCGAGAGAGCCTGTTGAAGAGATATTGAAGAGTTTGACAGCTGTCAAATTAGCTGTCAAGACGGGAAAAGAGAACTTTGTTTTCTATTGTCTCTGCTGGTTATATTCGTTACAATTTGGCTATATTTTGTCAAAAACAAGGAAAAACTGATACAAACTAACTTGATTTTTGGATTTGAACTGGAAGGAATACTAAGTAACCAAAATCCCTCTAGAGGGGGTTTTGGGACATTACAAGAATGACTGAAGGAGGGAAAATTCAAGCTAAATTGGACAGAGTTTTTTTTCTCTTGGGAAAGTTACAAGTCCAAATTGATGTTTTGGCTACCAACGTTGCAACTCTGGACTTAACAGTAAACAAATTCATTGAATTTGATAAGGACTTGATCCAGGAAGTTCATGCAGCTGGACAAGAGGAGAAATTTGAGAACTTTGAGAGTGTGGAGAAAGAGATACATGTTGTTTCTGAGGAAAAGGAAGGAGGAGATGCAATGTTGCAGATGACAAAGGAGAGCCAGAGGCCTGACATGATGGTTATAAATGAAAATAAGAACTTGATGATGAAAATCTGGTCCGAGCTGGAGATTGAAGAATGGAGAGATCTCCTTATGTGGAGATCTGAAGACCCAAGGATTACAAATTTGATTAAGGTGAAAGTTGGAGCTTTGGGGACATTTGGACTTGAAAGGAGTAAGAAACAAGATTTGGGCTCCACTTTTAAGTATGGAGGTCTGGCTGGAAGAAACATTGTCCCTATCGGGCCAGAGCGTCTCCGAGGTCTGGTGTTTAATACTAAGGACTATCAAAAAAACCGGCAGAGAGGAACTGAGAGAGAATTAAGAGCCTCGGACGTGAGATCTCCAGGCTGATAGCAGATTAAAACTGATGGACATTTGTTGGGGATTGAAACCGGGAAAGGGGATGGGGTGGGGTTTGGGGATCAAAAGGGTGTATAATTATAATCCGTCTTTTTTCTTTTTATTCTGTTTTGTTATTAGCATGAAAAGTGGGGAATTCATGGAAGGGAATTTGGGTCGACTTTAGAAAAAGGATTTAAGATTTAAGAATGAGCATTGATGTATAAATTTTGATGTTGTAAAACTGGTTTTTTAAATTGAACTAAATATAAAAAGGTTAAAAATTGGGGATAAGAACTTGTTGAATTAACAATTTGAATTGGAATATAAGAAGGGGAGGTGTGGGGAAGTCAGGGAAATATGTTATAGAAAAATAAGGACTGTAAACTGTATATGCTTTCTTTTTTTTTTTTTGGTTTTTTAATGTATTAAAATGGAAAATTCTTAATAAATATCTATTTAAAAAACAAACAAACAGAAATGGACATCCCAGTGGAGAGGATCATTTCACAGGTTTGGAGCAAGTGATGCACAGCCCCTGCCTCTAGGTTTGAGATTTCTCACTTCCCACTGAGTGAGCACATGAAACAAGGCCTGATTAGACAACTAATGTTGGTGTGCGGAACAACATAAGGAGAGGTGGTCTCTGAAATGCAAGTGCTGTGAATTTCAGATGGGCTTTGAGGATGAAAGGTGAAGCTGCTTTAATCTCTGCAGGAAAAATCTCTAACGTCTAACTCACAAACGAGGAAGGATGCATTGCAGTATCTTCCTTTCATACACCTCAAAGTGTTCCCAAGGCTTTCTAGCAAATATATGTCTTAACTATGTACTATAGATTTTAATGGTGCAATCACAAAATTTTAAGATGGCCTAGATTTTAGTTAGGTCCTATCTACCTTTACAAACTTTATTAACTGGGGTGGGTGAGTATAATACTCTATAATTAAATCTTTTGTAATTACATTGCAGGACAATGGCACTCTTGATTGCAGTAGAAATGGAACTGCAAAACATCAACAGTAAATCGACAAAAGTAATCCACAAGATTGCCTTTCTCCTGTATCTGATTTGGTTTATCTCCAAAGGTGAAAAATTCACTTCAGATCTCAGAATGAAGGTGGTTAGTGCTGACAATGTCATTAACTACCTTTCAATAAATAAAAAAGATACCCAAAATACATATTTTTACCAAGAATTCTGCTTGTTTTGTCTTATTCAAAACTGTGCATAGATTGTCACAAATATACAAAACCGGTATTACTAATTGATAGCCAAAAGTCATATGCTACTCCAAATAAAATTTATTTGACCACCAGTAGCCCCACCTAACTTTAACCAGAGTATAATTTTTAAAGCATGGCCATTCACTAATAAGTAAAATGTGTAATGAAAGCCCCCCCCCCCGCACCATATAGATATCTATATACATAAAAATGTAAGGCTGTCGTCATGCAGTCCCCATTGGAAAAATTGTAGTGCCGCATCACAATCCTAGATTTGCATTAAGTCATAGCACAGCTCCCACTGGAGGATTTGTAGTGTCTCATCTCATTCTAAAAAAATAAAGTTCCACTTTCTATCTGCCTCTTGAAGACATCTTTCAAGAAGCACCCATCTCATTTATTCTGTACAACTTCTCCCCTTAACTGTCAGTCAATGTCCTCACACCACTGTTCAGCTAGAACTGGACAGCTCCAGGATCATACTGTTTCATCCATGTTCGCCATCTCCATATGTATAAAGCCATCTCTATGGTCTCTATAAAGGCTTTAGTTCAGTGGTAGAGCCTTGGTATGCAGAAGATCCCTGGTTCAATCCCAGGCATCTCCAGGTGGGGTTGGGGATTCTGAAGAGCTTCTGTATTAGTGTAGATGGTAGCTTCTTGGGTTCCTGCATGGAATATTAAAAACCTCACACAACTTCAATGGGATGAAAGGGGGAAACCACAAATTACTGCCTACAGGCATGTGGTTCTGGGATATCACATGATTCGGCAGTAATAGTCACTGTTGTTATTTTATTTATTTCATTTATGAGTTGCTTCCCATGAGGTATCCTGAATGATTTACAATTTAAAAACCTATGTTCAACAGTTACACAAACTGTTAAAATAATTTCATATACAGTATAAAAACAATTATAAACAAAAAACCATTCAACTGAACAACAGGGCATACAGAAAATCAGTTCAACTCAAGACACATACCAGCTGGGATAGAGGCTTGTCAGAAGAATAAGGAATGCCTTTAGCAACTGTCAAAAAGACAATAGAGGAGATGCCTGTCTATTATGCAATGGAAGGAAGTTTCTAAAGGTAGATGCCCTCACAATAAAAGCCCAATTCTGACATTATGAAAATTGGATCTCCTGATAGGATGGTATCTGCACAATGCTCTCTTGTGCAGAATTCAATTATTGGTTGGGTATGTAGGGTATGAGGCCATCTTTTAGGTATCCCAGTCCTCAACCATATGGGGGCTTCACACAGCAATTCAAGTCCCCTGAACCTAGCGCACTAGCTAATGAATGCTAAGATATCAAGTTTTCTTTTCTCTTCCTCCAATAAAGACTGGAAGATTGTTTCTTATAGACCTTGCCAACAAGAGTACAACAATGGGACTCCTTCCATCAGGCGAATAGGTATTTCCCCCGTTAGTTGGATTTACCTGGGTCTGTTTCTGCTTCTTGGAAGACAGATAAAGCCATTCCTGTTCACTCAATTTGCTGCGGGAGAAAGAAGTTTGAGATACTTCCCCATAAGGAACAACTGCAGCTTTTAGGTCTGCTTCTAGGCTTGAGAGGCCCTTTAGCATGGTGACCTGCAGCCACTGCCCCAGATTGCTCAACAATGCACCAAGGCATTGTGGGAAGTGTTAAATGGTGCTCACAGCCACCTGCCAACTGCTGTGGCCCTGCCAGCTGCCTAAGGATGCTGGAGGTGCTTGGAGTGTGCTTCTAACCACATCTTACACAGATGCAAACTGTGGTATATACATTTGCACAACAGGCAGCTTTAGCAAATCACAGGCAAAACCTGTAGGATGACGACTGTCATTTGCAAACACATTTCTTGCATTTACATACATATCAAAGCATGTTACGTACCCCTATAAAATATACATCCCACTCTTAAAAAAAAAAAGATAGTTCAGTGGTTTGTAATTTATATGTCAGAAAAAGCATGGTTGTTTCCATTCTGTGGCATTATGTCCAAAACTGTCATCTGGGTTGTTTTTCTATGCACTGCTGTGACTTGATTGAGTTTCTTGCTATGTCCTCTACATTTATATCTTTTTTATTTTTTAAAAAAGCTGAAGCATTAAAAGGATTTGAGGAAGGGATTAAAGTCTTTAGCCTTCCAGAGAGCTCTGAAAGTTATTTATCATCTTAACTCATGTGAAACTCAAGCATCTATAAATCTCTCAATAAATTCACAAGCACTAGGAGTGGCAGTAGGCAAAGTAAAAACCACCCAGACTCTTGCACATTATGATGTATTGCGTAAAGCCCGCGTTTAATGCTTCCTTTGCTTAGGCAGAGGAACACTAGAGCTCTGCCATAGTTCACTATGAGTCAGTGTACAACTTATAGAAATCTATTGTGGTCTTGAATTTTCATATGCAAGGGCAGTAGCTCAGTGGCAGAGCATCCACCGGGAATGTAGAAGGCCTCGGGTTCAACCCCCACCATCTCCAGGTAGGACTGAGAAAACACTCTTGCCTGGAGCCCTGGAGAGGCACTGCCAGTCAATGCAGCCAGAAGTGAGCTAGATACACAAGTGGCCTGACTCTGTGCAAGGCAGCTAGTTTCCTGTGTTCTATATATAAAGTTAGGGACGCGGGTGGCGCTATGAGTTAAACCACAGAGCCTAGGACTTGCCAATCAGAAGGTTAGCACTTCAAATCCCCGCGACGGGGTGAGCTCCCGTTGCTCGGTCCCTGCTCCTGCCAACCTAGCAGTTCGAAAGCACGTCAAAGTGCAAGTAGATAAATAGGTACCGCTCTGGCGGGAAGGTAAACGGTGTTTCCGTGTGCTGCTCTGGTTCACCAGAAGCAGCTTAGTCATGCTGGCCACATGACCCGGAAGCTGTACGCCGGCTCCCTCAGCCAATAAAGCGAGGTGAGCACCGCAACCCCAGAGTCGGCCACGACTGGACCTAATGGTCAGGGGTCCCTTTACCTTTACCTATATATAAAGTTATAGATTTCAAATGCATGCCTTATCAAAGTAAAACATTTCCTTTAAATTTCAAATTTCAAATGGGGAGGAGAGGATTACTGGGTTGTTTTTGTTTTTATTATGTGTTTTTACATATAGTGATTTTATGTTATGAACTGCCCTGAGACCCGCGGGTATAGGGTGGTATACAAATTTAATAAACAACAACAACAACCGTCTCTAATAGCATCATTTGCAAATTAAAAAATAAGAATAAAAAATTATTATTTATAGCTCGCCCATCTGGCTGGGTTTCCCCAGCCACTCTGGGCGGCTCCCAACAGAATATTAAACAGAATAAAACTTCAAACATTAAAAACTTCCCTAAATGGAACAGTGCTTTCCCCAATGCCTTAAAAATGCCAAGAAAACCTTAAAGCCTCTTTTATTTTTATACAACCCATGCTCTGGTCCATGGGGTCACGAAGAGTCGGACACGACTAAACGACTAAACAACAACAATCATATTTTCAATACACTTTACCAAAAAAAAATCCATTTAAATATAACTGCAGAAATACAACTACCCTAGAGGAGACACAGATCATAAAAGCAACATAAGCATGTCATCAGGTTTCAAACTGTATCTAAAAACTTGGGGAAATTAAATGGTGTTTGTCTGGTGCTGAAAGGACAATAAAGGTAGGCTCCCTTGGGAGAGTGTTACACAACTATGGTGCCACTGCTGACAAGGCCTTCTTCCTGGTTGTGAATTTCACTCAGTATTATTGAGAGATGCTTCAAGGAACAATAGCAATATTGTACATTCCTAAAAAGAATCTCAGATAAGCTTACTGAAAAGTAGTGTTCCATAATGCGCTCACTATTGTTGTTTGCTTATTTATTAACATTATTATAGTGGATATGGTGCTTTAAAAGCAATGCATATTCCTGCCTATAATACATTAATATGAAGAATGCAAAAAGTTGTCAAGGAACACTCAAAGAGGCCTCAAGAGACATTGTCAGCAATTCACAGAGTAGTAATCTCCACTGCAGATCTCATCCTCCAGGGAGTCAATTTAAAATGAGGAAGGAAAAGGTCACATTAAGAGAAGCAGACAAACAAGTCAACCTTGAACATTCAGATCCTTCTAAATAAGGTGGGAGGGATAACCACCCTGTGCTTCAAATCTTATGGTAGGCCCAGCATGGATGGTCCTCAATCAAAACTTTAGCATGAGCCTCTGGAACAATGATTTCTTGAAACCACTGTCTCAGAAATGCACTTTTGAGTTTATTCTCAAACACAGCACTTAAGTTCTTTCAGAGTTTCCCCTGGCAAACAGGAGTCCTTCACTTGATTCCGAAGAAACCAGTTTGCTTAGGTGTCTGAATATGCGTAACTTAGATGGGCTCGAGATGCAATTAGAGAGACACCTTTGTGCCTGCCTGTTTCTGTATCAGCAGTGTGTGAGATTTGCTGACAGGCTCTGGGGAAATGCAGAAAACTGTGCATTGTTAAACTAGAGCAGCTCAGTCGTTTGATCCAAGACTCCAACCCCGAATCTTTTTTTTTCTCCAAGTTTCAAACTGGAAGCTTCAAAGGTGCTCACAAGGCAGATTTGGGCAGTGGCATGCTCTGTAACTCCCAAAGGGCTGCTTAATCGCTAGCTGTCTCTGCATTGGGGCTGCATCTTCCTTAGCTGGACGTTCAGCTGATGCTGGCGCCTGCTGAGTAAGATGCACATGGCTCCCCAACGAAACGAAGCTCAGCTGGCGAGTTAATTAACCCCCCCTCCCCCGTATGCACTGGAGTGTGTGTTAAAAAGTCTGTCAGTAAACGAACCTGGCATGTTTAGGATTTAAAAGTGATTTTGCTGGGAAGCATCCGGTGAGGACATTTTGTCCTATGCAGTTGTGGTGCTCCTCACACCACTGTGAGAACACAAGAGCCCTGCTGGGTCAGATGAAAGGCCCATCTTGTCCAGTATCCTGTTCTCAGAGTGGTCAACAGATCCATGGGAAGTCAGTGAGCAGGATCTGAGTACAGCAGACTCCCACCATTGTGATCCCTAGCCAATTATATTCAGAGGCATACAGCCTCTGACAGTGGAGGTAGCTATCATGGCTAGCATTATCCTTCATGAGTCTATCTAAACTCCTTCAAAGCCATCCAGGTTACTAGCCATCATTAGGGGGAGCAGATTCCATACTTTCGCTATGTCTATACACAGTCTCAATAAATTAAAATGATGGACACAATTCAGCGAAAATTAAGGGGAAACGTGTCAGGGACTGGGCAGAGGAGGAATGGTGGAGACCGCCTCCCCAGCCTGACCCTTCCAGAGAAGAGGAAGATGGTTCAGAATTACAATAAGGGTTTGAGGGAGGTCACAAAGTAGGGAGATAATGGGAGAGAAGGAGCTGGCAGAGCCGGAGCAGCAGCTGGCTGACACGTTGTCACTAGACAGTATTCCAGACCCACCAACTCCCAGAGCCTGGCAAGCCTTAAAAGTAGGAGAGCAAAGAGCTCAAAGACAGAGGGCACTTAGTGGTACCCGTAGAGGAGATGATGATAATGACAAATGAGGAAGTTGGAGAGAAGGGGGGTGGAAATTCACTCGGGACAACGCCATTATCCAAGAGGCTGTGTATATTGAATAAAAAGTGGATGGTAAGGAACTTTTCATTGTCTTTGTACCAAAATGAACAGATCCATCCATCCCTATGGCCCACACCAGCATCTATAAAGAAGGGGAGGTAAGGCTCCCATCTGAAAGCCTGGAAAAACCACAGTCAGTGTTGTAAACAATACTGAGCTAGTTGGACCAATGGTCTGATTAGTATAATAGAGCTTCCTCTGTTAAGCATATGAAAATCCCATTGCTTAAGGTAGGAGAGTAAAGTACAGGATTAAACCCTTTAGGCTGGTTTTGCTCTGGATTTGATGCTAGGCCCATTTGCTTTATATTGAAGCTGGTCATTTGTAACTTGTGACTTGTGTTTTTCTTAACATGCCTTCTGTCTCTTGCACACAAATGCCCTCTATCATCCCTCATCTTTTAAAAACAAGCACTCCTAAGCACTTAATACATAGCAATCCCATGCTGTTTATTTTAGGTCTAGCCAGCTGGAAAAGGCCATGCAGAAAAATAGGACAGCTGGTTTGATCTCAAAGGCGGGTGAAGGAAGAATTGTACCAGTAAGGGATAGCATGGAGGACAATTGTTTTGGTTTTTTTTTATAAAATTTTTATTGGTTTTACAGAATTTTTTAAAGACAAACAAACACCCAAAAAGACATACAAACACGTATAGTTTCATAACATTTTTTCATAAACCTCTTTTCCAGGACTCCCCCATACCCCCCCCTTTCTGCATCCCAATGTCCATAATTTTTTAGCAACTTCTAAATATTCCTTTCCAACCTCTGTCGTCTTAATCTTTTCTATAATCTGGTCTTATATCACTGTATCCCTTTTTTCCTGAAAAACCTCAACATTCTAGCATTCATCAAGTTTATAATAGTCCTTAAGATAACTTTTAAATTTTCTCCATTCTTCTTCCGCCGTCTCTTTTCCCTGATCAGCATGGAGGACAATTGTGAAAGAGCTATTTCACGCATGAGATTCCCAAGCATAGCCTTGTAATATACACATAACAGGGTTGGGAGTGTCCTTTCTGCTCTGGATTCACAAATCTAAATGCTAACTGTAGCCCTTATCATCTTTATTTACTTAGAGCATTTTAAAGCCACTCTTCAGGCACAAAGAGTCCAATCAATTAAAATATGGCAGTCCCTGAGGGCTTACAGTCTAAAAGATACAACATAAATGGAAAAGGGTAAGGGGAGGATAAAGGAAAACAGCAAACATAGACAACATTTCTTAAAAATAAAATTTTTCAGCAGAGCCAGTGGAATGGCTGTGCTACCCATCTTGACCACTGCTGCAGCCTGTATAATGACTGCTGCCATATGACCACCTGAAGGAAAGAAGGTCTGATGGAACAGGTCTTTCATCAGAGGTAATATCCACTCACCTGGACACATTTTGAGATCTGAACGCACATAGGAAACCTTTAAGGATGTTTGTTTTGTTTTATGATTTCAAAAGTCTCAAAACAATTTTCATAAATCATATTCAGCATTCAGTTCTTTGCATCAGAACAGAATTGAGTATAAGTATCTTAATTACGCTGACATTTTGCAAACATTTGGGGATGGGAGGACCCTCTAGCTACTTTTAGCTTTAACCTTTCAGGCAAGCATAACCAAACCTTTTAGCAATGTACTCAAGATTTAAAAGGCCAAATTCAGATGAAATCAGAATGGTTTGAGCTTAGTTTTTTGCTGCAAGTTTCTCTTTTCCTGAACTTGCCATTCTCTTTTTCTGAGAAAGAATTCAAACATGCATAAATTTGTTGTTTGTAAGTTGACAGAGATAAATTGGACTAAGTGCCAGGACAGATAAAGCAATTTGTAGCTTCTCCTACTAGATATGAGCAGACAAATGCCTAATTACATACAGATTTACATTACTAATAAGCAAAATACAAGTGGAGTCCTCTAAAGCCTCAGAGAAGTTTTTTAAGACATTCCCTGTGCATTTCATATTTATTTTGTTTTGTTTTTTTAATATTTATTTATTTAGATTTACATCCTGGCTCCCAATCAAATGGCTCTCAAGGTGGCTTACAAAAAAGGGGGGGCAATATGAACACCGTTGAGGGGAAAATGGGATTTGAAGGAGGACTGGCAATCTCTACATTAGTTATTATTAATTGTATTGATTGAATTTATTTCCCAACCTTCCTCTGAAAGAAGTTCAGGGCAGAAAGCAGATACACATTTTTAAAAAACCAAAATCATCCCAAAATATTCTAAAAAGAATTACAATTTAAAATGTTGAAGACATAAGAAGAGCCTACTGGATCAGGCCCATGGCCCATGGGAAACCCGCAAACAGGATTCTGTCCTCTTGTGGTTTCTAGCTACTGGTATTCAGATGCATTGCTGACTCCATCATTAGATGAAGAGCAGAGCCATCATGGCTAGTAGCCTTTGATAACCCTCTTGCCCATCAACTTGTCAAATCCTCTTTTAAAGCCATCTAGTTTGGTGGCCATCACTATGCATAAAGACGTTGTGTGTGTGTGTGAGAGAGAGAGAGAGAGAGAGAGAGAGAGAGCGCACTTCATTGGAAATCCATGAGTTCTAGTGTTATGAGAAAGGGAGGAATGATCTCCACAGGCGGAGGAAGGGGGTGTGGTGGGGGCAGACCGCCCCAGGTGTCTTCGCTGAGGGGGGTGACATTTGGCGCGCCGCTCGCCCGTGACTCCCAAGCCTACCCTGAGCCATCGGGGGAAGGGGGAGCTGCGCCGCTGTGCTGGTGGTATTCCCCCCTTCCCCCTTCGTTTTGACAGCTCAGGGGAGGCTTGGGAGTCACAGGCAGGCAGCACACCAAATGTCCGCCATTGGTGGCTCACTCCACCCCCGGCTGCAGGGCACGCACACATCTCCGTGCACCCGAGCGGCTATCCCGTGCTTGGAGGGCACCCTCCTCACCCCACTCCATTTGGGAGCATGCCTGCCCCCCCCTTGGGAGCACACCCACCCTGGGCAGCGCGGGCATATGCGCCACCGCTGGGGATCTTGATCCACTCTCTCCATGCCTTGCATAATTTTATGAACTTTGATCAGGTCACCTCTTATTCATCTTATCTCTAAACTAAAAAGTCCCAAATGCTGCAGCCTTTATTCATAGCAGAGTCGTTCCATCCCTTGATCCTTTTGTTTGCTTTTTTCAGAACCTTCTCCAACTGTACAATATCCTTTTTGAGGTGTGGAGAGACCAGAACTGTACACAGTATCCCAATAGTGGTCACACCATAAATTTGTATAGAGGCACAGCGCCATTACAGGACTAACCTTCAAAATTCACGCTTATCGAAATGTAGAGGTGCTGTTCTCCAAGCAATCAGTGTTTCAAAATATGCATATATTAGGGGAAAGTGTACATAAAGATGGATATATTCATGGAAATGACATAAAAATGCACAATGCTAGGGGAAATTGCTTGCAGAAATGTGTACGTGAGTCAAAACTGCATAGACAAATGTGTTTATTAGCTAGCAGAGCTGTTTTTGCCAGGGAGGGAAATGTATATAGATTCCTAGGCAGCTGACGTTTCAACAAGCATTTCATTAGCATTATGGAAGAGTGAGCAGGGAATAAGGAGTCTGTGTTACCAAACCAATCTTTCTTATTCCCTTTGCAAGTAGGTGTTCGAGGAAAAAATGAAACACTCAGAATTCCAAAGTGACAAGGAAGTAATAACTTGTTTTGTTCTCCCAAATCTTTCAAATGCAAAATTATTCTCTAGGGTCCAACGAATGTTATAATCAATCCATGGCTCAGACAATGTCACTTCCACCATGACTTCTCTTGAGATCTGTGGGGCACAGTACAGAGAATTGTGGAGTCAGGCTTTTGGCTGCCTTGTTTTTCCTCTTTAGAAAGCTGCTTTTGAAAACTTTGAGAGAAGAAAACTTGTTTGCTTACCTGTGTGCATGTCCAATATTTTATTGTATGTTCAATCACAAAAGGCACACTGCTCAACGGGGGAGCCAATGCTGTTAAATGAGACACGAGACATTGGTATTGGGTTGAAATAGACCACAATTTTTATTGATTACAAATGTGAACTTGTTTGGCAAAGACATTGGGTATGCAACTTAGATGAATCAGCCAACCTGCAGGATAATGATGGATGGGTCAACTCTGGGACCTCCGCCCCAGACATACATTGGATCACTTCTTGAAAGACTGCTATGGCCCATCAGGCCCAGTGTGGGTTCCTGGACAACACAACCCCTTCCCAGACCCCTTAATGGGGTACCCAGATGTTAAAGAGCCAGACTCAATGCCTTAACTGCCAAAGTTGTAATAATTGCTATGAGGCAGTCGAAAACCTGCAGACAGGCCAATCAGTCTTCAGGGTTAGGGTTTATAGCATCATATTTTGCTGTGTGGAAACTCAAAAAAGTAAAGGGTTCCTGTACTCAGTGTTTACAAAGAGTGATGAGGAAATCAACTGCCTACCCAAAGCCCTGAAGAAGAAGAAATCAAATTAACTTTTGAATACTGGAAGAGGGAGAAGGGGTGGACTTCAGGCAATAAATTTTAATAAATTGCTGCCCGTATTCATTTCAACAGGATTAATTATGAACCGTAATGCATAAAAACACATGGTATTAATCTGGCTTTAGTACAAACTTGCTAGGAGTTTTGAATTAATTAATATTGTCATTTTAGAGTTTATTAATTTCTTGATAATAAAAAGATAACTCTTCATTTCTAGCAAATTGATCTTTACACACATTCCTTCAGCCACACACTATATTGACATGCTCAGGTCTAAAGGCTGAGGAAGTAAACTTTACGTCTGGATTGTAATAATGCAGACTGTAGGTAGTGGGACTCATGTCACTAAATTATCCTCTATATCCCCTACTCCAAATCCAGGTTCTAAATCAAAGAGTAGGGTCTACTCTAACCTTCTTTGTGACATACTAGACGTAAGTGTAGGGATGTGTTGTTGATTGTAGACTAAGGAGCGGTACTGTCAAAAGGATTGGGGTGGCAGCACTTGATTCACTAATTGGTTCCCTTGGGAATGGGGGTGGAGCCTAGGCCAGGAGGACTTCCTGACCCATGGAGAGTCTTACCTGTTCATTAACCTCTGGTTGATGTTCTTCCTCTTTCTTTCCTGAACTACACTTTCCCTTGTATTTTTGTAAATTAGAATTTTAATCGCGGCACTTCTATTAATTTTATTGATCTATTGCATGTTAGGCCTAGAGAAATAAATCAAATCAAATATTTTATTTAAAAGTATTTATATCTTGGTCTTTATCTGAAAATTTCAGGGCAGCGAATTGCAAAGCTGCCATTAAAATACAATACACAACAGGCAATAAAACAGATAAGCAGATAAAACATCACCTATCAGCACATTATGAAGCTATAACATAATGACCCATCCAAACTGAAGCTTATATCACTTCCCAAGCCTAACTAAATAGCCATTTCTTTAGCTGATGTTAAAATGAGAACAAAATAGGCACCTGCTGAATTTCATGGGAGAAGTAGTTCCATAGCTGGGGTGGCACCAGAGAAAAGGCATCTGTTCTAGATAAAAAATTGATCAGATGCCTGAAGAGTTTCCACATTACAGATAAGTGGAATGTTATCTTCTTCTTCTTTTTAAAGGGATTAGTCATTGGTTGGTATCCTTTCCTTTCACTTGTCAAGTACAGTGGTACCTCAGTTTACAAACTTAATCCGTTCCGGAAGTCCGTTCTTAAACCAAACCTGTTCTTAAACCAAAACACACTTTCCCTAATGAGGCCTACCGCCGCCGGTGCCCTTCCACCATTTGGATTCCATTCCTAGATCGAGGTAAAGTTCGCAAACCAGGACACTACTTCCGGTTTTGCGGAGTTCGTAAACCAAATAGTTCATAAACAGGGCTGTTCTTAAACTGAGGTACCACTATACTGTCATTTGCATAGTCATGTTGTCTCAAATGTTATCAACCCACAGCTGTTTAGAAGGTTACTTGGACTAGCTTCCATTTCCATACTACACATGACTTGGGTCCTGTATACAATTCCTTGGGGTCTGTATGCAGGAATTCAGGGATCTATTGGGTTCAAAATGGCGAGGAAACATAGCTTTAGCAGTTGCGATTTGTGGAGAAATTTATGGCAATGATCAGCCATCACATTCCATAACTCCCACATTTTGGTGAAAGGTGGAAGTATCAACCAAGCTGTCCATTTACTTCCAGCAATGCTAACTACAGGTTAGCAGTTTTTTCTACTTTATCTTTTAACCAAGCTATTTTGGTTCTCTACTTGTTGAGAATTCACACCCTTTTCTTATGTGCTGGCAGCAGCAGAAAAAAAATTGAGTCAGGGTCATTTCAAAATCTTTGCATTCTTTAATCTCCTTGATGCTAAGTTACATGCGCTTTTAAAAATGATACATTGCCCACATTTTAATTAGCAATAACACTGCTTTTAATTAGTTCTTGTTTAATCAGCTTTTCAGCCTGACAAAATAGAAGTAATGTTCTTGGTAAAGAGAAAGACAGGCATGCCCCCTTGCCTTAATTTAACTATATAGATTTCATTAAAATCTTTTGTTGCTGAATATGCCATTCAAAACAGGTTCTGGAAGGTGAAATTGTGTTGAGATCATTGGGGCCCTACTTTATGGCCTCTCTCGTTGAAAAGGCAACTTTTCTTGAAGGCAAAAGTACCCAAAGTAAATGTGAGGGAGATATCCCTACCCACACATACAGAGTATGTGTACTTTATTAGCACCCAGCTTGATAAATTGCTTTGGTTGAGAAATGAATGTAGGCAAACCAAATAGACTCAAAGTTAGATCAAAGTAACTCTGGTCAGCAGAAGTGGTTCTCTTGGCTGGGTGAGCTCCAGTTGGGAAGGCTCTTGAGAAAATGCCCTTCAGCAGGTCTTCCCTGATATACTTACCTAGGAATGGGTAGTATCTCCCCAAATAGGCAGCAGTGTCTAGCCACCATTTTAATTGCCATTCTAATTACGTATGGTGCCCTGGAACGACACTGTGTTGGTGGCATTGTGGGAAATTTAAATGGCAGCTTCATAGCACCTGACTGTAACAATGTAATAAATAAATAAAATTAACAACAGCCAAAAGTCACAAACTAATTTACAGAAGTATAAAGTGTTTTTTCAAACTGCAAAGCCTGACATTAATGAATGCGTTTGGGTTTTCTCGGGTCATTTTAAGAAAGAATATGGTAAATAAGGTTCTCCCGGTTTACTGGAAATTACAGCTTGTCTAGCAATGTTGTTCTAGATAAAAAAATCCAATATAACACTGGAAAGTCCTTTGCATTGTGTATTTGAACAAATCATTTTCTATTGATCAAGCAAATCAATACACAGTACTTAAACTGAAGATTTATGATGTATTTGATTTACTCGAAGCCATCCTTCAAGGAATAAAACCCAGGATCTTGAAACTTATCAATATTAGTTAACTTGAGTGTTTGCATTAAAATAAATTCTGTATAATTGTTTCCATCTAAAAAAGAAGATTTGCAATCACTTGATGCCTCTGCTTTTCTGGACAATGCTGCATTTCTATTCAAGTTAAGAAATGCTCTACAGTGGTACCTCGGGTTACATACGCTTCAGGTTACAGACGCTTCAGGTTACAGACTCTGCTAACCCAGAAATAGTGCTTCAGGTTAAGAACTTTGCTTCAGGATGAGAACAGAAATCGTGCTCCGGCGGCGCGGCAGCAGCAGGAGGCCCCATAAGCTAAAGTGGTGCTTCAGGTTAAGAACAGTTTCAGGTTAAGTACAGACCTCCAGAACGAATTAAGTACTTAACCCGAGGTATCACTGTACTGACAGGGTTGTTAAAGACTGGACTCCTCCATGCGGGGTTTATTGAGTCAGCTCTGTCATTGAACTGGGAGTTAACCAAAGTAAAGCCTTGTTCATGAGGAGATAATCTGGGCAACTGTCTCTGCAGAATTTACCAAAATAATAAGTAAACATTAAAACTTGTCATGGAGTTTTAACCTTTGACAAACCTCAACTGCATTCTCTGTTGCTGCTGCTGCTCAGCCTGGGGAGAACAATTTTGCTGTGCTGACTGTCTTTGACAGGCCAAAAGAGAGAACCAATTGGACACATCCCCTCCACAAAATTTTGAAGTTGGACAAAAGATTGGGTTTCAAAATGACCAGAGAACCATCTTTAAATGCCTATCTTTTCATTATTATTTTTTCAATTGATGGCTATTCTAATTTCTAAAGTAATTCATTTGTAAGGCTTGTTTGTGCATTATACTAAACACATGTACAAGCTACATATGCATAAGTGTTAATGTGGAAAAGTGCACCCCTGTTGATTTGTGCAGCTCAGCTATTGTGTATGCAGTTACACAGACTACACACTGTGTTACACGTGAATAATTGTATGGGTGTACTGCTCAACCATTTGTAAACATAGGTGTACAGATTTCACATTTGCTGTTTGCACTGGTGGAGGAAGAGGAGTGCAGGGGGAGCGCACCGCCCCCGGCAGCACGATCTCAGTGGTGTACCATCACGGCTGCACCCCACCCACTTGCACTGGGTGTCATGCCCCTGTGGGCAGTGTGCCACGCCCCCAGGACACACACCACGCCCCTGCGGATGGCACTCCCCGCCCCTGCCTGCTCTCCGCCCCCGCCCCCCCGGTGCCAGAGCATGAAGCTCCACCACTGGCTGTATGTAACATATAAACCCCTCTTCTGTCTTTCCTTTCAGTAAGTAAAAGTAAAGGGACCCCTGGCCATTAGGTCCAGTCATGGCCGACTCTGGGGTTGCGGCGCTCATCTCGCTTTATTGGCTGAGGGAGCCGGCGTACAGCTTCCAAGTCATGTGGCCAGCATGACTAAGCCGCTTCTGGCGAATCAGTGCAGCGCACGGAAACCCCATTTACCTTCCCGCCAGAGTGGTACCTGTTTATCTACTTGCACTTTGACGTGCTTTCGAACTGCTAGGTTGGCAGGAGCAGGGACCAAGCAACGGGAGCTCACCCCGTCGCGGGGATTTGAACCGCTGACCTTCTGATCAGCAAGTTTAACCCACAACGCTACCCGCGTCCCTTTCAGTACTGCCCTGCAAAACAGTTTGTACAATTGACTTAAATCTTTTCCCTTTCAGCTTTGTACTGTGTGATTCTGAAACCAGCATTTAACAAGCTTTTATGAGCTATGTGTTCAGTATAATGGGCCCAATTTTGTAGGAAATTCTTCCAGTTGAGGCCAGAGAATACTTTTTTATTCCAGCAGACTTTTTAATTGACTTCTGATTCTACAGTTTTAATTCTTAAGTCTTAATAGTGGGACTTCTGTACACTAGTTAGAGAACGAATTTTCCCAAATCAATAGATTCATTGTATCCTGACCAGACTCATAGACTACAATGTTCTAGTAAGCAGAAGGTGAGTAGAATTAGACAGAAATAAACTCACCCAAGCAAACATTGGTATCACATATATTCCACGTACTTAAAAGTCAAACCATCATAAGATAGGAGTAAATAACGTAACTGCCATCAGCCACCTACCTGGAATGCTACAGAAAAGCTTGTCAAAATCCAAGAGAGATTAAAATGAAATTTCACACTGTGACAATAGACTTGGAGAAAAAACATAACAACAACGCACAAAAACATCTAACGAGGTTCAAATCCAACCACCAAGTCTAAGAGAGCTATTAAATAAATTCCCAGTGCCTACTTTGATTGAATTTTCCCAGTATAGGTTTCTTATCATGAATCTTATTATTTTGCAAAACTACCTCTAGCCTGAAATACATTCCATAAGCTGCAAAACTAAACCAGTTCATTTATGCATTTCCCCCAATTCCTCTAATCCTTTCATTTCATGTATATCTTGAACTAGTGACCTAAAGCAAAAGCTTTTGTAACTAGGACAGAGGGGGCGTGACTGCGGCAAGTTTGTTTCATTTTAGTTTCTTAAAGGTAGTGTAAGAACATACAGTATTGCAGCTATCACAGGGGGGCAGGGAGTGTGGGGAGAAATGTCACAGAAATCTATTGGTGGGAATTCAGTCTCCCTTTCCTATAAGGTTTGGAGAAATTGCCCATTCTGCACTATTATTTTTTTAAGCCCTGCAGTTCAAAATCCATTCCTGCAGCAATTCAGATTTAACTCTTGTCCTCTTATCAACTCTAGAATGCAAACAGCAACCTCTCCACCGTGTAAATTAATCTGATTATATCCTGACCAGAGGATAAGGAGTCTGTGACATCTTCTTTTCTGCTGTCCTTTTGTCAAAAGCTTCAGCTTTCTGAACAGTTGCAACACATCAGAAAGGAAAGATGCAACAATTATGCATAGTAATTATGCATGTAGAATTAATGGACTAAGAGAGGACATGCTGTGGATGAGTATATCGCATAAAGATTTTAATAAGATTTTCATGTAAAGCCTTCCAGTATCTCTCCTCTCTTTCCCCCCTCACCAATATAGCCCTGTGCACAGTCCGTAGGACCAAAGTAGATATTACACTATCTGCACAATTAGCAATTACATTCATGTGTAATTTTTTGGGAAGCAGATGATAAACAGAAGGACATAAACCACATCAGTACTGTGGTATGTAGGCTTAGAAGTACAGGCTTTCTGACCCAAGGTACAATTTCAGGTTCTGGCAAGTACAGCAAGGGGAGCCAATGAAGGGCCAGGTCTATATTATGGCTTGTTATGGACTCAGGATTCAATGACACCCTAGACAGCTTCATTCTCCAGCTTAGGCCAGAGGTTCCATAAAAATGGAGCTCAGATAGTATGGACCTCAGAACTCCATCCACAGCTGGCAAGACTGAAGACTTGGACCACGACTAGGTATACTCAAAGAAAAGACATTAATCATTGAAACTCATAAAACTCAAGATGTTCCTGGGCTTGTTTCTGAACCCATTTCCCTTACAACTGTCAGCCTGTGTACCTCTAGGATCACCAGCAGAACCACCAAGAGTGAAAGTGGCAAATAAAGCTCTATCATGGTTGATCTCATAAATTGTACAGGAAGGGTCCAGGTACAGAATTCTTCATTTGCAGGTTGCTGGTGCAAGATTTTCCTTTGCAATTTCCTCATTTATTTCCCCTAGCTATAGTTCTGGATGGACAAGTCTTACAATTTTGGTTTCCCTCACTATCTCATTTCCCCAATCTTCAATTCTGCTTTGTTTTTGATTTTTTTAAGGCCCAACAAAAACACATAAAATGTGCCTTCCCCTTCATATACACATTTTTGTAGGCAATTTCATACACATTTTTGCAAACAATTTCCACCATTGCAGTAATAATAATAATAATAATAATAATAATAATAATAATAATAATAATAATTTATTTATACCCTGCCCATCTGGCTGGGTTTCCCCAGCCACAGTGTAGTTTTTATGCTATTTTCACTAATAAATTCATTTTTTTATGTACACTTTCTGAAATTTACACATATTTTGGTTGGAGACCTGTATCACAACATTTGGAGAAGTGCAAATTCCAAAGGAAAGCTGCCTTTTGGCTCTCATACTGTTTTAGGAAGTACAGACTAGGTAGGCTTGCATTAAAATGCAAGCTAAACCTCATTTATCCTTATCCTTAGTGTTCTGATCCACAGGCCCAAAGGAGGACCTGGTACAGGGGTTCCATAGAAGGATATAAGAAATTCCAGAGTGATCAAGTCTAGTGCTTTATCATAAAAAGGTGAAGACGTATAAGACAATGCAAAAAACCTTGCTGCCTTTACAAACTCCGACGGATGCCAAAACAGCAAGCATTCATCATGACTGCCCATAAGAGACTAATAGCCTAAGCGTTACTTATACAAAAAGGAAGCTACATAAGCTGGCAACAATAGCCCAATTAACCACCCCTGGCTTAGAGACCCATTGGCCACTCCCATCCATCTCTCAGATAAGGAAATAACTGGCAGGCAGGCAGCTGAACATGAATAACAGCCTCCCCTCTCCTAACTAGCTAAACCTAAACAAAGGCTTCAAAGCATATATTATCTCATTTTACAACTGGCACCAATTAGTACTGGGGTATCTTGACCACCAAGATGGAATTTTAAAATCTTCTGGGACATTTCTCCCATTTGGTTCTACACACCTAGTCTGGATACCTAGCTATTGTTTTCATAATTTTGTCCTGCCAACCTTACTTGTTAACCCTACCTGGATGGTCCAGGTTTTGCTGGACTCAGCAACTGGCAGAGGTAATGGAAGATCTATATCCAGGTCCATTTTTTAAACAAATGCCATGGTTTGTAAGAATTGGAGCTTGACTCACACACTTTTCTAAGGTCACATGCAGAACACTTGTAACACTGGCATACTGAACCATTTTTCTGTCAAAATGTTTAAAATGAAAGAGGGTAAACTAAAGTAAACATACACACATGCAGATTGCTCAGTTGAGCTTGTAATCGCTTGCCAGACTTTTACAAACACCAGTCTTCTGTAACACAGGTATGATTAGGAAAAGAAAAGAAAATCCTAACTCCAGCTGTTTTGTATGGGTGGGTGTATGCGGAGAACAAAGGAAGCTTTCCATAAGGTAGAAATATGAAACAAAAAGGGTGTATATATTCATCTAGGTTTAGTGAGCAAACTGGCTTCACATATAACTTTGAATTGTAAGATTTGCTTTGAAAACTCATCAAATTTGTATTCTTCACCTAGCCATTACAAACCTTTGTAACATTATTTTCCCCTGGCTGTCTTCCTTCACACCTTTATTTCCCCTGTGTACACTACTCCACAGTTATTTGAAGAGCTGTCATAGTTGTCAGAGTTTCTGATGATCATTGAATGTTTCTGGTTAACCATTTGGGAATCGCTGGCCTAAGCACACACCTGAAACTTATCTTATTACAGTTAGAGGTGTATTTTTTGGAGGGGGGTATTTAAAGTACAAATAGTGATATAAAGTACTGCAGCCTACTTCCCAAGGAAGTCCAGATCAATGTACTTTAATGTAAAGTGCTATGAGAATAATGTGAACATTAAAAGCTATCATAAATGGAATCCTTTGGAGGTCTATCGCAGCATGACCTGGACCAATGGCCTTCATGGTGCAGACCCCAGAGAGTGTACTCTGGAGCTGCTTACAAAATGTTCATCTGAAGCGCTTTAAATTAGAAGCACTTAAAAACATTTCAGAATGGTAGAGTTTTAGAATGTTATAAAACCCTGGTGTGAAACTCCCCTTGTGTATGTTAAATTTTATAGCCTATAATTTTAAGTCTGATAGAGAAGGAAGGGGGGAAACTCTACAGATGAAAAATCAAGTCCCCTCTTTTACAGGATGTTGCCTCTTACAAGAGTTTTTCTTCCAGCAACATTCAAGGAGAAACGGAAGTTCTGGTTCAGTTAAAAAGAGAGAGAGAGAGAGAAGAGGAAGAGGAAGAAGAAGAAGAAGAAGAAGAAGAAGAAGAAGAAGAAGAGGAGGAGGAGGAGGAGGAGGAGGAGGAGGAGGAGGAGGGGGAGGAGGAGGAGTTTGGATTTGATATCCCGCTTTATCACTACCCTAGGGAGTCTCAAAGCGGCTAACATTCTCCTTTCCCTTCCTCCCCCACTCTGTGGGGTGAGTGGGGCTGAGAGACTTCAAAGAAGTGTGACTAGCCCAAGGTCAACCAGCAGCTGCATGTGGAGGAGCGGAGACACCAGATTACGAGTCCACCACTCTTAACCACTACACCACACTGGCTCTCAGATCTGGAGGATCTGATTTGAAGCTGTTTAAAGAATATGGATAAGATTTGTATTTTTATTTTGGCATGCCCCTAAGTCAGGTGTAAACATGGCACCTTCCAGATGTTGCTGAACTAGGACTTCTGTCAGATCCAACCTGCATGACCAACATCAGGGATGAAGGAGGGTGTAGTTCAACATCTGGACAAATTTGTAATAAACCTGGATTTCATGAACATGAAATATGTGTGCTACCTGTAAATGAGGCTGTAGACATGGACAAATCTGAAACAAAACTTTATTTTCTGAAGCAATTTCTCTCTCTCTCTGCAAACCACTACTGAACTTACAATATCTAAGGCACTGCTGGAAAATAATAGAATCTATTAACTTTCTGCTGAAGAAGGAAGCACTTCCCCAAATTTAAATTTCCAAAGGAGACAAAAGCTTCTGACATGCTTGCATCTGGGAGAAACTATGTTAAGGATGTTGTTTAATCTAATGTGTTGATTTATTGCTTCAATAGCAAACTATGCAGAACTTGCTGATCTGTTCTAAGAGAGTCTGTACTAGCTGCGAATACAGCAGGGAGAAGGGAGAAGCTGATTTATGATATAATGAGAACAATATCTCCTGAGGATTGAAAAGCTGAGTCTCACTTAAAATTGAGCTTTAAAAAGAATGCAGAGCCTGTGATAGAATGCTTCTAAATAATATAGAAAAGTGCATTTTTAATCCAGTGTAAGTATATTGAAATGTAGTCAGAGTAAATAGAACTGCTACAAGCTGGCTTATCTGCTCAGGTCAATGCCTACTACTATAAGGACCAGAGGGAAATTTGTTGAATTTGTGGACAAATTTCTACCTGGAATATCTACAGTATTCGAACATCTAAGTGTGCATAGACACTGCATGTGAGTGAGACCCTCTATCATTCAGAGGTGAACACACAGATAGCAAGGGTAAGGCCACTATCACACATGACTATGGGGTGGAGTAGCTTCCAAAAAAGGACTGTAGTGGAAGAAAAAACATAATAACACCACATCTACTATGATGCTGTCTCTAACACTTAGCAAATAACATCACAACCAATAGATGTGGCTATATGATGTTGCCACTGAGAGCAACCGAGAGCAATTTAAATGAATGAGAAAATGTTCTTGCAAGAACTACCTAAAAATCACCCAGAAGGGAAATTGTTTTTCAGCGCTGCCAAAATAATTCACAAAAGCTAGAGATTAGGTCACAGATCTCCTCATAGCATTGCTCTGCCACTAATTGTTTTGCAAACTTATCATACACAGAAAAATAATGTAAGACTCGATCTCTTGAAAATATGAAAACATATAAGATCTTTATTGCAGCTCAGTATACATTTGGAAAGAGGAGTGGAAGAAACCCTCACACACACACACACCCCACCCAAATCATGCAGCCCAATTCTATGAATGTTTACACCAAGTTTTTTTTTAAAAAAACTAATTTCAACTAAGCAAGTTTAGAATTGCAACCTTAGCAACTCTAGATTTCAAAGCAGCCTTGATTGTTTTGCCTTCATGATCTCTCCAAAAACAATTGCTCCCATTAAACCCAAAGCCAATCACAGACCTCATGCTTACAAATGAAACATCGTTATACTTTCCAACATTGCATTTCAACCAATCTCATCTTCTAGTCTCATCAACATCATTCCCTTGCCTACTATAAATATACCAATTTTATACTATTAAGAACCTCGGATCACACAACTGCATCTGCAGAAATCCCTTAATGCTTACTCAAGGACAACTCATAACAATTGCATTTAGCATAATAGCTGCAATTTTAAAGTAGTTTCAGTGAATATAAGTTGCAGAAGTAACGGAGGCATGAGCCCTATGCATGTGTTAATCATGTTTAGGAGATACCAATCTGCAGGCAGGAGTGGGGTCTTATTTTTCATACCACCCATGATGTCTTATCTTCTTCTTTTAACAACTGTGGTTGCCTGTATAGAAAAAGCCGACATATGAGCACCTCTTTGTATGCAGGGGCTCCATGCAATCAGGATTAGGGATGGGCAAATTTTTCAATGTTGATCTCTCTCCGTTTCTCATTTTTCCAATATTAAATTCAGTTCTCCACATTCCCACATCGGTCTGAGAATTAAAAAAAAAAAAATAGAATAAAATTCTCCACGTGAAAATTCATCACCATTCATACCCTTGTTTGTATGAAATTTTGCATAATATACACATTTTTCCAATGCGATCTCTTCTAAAATGATGCATTTTATATTATTTTCACTAAGGTATGTATTTTTATAGACTCATTATTCCAGTATATGCATTTGTATACACATTGCTTGGCAAGAGAAAGGTCACCTCTTGCCTCAATTATTATATTTTCGGCACCAGGCAAATGATTTTTTTTTTTATTCCTTCAGGCTTTTGAATGTTTGGAATATTTTCAATTCATCTAACATCATTGAATTATTGGCATTTTTAAAAAAGTCTGTTTGGCTGTCAGCTGGGAGATTACTGTCCCTTCACCTACACAGGAGGAATGGAGAGCTTTCCCCCAAAGCCTAATTTCCACAGGAAAATGGCATCTTCACCAGAACTGCAGCATGTGGCGAGGGATGTCCCTTCATTCTCCATCTGCCATCCCCATGTGGCAATTTGGTTTAGATAAAAGTCCCCACGGGAGTCTAATTGTAATGGGTGGGAGGTGATTTTCATTTTCATGGAGATGGCAGGCGGGGGGAGAGAACAGGGGTAGACAACATGGTGCCCTCTATATATTTTGGACTCCACTCCCACCATTGGCCATGCAGTCTGGGGCAACCCCTGCCTTATAAATTCTTTGGAGAAGGAAAATCTGAGAAAATGTAAGGCAGTTTTGTGGATGGCACTGTTCATCAGTCCAGATTGCAGCTGATTTCTGGAAGCAGACTCACTGTAGAATGAGTACTTATGCTGACAATTTCAGAGAAGGAATGGGAAAATCTCTAAAATATGTTGACTTGCTGGCTGGAAACCTATTTACTGCTCCCACTAAAGCCAACCCCACAATCTAATGATGAATAATCCTTTGTGGCTGAGCCAGCACTTTCACAGCTGAATGAGACATTCCATAACACAAGGAAATGGCTTGACAAATTGAAGCTATAAAGAAGGACACGGTAAACTCCAAATTCAAGCTTCTCGCTTCCTTTACAATTACAAAAGGAAAAAATGCTACTGGAAGACAAGGGAATCTAAACAATACTATATCAGAAACAAAGTCCAGAGCATTTGTTTGCGACAATTAAAAAGACCAAATGGATTCTCTTAATAAAATATATTATTTGGGGCTTTTTTGAGCTATTTATCAACTAATAAAAAGCAAATGCTTTTCAGTGTATAAATATATTTGTGTGTGTGACTGACATTAATCTCTTTCACTTTCCTCTCTTAGGCTGCAGAACCTGATCCCAACTTGTCAAGTTTCAATCTGCAGTAATTATTTTTGAAGCACCAAAAAGGTAGTTGAAACAGCCATTTCCTATCTAACGCTCTGCCACCATACTTGTCTTCTGCACATAATTGTCTTCTGTGCTATTTTCCTCCATATTTCATCATGATCCAAGCAAATTCTGCCCATTTTAATGTTCAGAGTGCTTAACAATGTAGAACTGATATCATGACCCTGGACTCCAGCAGTGACCAGGACACCAAGAGGCTATAGTATCACCAGCTGAAGTGCTAGGCGGGGGCCCTGGCCCCAAGCCTGATACTGGTGATCAGGAGACCACTGAATCCAAGGCTGGCAGGTGGAAGTGCACTGAACCAGGTGTCACAGCTCTAGGGCCTGGAGAACTGGTGCCAGTATCATATCGGTGTCTTCTCCTGAGCCTGAGGAATGAGTGCCTCACATAGTACTTCCATGGTCCATGGGCACAGGAAGTACACCAGGTGGGAAGCCATGGAATGCCAAAGAAGTGTCCATCTTCAGTTCAGAGAATGGGGCCTTTGAGGAATTCTAGTACTTCAGAAAGGTAGGGGGCCTACAAGAGGCAGAGGCTCAAAAGGCTTCAGTTCATTTCCAACCCTTGTTGGAAGCATGTTGCTCACATGGAGCTCTCCATGGTACTAGGACAATCAATCTGCTTTTCTCCCTTACTCCTTGGTGACCTCCATGGGGCTAGAACAGGACAACTGAATTGGTCTCCTCCTTCCCAACAATCCCCTTGAAAATGATTGTATTTTAAGGGAAATGTAGCTTCTGAAGACAACTTGTAAGGTGCCTGCAAACCACCTATATGATGTCTGGTGTAGGGCACGTAGGCATGGCTTGGTTTAAATGTCCTCACAGGCCAAGTGGGAAAGCCTGGCAGGCCCAATTAGGCTCACAGCTTTAACCATAGTAACAGTGTCTACCAGGATACAACAGAAGAGGTTCAGAAACACTGATCCTATCATAAAGAAATAACTGGGCAAAAGTTTCAAATGGAAAGTCTGAAAACCTGACTATTATAGCTGCTTACATGCAGATTTTCTTATGAACAGCAGTTTGAGCAAGGCTATAGTGTCAGCATTTACGTGAATCCACATAATAAATATTTCCTCAGCTTCTCTTGGGAAAGTGTTATTGTATCAATGAAAAGTAATGTAGTTTAGACTGCATGTAGTCTCATTGATGTTTACTGTTTATAATTGAGAGGGGACCAGTTAATCCCAGCTGTGGAAAGTCTGAGCAAGCTGGATATAAGAGAACCTGGACCTGACATTTATGAGGGCAAGGTAAACACACAAGGAGAAAATGGAATATACTTATTCCCCCCCCCCCAGTTCAAGATGTTCTTAGAATCCCAGGTAATGCTTTTTTATAACAATGTATGTATATTTATAACATGTTTTCATCCCAAAGTGTTTCTCAGATGCTTCAAAACAGCAGGCTTAACACAACACTATTTAAATGGAGACTTGACTGGATCAAACATAAAGAAACATGCTCACGTCCAAGAGAAAATACAAAGAAATGACAGCGCTCTGCAGGCATTCAACACACAGATAATGAACATGGAGCAGCAAGGGCACTGCCTCCCCTCAACTCCCCACACATCCCACCATGAATTTCTGGGAATGTCTGTACTGTTATCATTATTCATATTAATTTATTTATTTAAAAACTGCTTACTTGCCAAAATATCTTTTGTATAGGTTCCCCATTCACTTAGCTGCCAGTGTGAAGGACACTTGACACATAATTGGAATCCCTGCCTTGGCAATTCTTTTGTCTTCTCTTTTCACACACACACACACACACACACACACACACACACACACATATGGAAGTGCAAAACATCAAAAGTGAAATCTTGAGTACGTGACAACAACAAAAAGCATGGCTCTAATAATCCTGTTATTCTTTGTTATACTAATCAGTGCTTTTTTTCCTAGAAAAATAGGTATTGGTACTCACCATGAAGTTGTTACAGTAAGCGCCACACTTTTTCACACTCAAAAAGAGAGGTGTGCCGGTACTGCGTACCCTTGAGTACCCCCGAAGAAGAAAAGCACTGATAACAATAATCTGTAAAGCATATCTATTTCTATTTTTAAGGCATCAGATAGAAACATCCAAAAGAGCATCAAAATTGACAGTTACATTGAAACAAAAATTAAATTAAATTCTGTCCTTACTGAATGTTCATTATGAGGTCCATATGTTCTACACCAGACGATGGAGAATATTGTACACTAGATTGATCTGTATGTGAAATAATAATGTTGGTATGTTGTATAAAAAATTATTGGTTTGCTTATGCTCTCTCTCAGTTTCATTTGCAACCTGCCCACATATAGCTATATGCACAGGATCCTTCTGTACTGTCATTCTTATGAAGGGACCATCAGATCATATAGGTAAACATAAACTGTGACCTGCCAAGCCAAATGCAGCCCATCAGTCATCTTTTGAGACCCAGAAAGGGCTTGATAAAAAACCTGGTTTTTCTGTCTGTTGAGTGCAAAATATGGTGTTTGTCAATCTTTGACAGTCCATAACACCTTATCAGTGGCCTTTGTTCAGCTTGGTGGTTCACAATTTTTTAGACCTAGAGATAAGGGATAAAAGTAGAATCATGGTAGCTTAGGTTGCTTAAAACACAATATGGCATAGTCAATTTTGTTCCATTAAAAAAAATATCTATCTTAAGTTTGCTCCTCATTTCACCACTGAGGCCTCTTTGTGACTATTTCTCCCTTCAGTTATTCCTGAATTCTATGAAACTATGATTAGCCAATGTTCATGCATTGTCCTTTCTCCACCTGGCTCATTCCTGTCCTCAAATGGTCTTACACTTATTCGCACAAATAATTGATACCATTTATAGTTAGGCAGAAGTACATTTGCTCACACTGTACTAGATAGAGCACAGAAGCACAGACAGACTGCATATGCAGACAGTACAATTGGACAATTTTCTTATTATTTCATCTCATTTACTCTCTCACATAATGGGTCGACTATCCATCACATTTTGTGCCTGCTGTTCAGTTATATCAGTCACCAGAACTGGGCCTATTAAGGTTGCAGTGCTTCTAAAATACAGTAATAATTAGAATATGTGGACTATTCTTTGCTATTGTCCTGTAGGGAACCCCTACCTTGAATTCTTTTTGTTTTTGCCAAAATAATTCACTTTCCTCCTACCCTGACTCTGAATAGAAAGTACAGGACTCTTTGTGCAAGGGAAATATGCCCTTTCTGCCCTTTTTGCCATGCTTGTATTTTTCAGAAGAGGAATATCTGTATATGAGCAAATTATTTCAGCATAAAACATATACCAATGCATCATTTGTTTCATCCCATTTTCACTTACTTAGGACTGAACCCAACTGCCTGAGTTTCCTGGGGGAAAACAGGTGACAAAGTACTAGTCCTTATTGGAAAACTAAAAATGAATGGATCACCAGGTCTGGAAGGCATCAAAACAAAAATCATAGAATCATAGAATTGTAGAGTTGAAAGGGACCCTGAGGGTCATCTTGTCCAAACCCCTGCAATGCAGGAATCTCAAGTAAAGCATCCATGACAGATGGCTCCCCAAGCAATGCTTAAAAACCTCCAAAGAAGAAGAGTGCACAAGCTCTTGAGGAAGTCTGTTCCTCAGCTTTTACTGTCAGAAAGTTTCCCCTGATGTTTAGTTAGAATCTCCTTTCTTGTAACTTGAAACCATTGGTTCAGGTCTAAGCCTCCACAGCAAGAGAAAACAAACTTGCTCCATCTTCCATGGGAAAGCCCTTTCGATATTTGAAGATGGTTATCACATATCCTCTTTGTCTCCTTTTCCCCAGGCTAAACATACTCAGCTCCCTCAACTGTTCCTCATATGGCTTAGTTTCCAGACGCCATATCATCTCAGGTGCCCTCCTGTGCACCCATTCCCTCTTGCCAATATCTTTCTTACACAGTAGAGTTCTCAAAGAACCCAAATGTAAAATTGCTGATCTTCTAAGAAAAAATATGTAACATGTTTCTAGTTTTCAGAAATGGAAGCTGAACTTAGAATGTGACCAGTGTAACCCAGTTTTAAAAAGGGATCCAGGCTGGTTGACTGAATGCCTCTTCCTGGACAACTGGTAGAAATCATTATAAATGGAAATTACAAAACATAAAGAGCAGGGATAGTAAATTAGATTTGGCTAGCAGACTGGATCCAGAACTCCCAGCCACCCCTCCCACACTTTGAGAGGAGAGTGGCCTACCTGTCAATCACTTGATGCCAACTTAGAATATGATTCAAATTCCTCCTTTTCATCTTGGCCCAAGGGTCAAAGATTATTTCCACCCTGATTTCTTTAAAAGTAAACATACTTACTTGTGGTTTTTTTTTTTAAAAAAAAAACACCACTTGTCAAATGCACAGTCAACAGGCTTCCTATCATCCTGTGCTTGCAATAAGTTCAGCTTAGAATGAATGGGTTTTTCAGAAAACAAAGAAAACCAAGGCAGGCTAGAAAGTGCAGACCTCTGGAGAGATAATTTGTAAGATGAAAGAAACTGACACTCACTAGGACACTTGACCACTTGAAATGGAGATAGGCAGAACAAAACCCTCCAGAAGAAGTTCACCAAATTCAGGAAAAACCCAGAGCAGATTTGGGGAAAGTGCAAGTGGGGCACAGGGGTCGACAGGGAAGGGTTATTTTGTTGTGCTCATGGATATTGCTCCATATGTGCAATGATGTTGTTCAATATAACACTATGTGCTCATAGGTTTGATAGCTCAGACTTGATTATGCCGACTTGATGAAAATTTAATGTCATAGACTTTCTCTGCCTATATAGATGCTAATAAGTTTCTAATCAAACAATACAGCCTGTGCAAAATAAAAGTAAATCATTTAAATATAATATTAATAATTTAAAACAATCCATGCATTCAAAACACATTGCTTCTTAGCATTAACTTTTGGCTTTTTAAAGCTTTTTTATCTTCATGAAGATGAAAAATCATGTAAACTAGAAGTTTAACATTTCTGAAAAGAATGAAAACAACATTTTATTAAAAGAAAATATGTATTACAGCAGGCCTAGCAAATCACAACTGGTAAAGATATGTATCTTAATGCATATTAGACAATGATTATATTGATTCAAAAAGGTATGTAAATACTTTTGATGTAGATGACTGCACAAATGAACAGGAAATGAGCAGAAGGAAAACATAATTGCAAATATGTAATAACCTAATTGTTATCAGAATTCAGCAGGTATGCTTTAATTACTAGCTGTTTCATACTTCTGTACTAATCACTAATGCACATGTGACAGTAAATCATTACAGTTACTATACATGACACAGAAATAAGCACTCATGTTTGATCCGCAACATATGGGCTCCAATGCAATTTAACATCTGCCCTGAAAAGAATACTATAATCTTCCCTCAGTAGTTCTCCCCTTGCTTCGCACTATTGCTATGTGAAAGAGGGGAAGGACTGGTCCAGTCCAGGGTATTTTGCTGCCTGGGGCAGAGTAGTGCCACAGTGTCCCACCACCGAGGCAAAGGTGCATAGTACCCAAGTCCAGCCAAGTTATTTTGGCAGCTGAAACCAAGAATCCCACAAGCACCTCTCCCCTCTCTGGCAATAACAAACATAACCAGTGCTTTTTTCTGGGGGTATGCAGGGGTACGCATACCCCTAAACATTTTGTGAATCCAAAGCAGCCTTGAGCCAACACACCTGAAATGTGATGATGATGATGATGATGACAGTAATATTTTATTATTTATGCCCTGCCCATCTGGCTGGGTTGTTGAGATAAAATAGAAAGCCATTTATAATCCTTTTCATTACAAGAAAAAGTAGGGAATAGGAAATGTACTCTATTATCTTAAGACTAGAGAAGAGAATGCATGTCCTCAACCTAACATTTTGAGTTAGCCTTAGTTGCTCTGCTTTCTCTCAGTAACTTAAGAAAGGAACAGAGGGTCAGAGACTTCTTGTACTAGATGGACCTCGTTGGGAGCTTTGGGTTTTCCTTGACTTCTCACTGAAGAAAAAGAGAGAAGGTGGGGGAATAAAAATCCCATTCCATTGGGTACCAAGAAGGATTGAATAAGAATATGAGTGTAAGACGGTGGAAATCTCCATCTGACTGCATCCTAGTAAGATGCAGCCCTGGTCAATCAGATCAAAAGGTCCATCTAGGTTAGCATCCTTCTCTCACAGTGGCCAACCAGATGCCTATGGGAAGCCAGCAAGCAGGACAGGAGCACAACAGCACACTCCCCACTTGTGATTCCCACAATTAATATTCAAACCAATTGAATTTCAAAGGCATATTGCCTCTGACATCCTCTATAAATTTATACATACCTGACTTCCTGTGGGAAGGTGGTAGTTTTGGGTTTACCATGTAGGCAAGGACAGTAGCCTTTCATTCCACATTGTTACAGCCACAACACTGTGAAGTTTTTGGCACTGTGGTGTAAACCACTGGGCCTTGGGCTTGCCAATCAGAAGGTCAGTGGTTCGAATCCCCGCAACGGGGTGAGCTCCCTTTGCTCAGTCCCTGCTCCTGCCAACCTAGCAGTTCGAAAGCATGTCAAAGTGCAAGTAGATAAATAGGTACCGCTCTGGCGGGAAGGTAAACGGCATTTCCGTGTGCTGCTCTTGTTCACCAGAAGTGGCTTAGTCATGCTGGCCACATGACCTAGAAAAACTGTCTGTGGACAAACGTTGGCTCCCTCAGCCAGTAAAGCGAGATGAGCACCGCAACCCCAGAGTCATTCCCGACTGGACTTAACTGTCAGGGGTTCTTTACCTTTTTTAAATTGGTAGTGGCCATCAGTTAGAGTCATCTATAGCCAGGGTCATGCACCTTTGAAACTGCTTCCTGTTTCTCACGCCCAAAGAATGTGCCATGCCAATGCTCCCATTTAAACATAGTGACTTCTTCACAAGGGAACCTTTGCCAAGTAACAAAGTTCCCAGACGCATTTGCAAAGAGTTGAGTGAGAGAAGGTGACACCTTGATTGACACTGTACTTGAGTCTTTTTAAAGCTCCTTATTGCCAGTGTGGTATCGCACTTAAGGAGAGTGCAATCTATTATTTCAATATGCCTGCTAAAATAACACTGAAATGGGGCGCAGACGCTTTGCAGCTCCTCAACACCTCAAGAAATCTGCCGAATGTTCGGAAGATAAAATAATAGCTGTAGATATGCAGCAGTGTCCTTGAAGATACTCTGGCAACTACTGTGAAGTGAGGAAAAACTCAATGTTTTTCAACTTGAGAGGAATGACATGTCAAGGTTTTATTACAGTGAGTGACAGCACCCAGCAGTGCAAGGAGTCAAATGGGGATAGCCCTTGTTTAAAAAAAAAGAATGATACAAGCTGCCAGTGCCACACTCACAGTAGCAGCTGTCATGTCATGAAGGGGAAGGGGAGACGTGATAGAGGGACAGAGAGCAATTACAGCCTGTTTCTTCTACTTCTGAGCATCGGCAGAACACCTTCGGACTAGCAATCTCTCCAGTGCAAAGGGAAGAATGAGTTCCCACACCCCCTCTCTCCTCCGGTGGAGGAAAGCTCAAGCAAGAGAGTGACATGAAAGCGTCAAAAGTGTTCAAAGTACCCTTAACTCTCACAAGACTTTCAAGATACATCCTGCAGTGCAGCACAATAAACTGAAACTAGCGAACATAAGGCATGAGACTAGTGTAGCTTTTTCTCATTTGAGGGGAAAAAATATTGACAGTGTTGTCTGGCAGTGCAGACTTTCCTCACAAAGTGCAAAAGATTCCCAATTATTTTCTTCTGGCATGAGGAACCGGGACATTTGGTGACAGCGATTAATTTATTTGGACAATTTTTAGGCCTCTACACTGGTTGTGTACACTGGAGCTCAGATCCCCAATTAAATTGGCCTAATCCAGGCCGATTCAGGCTTTGGCAAGATCAGATTAAGGCAGCCCTGGATCATTCTAGGTCAGGTCAGCCCACCTGGAGAATCCAAGACTGTGAAACGGCAGGTGGTTGGGCAGCCAGGGAGAAGGACAGGCAGGCAGCCTCTTCAGAATCTGCTTCACCAGCAACTTCTTGTGACTGACATCATTGACATCAGTAGTGGGGAACCTGTGGCCCTCCAGATGTTGTTGGACCCATTTGCACTATATATTTAAAGCAGATCATCTTTAAACCATACCAATTTAAGCAGACACAGCTTCTCCCCAAGAAACCTGGAAACTGCAGCTGTTAAGAATGCAGAGAATTGTTAGTAGACCCCAATTTCCCTCACCTGTATTTCTAGAAAAACTGTCTTTCTAGAAAAACAGGTCCAGGTACTCACTCCAATCCCCTCTCTCCACCCCCTTTCTCTCTCTCACACACGCACTCTCCTGTCCTCCCTCAATCAATTAAACCACCATTTTGCATGCCCCCTCCCGCTTCTTCAAATCCTCCCCTTGCACCGTCCCTCACAAAGCTCAGAGTAATTTAATAGTCAATCCCTTAAATGAGTCCTAAATATTCCTGGTCAGCCCAAGGCAAGCCTTTACCTGTGGAACAAAGGCAGACCATCCTGCAGTTTGTTATCCAATGAGTTTTTCTTCAAAGCCTCATTTTCTGTAGGTTCTATTGGAGCTAATTGCATCCAGTGCCTTCTCTTTCTCTCTCCTTATGCTCAAATCCTATATCCCTTACAATAATCAGCTGACGACCTCATGGTGTTCTCTCTTTACTTACTTTCTATGTGGTACAATACTGGCATAAAATGTTCTTCTGAGATTCTGGGTGAAACAGGAAAGATAGAAGAAAGCCATGCATGTTGCCCAACTTTCATAGGAAGTTGATTTGAGCCATTTTAAATGGCTTTGAATCATTTTTACGAGAAGGTTATTAATTAATTAAAGAAGTAATTATAGTAATGCCTACTGGTCATATTGCATGAACAGCGGCCCCATTGTTCTTTTGGGTGGGGGCAGCACAGCATTTCTTGTTCTGGCCAAATTCTGCAAAACTCGACTGCTGGACCTTTCATTGTTTAATATAAATTCTAGCCCGTCAACATTAATTCATGACAATGTCCAAATTCCCCCTTTTGCTATATTTTTTATGAGCTGCAACATAAGCACAAAGCTTTGCATAGATTCAGAGGGAAAGCTTTGCTAAGGGCATTCTCGGTGCAGGTACTCCTACATTAGAATGCCTTCCCAAATCCAGCTGATGCCAACTCTTCTAAGCTGTTTGTACCAATACAGATTTATTTATTTACCCAGACATTTGGCTGATTGATTTGCCCATATCTCCGTTACTATGATGGGACACGGGTGGCACTGTGGGTTAAACCACTGAGCCTAGGACTTGCCGATCAGAAGGTCGGCAGTTCGAATCCCCGTGACGGGGTGAGCTCCCATTGTTTGGTCCCTGCTCCTGCCAACCTAGCAGTTCAAAAAGCACGTCAGAGTGCAAGTAGATAAATAGTTAGCACTCCGGTGGGAAGGCAAACGGCGTTTCCGTGCACTGCTCTGGTTCACCAGAAGCGGCTTAGTCATGCTGGCCACATGACCCGGAAGCTGTACGCCGGCTCCCTCGGCCAATAAAGTGAGATGAGCACCGCAACCCCAGAGTCGGCCACAATTGCACCTAATGGTCAGGGGTCCCTTTACCTTATCGTTGCTATGATGTTTATTTTATCTTGCTGCTATTTCTTTTCATATTCCATTGGTGTGTTATTCTGTAATTTATTATTGACTATGTGTTTTAACAGCAATTAATTGTAATCTGCTCTGGGATCATCTCGTATGATGAAGAGAAGAACAGAATTGTTCAATGGGAGTTGTAGTCCAGCAACATCTGCAGTGCTACAAGTCTATACAAGTCTCATTGAACTCGAAGGGACTTCTCTCTGGGTAGAAATGCATGAGATTGCACAGTCCCAGACTAATACATTTATTCTGACAAGCTTTCATGGAATGGACCCTGCATCTTCAAATATGAATAATGTGACTTGCACCATTGCATTGGTGGAAAGAGCTGGGCATCCCTATCACTGCAGTTAATGGACAAAAGAAGCACAAATCCAGAAGCTCTAGCAAACTCGAATTTTGATACATCAACTGTAGATTTGTTGGGGTAATTTGTAAGATTTAGCTCATTGCTCTTTAAAGCTAATTTTTTTAAAAAATGGAAAATGAGTCTTGCTTTCCGAAACCAAGCAGATTTCACAAAACTAATTATAAAAATTACAACCGGATTGGAAGCGTACTAATTCCAGATGTAAAGTTGCAGACTAAAACTATGATTTAGCACAGAATTGTCAGCATAAAGGTCCCATTGATTTGTATTTATTTTATGTATTTATTTTTAATTTATAACCCACCTTTCCAGCAAGGGGTTCAAGCTGGTATACATGGATCTTCCCCTCCCCATTTTGTCCTCACAAATAGCCCTGTGAGGTCAGTAAGGCTGAGAGAAGTCAGTTGGACCATGGTTACCTAGTAAGCTTCATAGCTAAGTGGGAATTTGAACCCCAATCTTCCAGTCCCTAATCTAACACACCAACCACTACATCACACTATCTCTTTTATGATGGGTGGGGCGTTTGATGCTCAAGTAAGCACGTGCAGCACTGTTTTTCTTTTCACCTGAGCAATCTACCTTGGACTTGGCTTGGTCATTCATGTTGTTTATTATTATTTTAACTGAGCGTATTTTCTTCTTTGTTGATTATCATTATTTCCATGTACGCTATTGAGTCTGATTCAGAGACTTCATGTTGATGTGCAAGCACATAATCCTGCATAAGAAAAATCCAAATCTATCTGGTGTCACCTTTTGAACCATAGAAACCTGATGAAAGTGTTGCAATATAGTTACTGACTCACACTTGTGTGCATGAAAGGGTTAACCTGAGCCCCGAGCTCAAGTTACCATGAATAGGACTTAGCAGACTTCCCACAGCCTTTTCTTCTCCCCTCCTCAGCCTCTTTCTCTCCTTCCTGAAACAGCAAACAAACAATGGCTTCCCGCTGGAAAAAACAACAACATGTTAATGGAAAATCTCACTAAAAGAATATTTTTTCATCCTGCATCTTGTATGATTCTTTTGTAGAGAAACCAAGTCCTTTATTTTTAAGTCATTTGGAACCCTTTTTCTTATTTATTTTACTACCAATTGATGAATACTTGTTATCTGTAACTTGTGAGACTCTTGTGAGTAAAATCTTCATTTATTTGCAAAGCTAAGGTGTCTGTGATTTATTCTAGCCTAAGTATTTTTGTGGGGAATATATGTTTAAAGTTGGGGGCAGATTTATATGAGGGCAGATATAAATCTAAGCAAGTTTTAATGTGCTTGGAGCAATCACCATTGTGCTAACTCTGCTATGAGAGAGTAAGAAATGTATCTTTCAAACCTCCATCTCCAAAAAAGAGAATAAGAAGCAGAAGCAATGCTAATGTCTTCCCTGTTTCCAATTATGCTGGTGTCTTCTGTGGTTCTGCCTGCCTGCCTGTTCTTCCAGCTACATGCTTATCAGCTGAAATTGACTTGATCTGGAAAGGCATCCACAATTTTGAATCCCGCAGCATTCCCAGAGTGTCTGCATTGCATTGCTCTGGGGCACTGTGAGAAATTAAAATGGCAGCCAGTTTCCTGGACACAGCCTCTGCCCCTGGTAAGATCATAGGCAGGGCTTCAACTCTGAAGCATTAACAATATGAATTGTCCCAAGTCAAATTTAAAAATGTGTTCCCATGATAGAAGGTGGTCCCTTCGTTACATTTCTAACTACATTGAAGGTCTTTAAGAACTTCTTGGCAATATATTCAAGTGATGCAAATCATTCTAGTCCTTACAAGTAAATAAGCATTTACTGTTGTGTAGCGATAGTCTGCCAAAACTTGTGTGTGTGTGAGCTTGACAGAAAAGTTGTCTTCAAATGCTGAAATTGACTTATTACATATCTCTACTAACAGCCATCAATTCCAATCTACTGAGAACAGCTCCCATGAATGCCATACCAAAAACTCCATCATCTTCATTTCAATGGGCCTCGTACATGACAAATTCTGAGTAAATTGTGCCAGAACTTTGTGATGCCCTAAACAGGCAGACTACATTATGCATTGTAAAAGTCTAGTGGCTTTGAAAGAACTCTTTTTCTTAAGTAACCTATCTGAATTTTTCTTGAATAAGTTAGATTGGTATTGTGGCTTTTTGTGTATGCATGTCAGCAAATCATTTGTAAAGTGCCTCTGATTGTAGCTATTCCCATGAGCTCCAAAAATAGTCAGGTTGAACAGCTTTTCATTTTAAGAAGTGTTCTTAAATACACATGCACTCATTTCTGATGCAAAGGCAACATTTCACTTCAGTGATTATGTATGTCAGCGAGCTGTTATTTTTGTTGTCCTTGGTTAGTTCTTCCAGTTGTCTGCAATTTTGTACAAATATTTCTAGTGGCCCTGTGATGTTACCATCTGTTGGTCATGGGTTTCTGAACATTTCCATATCAAATGCATACCTTCAAGAAGAAGGAAAAATAACACATTATGTCTAAATACTGCCATTTTTGCCAATTTACCCTAGTCTCAAAGCCAATTCAGTCTCTTACATTTTTCTTTATGTTTATTATTATTCTACCAAAAGTACAAGTCAGAACCTCCAGTAAATAATAATGAAAGGATGAAAGGAGTGCAATTGTTCGTGTGTGTTATGAAATTTCATAATATATACTACGCTAGTATTTTCTGTTGTACAGTTTTATGTATCAGGCAGTTCTAATATTCATGTTTGTTGAAATCTAAGGCATAAGAGTGGTCCCTCACATCATTACAATTACAAGTGTATAATAAAAATGATAGCTCTATTAGGGCTGTACAAAACAAAAGCTGAACAAATACCGTCAAGCTCCACCAAACTCTTTCTAAGAAACAGAACTTAAAATACAGGAAGCTCATGCTGCCTTCACTCTTTTGTAAGATTTCGCCAAGCACTATGATTGGAGAGTGTTATGTGAGAGTCTAGTTTTGGATTAGAAGCTAGAGGTGTCACTGAGCAAAGTCCACGTGGCCTCCCCCGCCTCCCCACTGTGGTATTTTCCTTATAGGTAGCTGCATAGGTGCCAAGTCCCTGGGGCCCTGAGTGC
This sequence comes from Podarcis bocagei, assembly GCF_964188305.1. Lineage (NCBI taxonomy): Eukaryota > Metazoa > Chordata > Lepidosauria > Squamata > Lacertidae > Podarcis > Podarcis bocagei. The sequence goes on from NC_138134.1 coordinate 33,858,576, forward strand.
CCGAGCACCTACAAAATCCCTATGAAGGGGCCAAGCACCCACAAACTTTGGTGCTTTGGCCATGCACACTGCATGGCACCCATGGCCCCAGGCACCCACAATGAAAGGGCCAAGCTGGCACTTCAGAGTAGCTGTAATTAATAACTGCAACAGTTTGGAGACTATGAGTTTTTTCTGAGACCATTTTTGGATCAGCACAAATTGCCAGAAACCCAATATCTGGATTTGGCATAAATCAGCCCAATTCAGTCCAGGATTTGAACAAATCAGTTGCATAGTCCTAACAGCTATAGTTACAAATAAATATTTCTTAAAGTGAAATTTGTGGAAGTGCTGCTCAATCCGAATATTTGCAGAAGTCAAATTATCTGAAATAGAAATAGGAATTCTGGGACCAGGTCTTGCAGGGCTCACAGGAAAGAAGAAGAGAAGAAGAGTTTGGATTTGATATCCCGCTTTATCACTACCCGAAGGAGTCTCAAAGCGGCTAACATTCTCCTTTCCCTTCCTCCCCCACAACAAACACTCTGTGAGGTGAGTGGGGCTGAGAGACTTCACAGAAGTGTGACTGGCCCAAGGTCACCCAGCAGCTGCATGTGGAGGAGTGGAGATGCAAACCCGGTTCACCAGATTACGAGACTACCGCTCTTAACCACTACACCACACTGGTTTCCCTAGCCCCTTTAAAAGCAGCAGCTTCTTCAGCTGGAATCAGCCCGGGGCCCAGCTGGTGAGGAGACCTGATGGGCCAGAAAAAGACCAAGTACCATAGGTTCCTCACCCTTCCTTTACATGATCTGATTTCAGCACTTCATCAAATAGGAGTCCTTGGCTACATGACAGCATTTGTGGATCTTGGGAAGCAGAACTTTTGACCATCAGGTTTTGCATTGCAAACCACACACCCATAAAGTGCTTCTTTCCGCAAAATTGCAACAAAAAGTATTTATATGCATGACAGGCACTAGAGAGTAATTAATAATGCAAGCAATATCATCTTACTATAGAAAGCATTCCAAAATTATTCCCTTTTAGACATAATTAATGGCTCAGTTCAAGCATATTCAGTCTAACAATTAATCAGTCGCAGTCAGGGGAAGTTGTGGAGGTGAGAATGCTCAAGGGATTGACCAAGCTCTGAATTCCTTCTAGGTAATGGACTGTGCATACCAATCAACTACCTACAGTCAAGGAGTCAAGGACTTTTTAAGGCTATGAATCTAGGAAATGATTTTTAAAAGCTTAGTAAGACATAGCTGTAATAAAACTAAAGCTGTGTGTGAACGGTCATCTGAAATTTCCCACCCTATCAGTGGACAGGAAAGAAACTGGGGAAACCATTTCATGAATGTTTCCCATGGAAATAGACATTCTCCGACAATTTCCCACGGGGGAGCTCCCACTTATATTTCACTGATTCCCACTGAGAAAAATAAGCGCTTGCTTAGTTCTCTCACTGAAATAAATGAGATTTAACCATCCTTAATCTTGACTGAATCTTACCTTTATTTAACTACTTTTAATACACGTTGACATAGAAGGCCTATTGATTTTTACAGACACAATACATGTTTTTTTCCTCTCCAATGGACATCATTATGTTTTGAAATATACATGCTCCAGCCATCCAACAGCACAAGTTAATCCTAATGTAATACAGACACCATTACATAAAGAATAGTAAGATGAAAGCAACTAATATCTCAATTTTCTTCATTTTTTTCCAGTTGTAGGGGCCATACATAGACTGCCAAATAGCTATATGAACAGGTTTCCTTTAGCATGCAGCTTACTTTATAGGTATTTGTCAGGTATTTGTCTGATACACACAGTTTTTGTAATTGCATCTAGTTTAGAACTGTAGTCAGAGTCTAGGCTACTAAATTAGCTGAGACTGTCTCATGTCTTTGTTTTTAATTTTTAAGGAAATTAATGACTACCTTTTTCTGGACTCTCAGTAAATACAAATGTATTCCAGGCTTTAGTTCATAAAGGAATATTTCTTCCGCATTAAATGATGAGGCATGTGTTAACCCAAGTTCACCCCATCTTCTTTCAAAATATTGGTTTCCATTACAACTTCTTCTAAAACCATGTAATTATAAATAATTAAATCAAGCAATCATACAAACGGTATATTATTCAATTACAAAATTTTCCTTATTTAGATGCAGAACTTGCTGCTGTTTGGGTTATACTTTAGCCTTTATTTTATGTTGATCAGAGATTTATTATATTAATTTAAAATCTTATTTTCCAGTTGATTAACCATTTGGATTTTAATCAACTAATTGATTAAATTGAAATAGATTTACAATGCAGCCTGCATTTACCTCATCATCAAAAGGCTGCCAACAGTTGATTAAGTAAATAGTGCAGTAAATGTGAGTTGATATTTAAGTTGTTATAATGATGAGGCAATCTCATAGCTCCTTTATCATGAGCAGATCTCAACCTGCATTCAATTAACCTATGTTCTTATCAATCCAACTTAGCCTTTTGACTTGGCCTTGAGACACAAAAAAGTTATGTGAAGAACCCAGCATCTCAGAGCAGAGATTTCCTTTTGGTAATATTGGAGAAGCTACACTTCTTCAAACTCTTGAAGGCACTGAACCTGGTCCTCAAGAACTGTGTCTTATCTCTTGTGCCACAGGCATGCTTTTTCCTGGATGCTAAGCAGACTAGATGCAAGGCACTTTCTTTGCCTCAGTTCCAGCCTAAAGAGAATCAGCTGACCTGTCAGGTGATTTTCCCTAGGCAAATAGGGACATACCAGTGCCTATAAAGTCCATGCAACCAAATCCCCTCAGCAGTCTGAGAAACCTTTCTTGGATTTGAAATTTTTGCCAACTTCTTTTTCTTGACTGCTGCTTTGGGTTCCTAATGCTTTTCCTTCTGCTGCTGTCTTGTATTTTAATTTTTACTTGGTTCTGACTGTGAACTTGTTTTTGGACTTTTGCTGTTCACCTGCTTGCTCCAGTACCTGAATTCCAGACCATCTATGTCCATATCTACTCCACAATTGATTATCAGCCAACGATACCTGAACTGGACCCCACCTGTGTCTTGAATCTAGGAGAGAGCATGGCAGGTCTGCTTAATGGTTCATCATCATCTGCTCATGGACAAACTACCTGTAATAACAAATTAAGGAAGCTCCCTAGGCTAAAGTGAGCTGCGGCCTTGCACCCAATCTTGGCCTTCCACACGGTGTTCGAGTTTCCTGGTTTTCGAGAAGAGGCATGCGTTGGGAGGAGCTTATGCCATTGCTGTGGGAGAAAGTAGCCAAGTTCGGCCCTCCCGACATCCTTGTGATTCATTTGGGGGAGAATGACCTCGCTAACAGAAGGAGTGTGGACCTGTTGTGGAGCATAAAAAGAGACTTGAATGCGTTTGCAGCCTTGTGTCCCAGAACGACGGTGTTCTGGTCCTCCTTCCTGAAAAGAACTGTGTGGCGCGCTGTGCAAAGTTGTATGGCCATTGAAAGAACCAGGAAACTCGTAAATCGGGCAGTTGCCCGTTGGGTGTGCTTTATGTATGGCCGTGTCATTTATCATGACCGTATCCGGATTAGCGACCAAGCTTTATACCGGAATGATGGTGTCCACCTATCGGACTTGGGGAACGACATTTGGTTAGCTAGTGTCATCAAAAGCATCTGGGATTGGTTGCAGCTCTGAGGGTATTGGTGGCGAGCCTTTGGCTCGGGTGGCGGTTAGGCATTGGAATAATGTGTTGTGGTGTGTCGAAGTGCTAGGTGTGGCCATCGCCTATGCCTTCAATTTTAGGGGTATTCCGTTAAAGGAATCTGGGGGTCGTGTATTCCGTCCGATGCCTGCTTGGCGGGAGGCCTTGGCACGACCCTCGGTGACAGCAGGGGTGAGCCTATAGTTGGATTAGCATCAACAGGCTCCACCTACTGGTGAATAACCCACTTGTTTCGATCCAATGCCTAAGCCAATACCTTTTCATTGCTGTAACCAATAAAGTTGTGGCCTTTTCTTGCCCATTAACCATATATCACGTGTCCTTGTGTCTTCATTTCACTACGCGGGGGTCGGATCCTCGAACCACAAAGACTCTCCTCCCTGAAAGAGAAGGGAGGGGTTGTGGTCGGGGCGAGAGCACCGCCTAGCAGGGGGCATGGCCCCCTGCCTCCAGTTCACCTGGCTGGCGCTCACGCCCCCCGGTGGCCACCCAACCAGGTGCCGCGGAGGGGGCGTGTTCAGCAGCCTTTTGCTGCAGCGCCAGCCTTTCCCCCGGCCTCATTCTTCGTCGTCGCCCCATCGCGAGTCACCCACCCTCCACTCCCTTTTAGTTAGGGCTTAGGTCTTTGGCCTTGCTATGGACCATAGGTTGGTCGCCCTGGTTGACCAGGGGGCCTGGTAGGAGTTTTTCCATTTGGCATTAGGCTTTTTGGTTTTTTCGCCTACCTCGTAGCAATCGTCACAACTTTTATGGTATTGGTGGGTAGGTTAGGCATTGGAATAATGTGTTGTGGTGTGTCGAAGTGCTAGGTGTGGCCATCGCCTATGCCTTCAATTTTAGGGGTATTCCGTTAAAGGAATCTGGGGGTCGTGTATTCCGTCCGATGCCTGCTTGGCGGGAGGCCTTGGCACGACCCTCGGTGACAGCAGGGGTGAGCCTATAGTTGGATTAGAATCAACAGGCTCCACCTACTGGTGAATAACCCACTTGTTTCGATCCAGTGCCTAAGCCAATACCTTTTCATTGCTGTAACCAATAAAGTTGTGGCCTTTTCTTGCCCATTAACCATATATCACGTGTCCTTGTGTCTTCATTTCACTACGCGGGGGTCGGATCCTCGAACCACAATTGATTATCAGCCAACGATACCTGAACTGGACCCCACCTGTGTCTTGAATCTAGGAGAGAGCATGGCAGGTCTGCTTAATGGTTCATCATCATCTGCTCATGGACAAACTACCTGTAATAACAAATTAAGGAAGCTCCCTAGGCTACAAAACAAGTTTGTGGAGAGCAATTTAAAGAGATCCATTTCCTTTTGAAACCAGTTTGTTCTGTTCCTACTGTGTTACTGTTGCAACTGAATATCCTTCTGAGACGCATAGTCTTTAAACAACCCTCAAGTTCAGAAATAGATTCTTTAAAAGCTGTTCTTGTTTAGCCTAGTCTGTTTCATACTGGTACTCAACATTATATGCTGGGAGGAAACTCGCTACAAGTGTTTCCTTCTCTCAATGTTTTTCTCAGTTCTCTGGTAAAAGAAATGAACTTAAACTTCCTTTCACCTCCTTGCTCAGCTATGCAAAGGCTCTTATAGGAATATGGTCCTGGCATGTGAGAAGCAGATGTTGGTTCACAAAACAAGTTTGCATGACTATTCCATTTTGACCCAACCTCAAGAAAAGCAATTCCTTTCAATAACTTTCTACATGAAAAAGAACGATAGGACATCTCTGATTCTCACACGGTAGGAGTTTTTCACATTCCAAATATCTGAGCAGAAAGCATTACAGGTGAGATTTAAAACTGATGAAATCATTCTGTCATTGCAAAATACTGAGTTAATGGGCAGTCTGTATATTGAGCTGGTTCAAAGACTCTGAAGTCATGAGTGGCTCTGCGGAAACAGTTGCATCAAAATGCTGCATTTTTCTGTGTAAAATGCAGTTGACACCCACTTTATTTAGTTTTAGAGCAACACCAAGCTCAGTAGGGAAACACCATGAAGGGGTGGAGAGGCCTTTCATTTGGTGGCTAGCTCCAGGTTGTAATCACAGTTATTGCAGTTATTTTCCCAAGGCAATCCAATCACGGTGATTCAGGAGAAGGGTCTGGCTACCTTCCCAAATGCTCCCCCTAGCAAATAATAAAAAATCAATGTTTCAATCAATTTATTTCATACTACCATTTTCCTTCTCTTCCTTATTTTTCCCCAAGTTTACATTGTTGGAATTTCAATTTGTGTGTGCTTTATTTGTGTGTGCTTTATTGCAATTTGCGTGTGTTTTATTGCAAACTTTTAGGAAAGCATCAGGACAAGGTAATACCACTTTCTGTCTCCCTCAGTTAAGATGTAGGGATTGTTGTGTGATTTACTTGTTCTGTTGTATTCAAAGCCCTTTCTACCCCCATGCCTACTCTAATTATTTGCTTTATCTTCCACTTGTTTTCACTTACTTTTACTTGGGTTTGTGCAAATGTCCCTGTCACCCCAGTTTCTATGTATTGCTTTTTATTCATTTCCAGTGTTTTCTCTCTCTTGGTTTTTGTTTGCTAGTTCAAAATTTTCATCCTCCACTCCTCAATTTTAGGGTATCTGTGATTTCATTATTGCTGAGTATTACTATTCATATTTTTTATTAACATTTCTACCTTTTCCTGTCTGGCTCTAGTAATTATTGAGGGAGATTGCAATCAAATACAACTAGGAAGCACAAGGCTAGATAGTGCATGAAGGGGTTAAGACCACAGAGAAACTTTCCAGTTGTGTTGTTCATTTCCAGTCTATTATAACCCACTTATCCAGCAGCACTTCTCATGTCACCAGTTTTCAGACTGATGGCCCCTAAATCAGCAGGCGAGATTAATGGATTTGTATTTAGCATATGCCAAATTGGTACAAGATAACCACAGCAACTATCATTCAGAACATTCGGAACATTGGCAGGCTTTCATGACCTCAGAAAGAGCAACCATGTCTGCAAATTTAAGCCACTTCTATGAAAAGGGGGAAAGTTGTGGCCAACTTTAGATTCTCCATTATTGTAAGGTAAGTTGTTTTGGATTTAACAGATCTGATTTAGTCCCAAATAACACACTGAATAAGTAAGACACGGGCTGCATCTACACAGCTATATTAAAAAATGGTCTGGAAATGGAAAATTTCATAGAGTTCAGATTTCAACTCTAGAATGCCATATAGTGTCAGTGTTAGAACAGATTTATAACATTTTATTTTTACTAATGTAGCTGAGTCCACAGAGTGGATTCAAAACAGATTGAGTTACCTTCCCAATACTGCAGCTAGAAGGTGAACCTTGTGGTTGAAAATAAAAGTAAAATCTACAGGTGAAGAAATAAAACAAAGCCTAATTAGTGGTCCCACTATGGGGTTGCCGCTGATCCACAAGAGGGCCTTTTCAGCAGCAGTTCCTTGTTTGTTGAATACCCTCCCTAGTAATCTGTCTCATTAATTACTTTCAGGAGAAATTTAAATACAATCCTGTTTGTTCTGGCCTTTGATGGCTGAAAGACACTGTTCCTGGCAACCCTGAGATCACTGGTTGAAATAATGTTTTAACTTTCTAGTAATGCTTTTAAAGTGTTTTTAGATTCATTTCCCCCCCCTATTTTATCATTGTCTCTCCTACCCTGGGCTGCTTCAGAAAAAGGGCAAGATATAAATTGAACAAACAAATAGTCCAGACGGGTCTGAGGTCCTTACATGCCCTAACTTAGTGTCCTACATCAAAGCAGATAGCCCATTTGGGATGTATTTAGTGGCTGTCCCCTGAGCAGCTGGCAATGTTTCATAGAATGAAATCACTCAGCACATGGCAAGAACAGCAAGGTAATAAAATGGGGGCATTCAGGATTGTCAAACCAGTTCTAAATGGTGCTGTAGACAGTCAAAGTGATAGCCGAGACCAAGTCGCTTCTCTCATTTGTCATCTCCTATATGTTGTTTTAATGAGTCATTGTTGTGTCAGGCTTTGTTGTCACATTGAAATCCCAGCTTGAAACTGTCGAATGTGACCGAATTTGTCAATGAAGCAGAAAAACAGAGGGGATTTCAATGCTTCAAAACACATGATTGATTTGGGATGTTAATTATATAAACAATACAATCTGTATATGCAAATATCAGGTGCGCTGGTTAACTTAAACCACCGGAGATTTTGACTGTACTTTGCTTTCTCCTTCTTCTTTGGCCTGTGTGATCCCAACAGTCTGTTTCAGGGGGAATATGCTTATTAAGACAAATGATTAAATGAGAGCTGTGGTGCATTTTGGCCATTTGAGAATGGCTTGTCGAGTTCTAATTAAGGAATGATCTCATTGTGAAAGGTTGTGTCTGGAAAGAAAATAAAGCAAAGATGGGCATTAGATAAACAATGGCATATATCCCATTGCTCCTTGCATTCTTCAAGTTCGTTTGCAAGCTGCATACGTAATTAGAGCCAACCGTTCATTCATACAGAAATCTAATTAGGAGGTGCTTATGTCTTGGGAAAAGGTAGCTAAAAATGGTCCAAGCTCCCTCAGTACCAGAACTGAAAGTGCATGGTAATTTTTAATCATTAATTAGGATGCTTATGTGGGAGAAGGTCAAGGCCCATTTCCTACAGCTATTTTTTCTACAGTACCTTGGAATAAAAGGGGAATTAACAGGGAACCGGGAGCAAATCCAGCTTGTAATTATATGAATGAATGTAGCTTTAGAGGCATACACAAACAAACAAAAATCTGCATGGAGAGTACAGTTATAGTGTCACCACTTGGACATTTAAAATGTTAGCTTTTTCAATATACCAGTGGAAGGGAAGGGACCCTGCAATGTAAAACTGGCGGGGGCACAAGACAGATTGTGATAGCAATGAGGTGCTAGAGACCTGAGTGGAAAGATGGATTCTACTCTTTCAAACAATAGGTGAGGGATCACAGACATTTAGTATGGTCCTCAACTTAAACACATACACACAGAGAATATCCTCCCTCCAAGGAGAGGCCGGCTAGCATTGCATTTTCCATACCCTCAACCACCACTTTCAGTCTATGATAGCAGATATTTGTTGCTGGTGGAAGGAAATGCCTCACTGAGATCACCAAAAGAAATCAGATCTTAGCCATTTGAGCACCAGGGAGACATAGTTTTGCTCTATATGACTTTCAGCCTCGTCCTCGCTCTTTATTTAAGACAAAGTATAACGAGACAGGATACTTTTTTTTTTCTTGCTGGCTGCCTTTCTTTTGATGGAAGGAAGAAAGCATCACAGAGGACTTGAATATGGCACAGGAAAGATGTGCCACCTGGCATACCTCTAATCACACGCTGCTCTACCTGCTGCAGAGTAAGACCTCACGTAGCTGTGCAGACACCTTGTCACACTTCCCCGGGGCAGCTGATCACCTTTCTGACACATTAGACAACAACTACTGTCAGGAGAGACTTATTTATGACTTCATATGTATTCACAGCAGGGAGTCCGATCCTCAATGCAACCTTTCACTTTCAGCAATGAATCTTGATAGCTTGTAACTGACACCAGGTAATGTACCACCCTTTAAAGCACCAGTCTGACTGTTAATATAGTCACTTTAATATTGTAATTCCTTGGAGTCACGGATTAGAAATCCCCTGGATGATTTTTATTTTGCAATTTAGATAATAATAATAATAATAATAATAATAATAATAATAATAATAATAATAATAATATCCTGCCCTCCCCAGCCAAGCCGGGCTCAGAAAGGCTAACAACAGTAAAAATAGCACAGTTTACATAAAAACACAAATAAATTCATTCTAAAATCAATTCAGAATCAAATTAATGGCAACCATTGGGCTAGAGTTCTATTAGGATTACAGAAGGAGAGAGGGGGTCAGACTGTGCCTTGGCCAAAGGCGTGGTGGAACAGGTCTGTCTTGCAGACCCTGCGGAAAGATGTCAAGTCCTGCAGGGCCCTAGTCTCTTGTGACAGAGCGTTCCACCAGATTGGGGCCACGGCCAAAAAAGCCCTGGCTCTGGTTGAGGCCAGTCTAACCTCCCTGTGGCCCGGGATCTCCAAGATGTTTTTATTTGAAGACCATAAGGTCCTCTGTGGGACATACCAGGAGATAACTATCAGTATTATCTAAGACAATCCAAAACTAAGCTCCTATGTGTCAAAGTCAATCTACCACATTCAGAAATAATCACGTGGTTCAGCCCCCTAGAGATTACACCACTTGTGATGAAAGGTGGGGAATCTTGTCCATTAAGCAAATTTGCATAGTATTTTGAAAGCTAGCACACTGGGGAGATGGGTTCTAGCATAACCCATTTATTTCCAGTTTTCTTCATGTAACTATGTTTTGTTTTTAACCTTGGAGAACATACAAAATACACTCCTCTGCTTGTAGTCTAAAGAGATGTATTCCTATTCAGTAATGCTCCCAGATCTGCTTCTGTGGATGCACATGTACATGCAACACATATTTTATATGCATGTTTCTGGAAGCATCATTTTGGGGATATTTATGAGAGTCAACTGCAAAGTAACAAAGGTTACTGAAATGGATATGATCATTTTAGAAATACCAGTATTATCTTGCTTGCTTAGAGGAATTAGCATGAATCAATATTCATAAGAATGTACAAAGGAGGAGTGAAGTGCTAATAATTGCCTGTCCTGATAAAGGGAGGGTAAAGATTTGCCAAGCTTCACTGTAACCTGAAGGTGCACAGTCACAGCCAGTTCATTCTAAGGTTTCTCTGACAGTGACTTAAAAAACCAGGTGAATGGGTCCTTTCAGTGTGCAGAGACAGCAAGTTGCCTCTGTTTTCTTGAAGACTGCCCACCAGGCTTAGCAACTGAATTTTCAGCATAGAGCAATGAAGATAGTCAACCTTGTGGAAAACAAGTCCTATGAAGAAGGGTTGGATTTGAACTAGGTATGCTTACCTGGGAGAAGAGGAAGGACATGATAGCCCTCTTAAAATACCTAAATGGCTCTCACATAGAAGAGGGCAAAGATTTGTACTCTGCTGGAATAGATCGAACAGGTTTAAGCTGCAGGAAAAATAGATTTTGGTTGAACATTAGGACATATGTTTCAGGGGTAAGAGTGATTCAGTAATGGAACCAACTACCTGGTAGGGTAGGAAGTTCTCTTACAACGGATGCCCATCTAGGGCTCCTGTAGACCTGGATTTCCTCCATCAAGCAGGGAGATGATGACCTACAATCGCTGCCTCCTTCAACTCTATGATTCTGTCATCTCTAGTGATGGGTCCAATGATAGATCACAGGGGGGTTAGTAGCCAATTCTGGTTGCCAGTTGTAGATAAATGGGCAAATGAAATGGAAGAAGTTCATAATTATGTGATGGAGGAGGGAAATGTTGTGGGCTCTGCAGTACCTGCAGTAACAACGATCAGGGGTACCTTTACCTTTTAACATGAGTCTGGGTTTCCAAGAAAGACATTTTTGCAGCAGAATTCTGTCCTACTGCCCCAAATTGTGTGGGAAATACTTTTATGGCATCTTGCATTCATTCATTCTGTTTTCCTGTTATAAGGATAGCTGCAGCAACTCTAACTCATGTGCTTCCTCTCTTCCCTCTTCTCTGCCTTTGTGCTTGCAAGGAGGCGACTGAAAGCTTCTGCTTTAGATTTTAAAATAACCATGGTTCCTCATATCGTCTGGATTGATAGAACTGGCTTGCTCTCAAACCATGGTTTAAACAAACTACAATTCCTCAAGTTCAGAAATCATAGAAAACTGTGGTTGGATCAAAACCAAAGTTTTTCCTCATCACAGGTGCAAAAGAGGAAGAGAAGGGAAGAAGAAGCATGTTAGCGCAATATTTTCTGTGGCTCACCCACATGTGGAAAACCATGGCTTCCTGTTGCATCTGAATCAATTCACAATGAATTCAAATTGGCTTAAAATGAGAATTGAACTTCTTACCCATAGTCCCACATTGTTATTTCTGCTTATCACATTGTTCTTGCTGATTTCCTTTTGATAAATATAAAAAATGTCTTAATTTTAGCTATGCTTTTCTAATCCCCCAAATTCTACAAAGAGAGAGAGAGAGAGAAATTGGCTTGCAATATTCTTTTTATTAAAACACACATATACATATTAATCTTTTTGCCCTAACTTGTAATAAAATAAAATGAAATCATATGAGGGATAGAAGTAGTTGAAGCAGTTAGTTTATCAGCTTATAATTTAATTGTATGAGTCCCATTAGATTTTTTTTAATTTCCACTATCATCTCTGTTGAATATTTATCTTATCCAGTAGCTATTTGATTCATAATGGGAGCCTCTGACATTCTTTTATGCATTTCTCAGTCATGGCTAATGCACACCATACAGTATTCCATTTGTATGGAAAATAGGCCATGCTGGATTACATCTAGAATTAGATATCAAAGTACTAACTTAATTTGGCTGATATTTGAGAAAGAACTGGAAGCAGAAAGGGCATGAAATTTTGCTACATGTAATACTGCATATGTCCTTTGAAAGCATCCAGTCTATGAGAGCTATAGCAGTAACTCTGTGAATATGAATGCAAAATAGCATATTACTTCGGCTCTTAAACACTGCCTGCACAGACATCAATACAAATGTCTGACAATGTTCGTTACCATTTAGAAAATCAATTACATTCAAATGGCCAGAAAAGATTTGACTCGCTGAACTAACTATGGCATCTACCAATACATTACACAGCAGGATAGCTGTTTATATATCACCAAAAAAGAAAAGAAATGCATTTTTTAAAAAACCCACCCAAAAAAGGACCTGGGAGAATGACAACTTCTGTGATACTTGCATAAGTTGGTTCATATGTATAGATGCAAATTTTGAAATAATTGCTATAATTTACGTTATCAGTACATCTCACCATAGGGAGACAGTGAGTGGGCCACTTGTGTGCCTTATTAGACTGTTGATGGGCAACTTCTTTCTGTTTATAGTTCTTTATCTTTAACATGGATGTGAACAAGTCAGCCCTTAAAATAGAGAGTGTGATCTGACAGCTCTTCAAATAGAAGACTGTATACATGGCCCCCTCATGCAATCCAGATCTTCAAAGATAGGAGACTGCACAGCAGATAAACTCAGATACCAATATAAAAGCCTATTGCAGTAGATTAGATTTGTCGCATGATCAAAATGAGAGTGTGCATAAAGTAGGGTAAGGAAACTGCTTTTTAATTACTGTGGAGAGAGCAAAGAAATCTGCCACTATTTGCTTGGGGGGGGGGGAATGGCATTTTTAATGAAATGAGAAAGGTCTACAAAACTTATAATGTGAAGCTTATCATCTTTAAGAAACAATATTAAATGATCCAAGCTTCAACATTTAATGCAATGTCATTCTAATAATCTGTAATCTTCAACTTTGCTCCAGTTCCAACTTTTACTTAGGACGTAAAATATTGACAAAATAGATTAACAGCCTGATTCAAAGCATGTTTATTCAGAAGTGAGTCCTACTGGCTTCATTGTGGCTGACTTCTTGGTAAATGTGCTTAGAACCTTCCAATAAAGTAATGCTGTTTTGCTTTTGCTTTTAAAGGCTTCAGCCATAATTAATTCATTTTTTAAAAGATTTTTGTGCCCTACATCATGGATGATGTAGCTGAGATTCCTGCACCCTTGGAGTTCATTTCAACTCTACAATTCTATGATTCTTTCTGCTGTATTTTCAAGATAACTAGAAATGCAGAATTTCATTAGTGTATTTACATTGCTCAACTCATACTGAGAAAGTGAATGCTGATGATACAAGAAGCTTCTTTTTCTACACATAATAAGTGTAATAAGTAATAGCAGAATCATATAGAAGAAATTAAAAAAAGAATCTGTGAGTTTAATTTTTGTGTGTGTGTGTGTGTGGGAACATAATGGTGGAAACTTCTCATCCTTCCTTCCTAACCTTTTTTTGGGAGCTCCCCCTACTGGATTGTGGAATTATTAATCTCTGAGAACTGCTGGCTTTTATATCTGGATGTTTACTTTCTTTTGGATTGTTTCCCATGGGATTTACAATTTGACCTTGACTCAGGGACAGCTGTGGAATGAGTGGCGCACCAAAAACAAGGGCTGGAAAGAAAGCAAAGCAAACTGAACTCTTGCAAACAACTTTGCCTGTGCAGCTACGTAGATCGTCTGTTCCAATTGTGACAGGCCTGCAAGAAGGACAACATATACAGCCACCTCTCGGGGAGATGGCTGCAGGAGGGTTAGATCCTGTCTCGAAAGAAATATTGGACCAACTGGCAGCACTGAATAAGAAAGCTGATGAACAAGCAGCTAGATTTGATGAACAATCTGCTAAATTTGATCAGGTGACAGCTTCTATTGATAAATTGACAGACCAGGTCACTAAGAATACACAGGCAATAGGTAATATTGAAAAGACTACATCAGAAAACCGAAAATTAGTCGAAGAAGTAAACACAAAAGCAGAAGAAAACAAAAAGAGGATAGAGGAATTAAGAGGGGAGGTAAGACCACTGAGTAGACAGGTGACTGAACAGCAAGCGTACCTGTCCCTGGCAGAATTGAAAAACAGGGAAAGCAATCTGAGGCTTAGAAATATCCCAGAATCAGAAAAGGAGGATTTGATCGGTTTTTTGACAACAGAAATATCTAAATTCTGGGGATTGGCAGAAGATAAGGACTTTAAAATCGTCACCGCCTTTAGATTAGGAAGAGTGGTCAAGAAGGATAAACCAAGGGATTGCTTGATCATTTTGAGATCCAAGCAAGAAAAAGATAACATACTCGGCCTGCACTTCAAAAATTCATTGGTGATTCAGGGAAAGACGGCAGAAATCTTCAGAGATATACCAAAACAGCTGTTGGACTTAAGAGTGATATACAAAGACCTAGCAAGCTTATTGAGAAACAACACAATCTCCTATAGGTGGGAATTCCCTCAAGGATTATCTTTCACCTTGAAAGGGAGGAAGGTAAGAATCAGAACAGCAGAGGAGCAAGAAAAGTTCCTAAACGACCACGGGGAGGACCTTCGGAAAGGAGTAGCAGGAGCTTGGCCACCTCCTTCGTTTGGCCTCAACCCGGTTCCACCTCCAGATAAAGAAGACAAAGGAGACACCCCTACTGGTAAATAAATTGATCCAGGATGTCTCTGCAGCTTCTTAGTTGGAATATTCATGGCGCAAACTCTCCCGAGAAAAGGAAAAAAATCTTTCATATATTGAGAAAAGAACAACTGGACGTCATTTGCCTTCAAGAAACACATGTGACTAGGCTCCACAGGAGAGTGCTAATTAATAAGAGACTAGGCCAAGAATTTATTTCATCAGACAAGGTTAAAAAAAGAGGAGTAGTGATCTATGCAAAGGAGAGCCTAGCACCAAAATTGGTTTTTAAAGATGAACAAGGAAGAATTTTGGCGATTGAAATACAATCACAAGGAGAAAAATTTTTGATAGTTGGAATATATGCACCAAACGATGGGAAATCGGAATTTTATAAGAGGCTGCATGAGATAATGCTGGACCACATTGACTATACCAACATCATCCTGATGGGAGATATGAATGGGGTGGTCTCCACGTACATGGATAAGTCACAAAACCAAAATTTGAACAAAGACGGCAGACTTCCAAAGACTTTTTTTGAACTGACAGACAATATGGACTTGATTGACATCTGGAGGACAAAGAACCCTCTGGGTAAGGAGGGAACATTCTTTTCTGAAGCCCACCTATCTTGGACAAGAATCGACCAAATCTGGATATCTAGAGGACTGGCACCTAAGACAAGAAAAATAGAGATCTGCCCCAAAACTTGCTCCGACCATAACGCTTTGAAAATGGACTTGAGACTCACACCAGCTGGATCCTTCAGATGGAGAATGAATGACCACTTGTTTAGAGATCAGGAGATCGTGAAGAAGGCCCAAAAAACGTTGAAAGACTATTTTGAAATAAATTTGAATACCTCAGTGGAAAAGAAAATAATCTGGGACGCGAGTAAAGCAGTTATGAGAGGGTTCCTGATACAACAGAACACTATTAAGAAAAAACTCTGGAATGGTAAAAAGGACAAGATTTTGGACAAAATAAGAGATGGAGAGAAAAAGCTGAGACTAAATCCAAAATCAAAAGAAGTTTTAAGAGAAATAAAATTCTACCAAACACAATATACGAAATTGATAAACCAAGAAATTGAATGGAAAATTAAACAGATGAAACAAAGATCATTTGAATCGGCAAACAAATGTGGGAAGCTGCTGGCATGGCAGCTGAAAAAGAGACAAAAATTGAACTTTGTTACCAATCTGGAGGTCGAAGGTGAATGTATTCAGAAACCAGAAGAGATTAGAAAGTGTTTCCAGAGATATTTTAAAAAACTCTATACCCAAGGACCCCAAGCAGAGATAGAAATAAATAACTTCTTAAAAAGTCATGGCCTTCAAAAGCTAACACAAGACAAACAAACAGCCCTGAACTATAAAATAACGCAACAGGAAATTGAAAGTGCCATTCAGAACATGCAAACAGGCAAATCCCCAGGCCCAGACGGACTTACCTCCAAATACTATAAGACACTGAAGGAATATTTGATACACCCACTAATGGAGGTATGTAATCAGATTTTGGAAGGGAAGGGGGCACCAGAATCGTGGAAAGAGGCATTCATCACCCTGATACCAAAATTGGAATCTGAAAAGACTCAACTTAAGAATTATCGTCCCATCTCACTCCTAAATGTGGATTACAAAATTTTTGCTGATATTTTAGCAAACAGACTGAAAAAAGTTTTGAATGAAGTAATTTATAAGGACCAAGCAGGCTTTCTTCCTGGTAGACATTTGTCTGATAACACTAGGAATATTATTGATGTCTTGGAGTTATTACAGACAAATATGAACACGAAAGCAGCTTTGATTTTTATAGACGCGGAGAAGGCCTTCGACAATATATCTTGGAAATTTATGAAGAAAAATTTGGAAGGGATGGGAGTGGGAAGGGCGTTTCAAAATGGTATCGAAGCAATTTATTCAGAACAAAAGGCTAAATTGATAGTAAACAGTGTGGTGACAGAGGAGTTTAAAATTGAAAAAGGGACACGACAGGGGTGCCCCCTATCACCCTTGTTATTTATTTCTGTCCTGGAGGTGTTGCTGAATTTGATTAGGAGGGACCAGCTGGTGGAAGGAATACAGGTCGGAGAAAAACAATACAAATTGAAGGCCTTTGCAGATGACTTGGTTTTGACATTACAGGAGCCAGAAGCCAGCACAAAAAGAGCTTTAGAACTAATTTCTGAGTTTGGTCGGGTGGCGGGATTCAAGTTGAACAAACAAAAAACTAAGGTTTTGGCAAAAAACTTGACACCTTCAGAAATAGATGGGTTCCAGAAGGAAACAGAATTAAATGTGGTTACAAAAGTGAAATACCTGGGGGTTAACTTGACTGGGAGAAATTTGAATTTATTTAAAGATAATTATGAAAAATGCTGGTCGGAAATTAAAAAGGACTTAGAAACTTGGTCAAGATTGAAACTTTCCTTGTTGGGAAGAATTGCAGCAGTTAAGATGAATGTATTGCCAAGAATGTTGTTTCTGTTTCAAACCCTCCAGATCGTGGACAGAGTGGAATGTTTTGGAAAGTGGCAGAGGGATATCACGAAGTTTGTCTGGCAGGGCAAAAAGCCCCGAATAAAATTTAAGATACTAACAGATGCAAAGGAAAGAGGGGGGTTTGCCCTGCCGGACTTAAGATTGTATTATGAAGCTGCATCCTTCTGCTGGCTGAAGGATTGGTTTCTGTTAGAAAACACTGATGTCCTAGATCTGGAAGGGCATAGTAATGCTTTTGGGTGGCATGCATATTTGTGGTACGACAAGGTAAAGCTTCATAAACTGTTTAAAAACCATATTGTCAGGAAAGCTCTATTCATTGTCTGGACTAAATATAAGGACTTACTTGAAAGTAAGACTCCGAGGTGGTTATCACCGACGGAGGCTAAAGCCATTAAACTACGTAACATGGGGAGTGGCTGGGCAAAATACTGTGAGTTAATTGAAAGAGATGGTGATACTTGGAGGTTGCAGAGCTTTGAAAAATTGAAGGGAAAGGTGCGAGACTGGTTTCATTATGCCCAAATTCTAGAGGTGTTTAAAAAGGATAAAAAAATTGGTTTCCAGGTGGAAAAATCAAAACTAGAGACAGAACTACTTGAACCTAAGACGAAAGTGCTTTCAAGAATGTATAACTTGTTGCTTAAATCGAATACTCAAGACGAGACAGTTAAATCAGCTATGATAAAATGGGCTCAGGACATTGGGTACAACATTATGTCTGAAGACTGGGAAAGGTTATGGACCACCGGTATGAAATTCACGGCATGTAGTGCCTTAAAAGAAAACATTATGAAAATGGTATACAGGTGGTACATGACCCCAGTCAAACTTGCAAAGATATACCATCGGTCTGACAATAAATGTTGGAAATGTAAGGAGGCTGAAGGAACATTCTTTCACCTCTGGTGGACATGCCCGAGGGTGAAGGCTTTCTGGGAAATGATTTATAATGAGTTGAAAAAGGTGTTTAGGTACACCTTTCACAAGAAACCAGAGGCCTTCCTCCTGGGCATTGTGGGCCAGAGAGTGTTAAAGAAAGATAGAACTTTCTTTTTATATGCAACTACAGCAGCAAGAATCCTTATAGCTAAACATTGGAAGGCACAGGAGTTACCCACGCTGGAAGAGTGGCATTCGCAGCTGATGGACTACATGGAACTAGCCGAAATGACAGGCAGAATCCGAGATCTGGGAGAAGAGGAAGTGGAAGAGGATTGGAAAAAATTTAAGGACTATCTACAAAAACACTATAAGTTATATGAATGTTGAGAATTTGCTAAGCCTTTGGAAAAAACAAGCTTCAGTATTGAGATTGGTAAATGATGGAAACCAAGTTATGATCTAGAAAAGTATAAATTGCAGACTATATAACCAAATGAAAACACAAAAACATATGAAATAAGGTATTAATTTGCTGTTTATTTTTATTGTAAAGAAAGCAGGGGATGGAGGACGTGGGGAAGTCCGGTTGATCATGAAAATTGATTTGAAAAAGTGAATTTTCTTCTATAATTTCTTTTTTTCTTTCTGTAAAACCGCTTTTGTTGTGTTACTGACGATGTATTCCGACCTTGGAAAAAAAGCAATAAAAAAATTATTATAAAAAAAATTAAAAATAAAAAAAGAATCTGTGAGGAGTCTACCCGGAAATACATGGAAGAGCAGCATTTCCTTGTTTTTGCTATGCCCCATGAGCTCCAGCATGCAACTTTCGCTTTGTCAGATTGTTTTTCCCACTCTGGGCAGACAGCCCTCTTCATACATTGTCCTCATGAAAACTGCTCCCTGTGATTAAGGAGAAGTGGGCTGAGTTGCTGGCTCGGACATAATATACCGAGACTTGCCAAGACTACATGAAAGGAGGACAGCATGAATGTGGGTAAACTCCTTCATAAGATTGTGCAGGGCTCCCAGTCCGATAGATTCACCCCTTCAGAACCAACACTCGAGATCTGGAGCTGGAGCTGGCAGGGACATAAAGGCAAAATCCAACATCCTGTTCTCACAATGACTGATCAAAATGCCTATAGGAAGCCCACAAGCAAGATCTGAGTGCACCAACCTTCTCCCCACTTGTGATTCCAAGCAACTTCATTCATAGGCTTACTGCCTCCAACAGTGGAGGTAGAACATAGTCGTTGTGGCTAGGAGCCATCGATAGCCGTATCCTCCAGGAATCCTCTTTTAAAGTCATCCAACATGATGGCCATTGCCAGCAGGGATGTTGGAGGGGAACCTCTGAAGGGGACTAAAATCATTGCACAACAGCATTTCCCATTCCATAACCCCCTCCTCTGATCACTTGCCTGCTCTTGACTTGTGTTTATTTTATGTACAGTGGTACCTCGGGGTTACATACGCTTCAGGTTACATATGCTTCAGGTTACAGATTCCGCTAACCCAGAAATAGTACCTTGGGTTAAGAACTTTGCTTCAGGATGAGAACAGAAATCGTGCAGCAGTGGCGCGGCAGCAGCGGGAGGCCCCATTAGCTAAAGTGGTGCTTCAGGTTAAAAACAGTTTCAGGTTAAGTATGGACCTCCAGAACGAATTAAGTACTTAACCCAAGATACCACTGTAAAGCTTTTGAGCTTTTTCATGTACTTTGCTCAGAATGGGAGGAATGCATTGGAGTGGAGGAAGAAACAGCAGCAAGGGACTAGAGCGAAATAGCGGTGGGGAGAGGCCTAGGAGGAAGTATCAATCAGACGGAGTAATCAGAACGTAATGAAATTGCAGGATCCAGGAATTATGAAGGCATAGATTTTAATTGTTCTGCACATTTTTGTGTGTGCTTAGACACTGAGGTAGTTCATGGCATCCCCTGATGAACTCTGCAATCAGGAATTGTTGCCATTCAGCAAGCACCTGCTCATTTAGGCCCTTATCCAGGGGGAGTCTTGCTCCATTCAGCAAGCATCTGGCAAATTAGCTTGGAACAACTGGTAAGATGCACTGTGTTCTGGAAGTGTTGGCTGATGAATGAGATCCTCACATTTCTGCCATGATCGAAGCCATGTGCAATGGAAACAAATGCAGCTTTACCCAAAGCTCTGCCTATAGGCTTCCTTGGCAGGAAAAGAGCAATGTGAAATAATTTGCAAAGCAGCAAATTCACACCTTTAAGTTCTTTTATATTGCACTCAATGAGGTAAGCATCAATTGGTGCCCCACTATCAGCACGGCTGTGTCTATGGTATGAAAATCCCAAACTAACAGTGAAATGCCATACATATGTATTCAGATGGCAATACTAATCCACCCTGGTTATGTGTTTGACTAGGAAGAGAAATGAACTGTTGCTCTCATGAATCTTCAAATGTGTTAGGCCAATGTTAACTCCTTTTAAGTCTCACTAATTTTCAGGGAGATAGTTCAGAACAATTTCTCCCATGCAAATTAATTGGACTGAAAAAGCACTTTCATATGGCTGAAATACACTCATTTAATAATAATAATAATAATAATAATAATAATAATAATAATAATAATAATAATAATTTATTATTTATACCCCGCCCATTTGGCTGGGTTTCCCCAGCCACTCTGGGCGGCTTCCAAAAGAATATTAAAATACTGTGATACATCAAACATTAAAAGCTTCCCTAAACAGGGCTGCCTTCAGATGTCTTCTAAAAGTCTGGTAGTTGTTGTTTTCTTTGACATCTGGTGGGAGGGCGTTCCACAGGGAGGGTGCCACTACCGAGAAGGCCCTCTGCCTGGTTCCCTGTAACTTGGCTTCTCGCAGTGAGGGAACCGCCAAAATAAAATACAGGCATCCCTCCACTTTATGCAGGGGTTACGTTCTGGGGACCTATGTGCATAAACAAAAATCACGTAAGTGGGGAGAATCACCTAAAAAGCCTCTAAGCACCCGTTCTTTCCTGTTCTCCTGTTTTCTCTCCTGTTCTGTTTCTACACAACTCTCTCTTCACCTAGAGTTGAAGCTCTGGAGGATGGAGAATGCATGAAAAGCAGCTGTTGCTGCTGTGCTGTCACATGTTTCATCTGCTAGGTAGAGAAGCTGAGCAGCAGAAACAAAGCCCCACCACACATCTGGTTTCTTTGGGGCCTCTTCTGCCCTCAATGAAGTCCTTTTCCAGCTCTGGGGTGGGTCTGCTCTCCAGCTCTCTAGCTCTCCAGCTCTCTCCTGCCATTTCCTGGTTTGGATTTATTTATTAATTCCCCTGTGCTTGCGTGTATACGTGATTGCACATGACTCGATCATGTGTTAAGTGGAGGGGATGCCTGTAATCAAATCCCAAATATCCCATATGATTAAATTACTCACAAGTCACCATCTTGTAAAATGGTTATATCAATAGTGGTGGGACCTCTGTCCAGTCTCACTTTGCTGCTGCTTACCAGGAGGTGCAGTGTGAGAGGCAAGGTGTCACTAAGCGCATCACTGGAAACACAGGATTATATACACGGAAACAAAGTAGGCAAGCCAAAGCTTTCATACCCTTTTTTTCATGAGGGTTGGTCTAGTAAGCAATACGTGTAAGCATAAACACATCCGCAAGCCACAAGAGCTTCTCTCTTTCCTTTTTTTAATGCCTATTAAAATTTTAGCACATGGTGTATAGCTTTCAAAAACCCGGTCAGAAAAGAAATATTTTCTCTGCTGCCCTTTTGACCTTTATTTCGTTATGTGATACCAGTTTCTGTCTAATTAAATCTTTCTCTCTGAAGTTCCTAATTTATTAAATTGCAAAGTCCTTGAGCCATAGGAATGTTTTTCCCCTTTTCCCCCTCTCAGATACTGACCTCATACTTTACATTTAAGTTACTTCCAAATACATCTCTCCTGCAGTCTGTACCAGCAGGGGCACCTTCACATGTTACAATTTAATGAGGCTCAGGCACGAGTCCCTGAAGAAAAGTATTACCTGATCTGCTTCATTTATTTCTTCCAATAATCATACCATTACCTACAGCTTCTGTTTTTAATTAGTGATATCTAATGATTAACACTGGCCAATTTGCATCCAATTATGTCCCTTGAAAAATTAGACTTGGACGTAAAGGCGGAATACAATTAATCATTTAGCAAAAGGGGACTTGCCTAAGTATCAAGGATGAACATGCTGTACTTTCTCAAATGAAGATTTCAAGGGAAATAGTCACAGGTTCAGGAGCAAAAAGACACTGGAAATCTGCTTGCGTTTAATGAACTGTGGGGAGGTTAGGGGAGTTCATGAACATACATAGGGAAGTGATTACTAGGGAAAATCATGCATCATAGCTATTTATATCTGAATCATAATGCTACCTTGAAATAAAAAAAGAGGAGCTAATAAAAAGGAGCAAAAGCTGGTTTCCATTGCATATTTTTAATTTCCTACTCAGTTCCTGCTTAGATTGTTCCTCAAATAATGGGAGGTTTCTACTTATTCAGGGTAGCAAAATGTTGCCCTGGTCAGGCTTATGCATATGGCTACTGGTGTCTCTCAATGATGAAATGTCTAGAGTTTGGTCATTTTCCTCCAAGCATTTCCTATAAGCAATTATAATTAAGACTGACATAGAAAGAAAGGAAAAGAAGGAACCGGAGGAAGAAGGAGGTCACTGGTGGGCAACGATGGTGGCTCTGTCTCTGTGGCAGGTGGCAGATAATCTTGAGCAAATCTACTTGTGCATAAGATGTTTATTCATTAAGGGTTGCATCCAGTGTAGCATAAATAAGTCATTCATGCTGCAGAGGGATTTGAACTTGCAGAGCAGAACTTTCCCCACCTGTCATCCCCTAAATGTGTTCTGGGGTTCTACAGGTTTCCTGCTGCATTTTTGGGCATAGAATCATAGAGTTGTAGAGTTGGAAGGGATCCCAAGGGCCATCTGGTTCACCCCTCTGCAATACAGGGATCACAGCTGAAGAACCCCTGGCAGATGGTTGTCCAACCTCTGTTTAAAAACCTCCCATGAAGAAGATTCCACCATCTTCTGAAGTAGTCCATTCCACTGTTAAACAGCTCTTGCCATCAGAAAGTACTTTCTAATGTTTAATAGGAATCTTCTTTTTTTGTAATTTGAATCCATTGGTTTGTATCCTAGCCTCAGGAGTAGCAAAAAAACAAGCTTGCTCCATATTGCCTATGACAGCCCCTCAGATATTTGAAGATGACTGTCATAGCGCCTCTCAGTCTTTTCTTCTCCAGGCTAAACAAGCCCAACTCCCTCAACTGTTCCTCATAAGGCTTCATTTCCAGACCTTTCATCATCTTGATCTCCCTCTTCTGCTCGTGATACCAAGTCACCATCAAGTACAGCCCTATGTATTGCCATCACTTCAGTCCCACTGAAAGCAGTGGAATAAGAAAGTCCACACCAAACATTTGAGGAACATGACTTTCCCCAAAGAATCCTGAGAACTGTAGCTTCCCTTTCACAGATCTACAATTCCCAGCACCCTTGACAAGCTACAATTTTGAGGATTATTTAGGGGGAACCATGTGCATTGCATGTGCTTTAAAGGTGTAGTGTGGATGAGTCCTTAACTGGACAAAAGCATGACTAATTTTGTCTGAATTCAGCCTTTAATGCTAGGCATTCTTTGTTTGTTAGTTTAATATTTAGCAATACACATGGGTGGAGGGGACAAAGTGGGGAAAAGGCCTTTGCAAAAGATGACTTAGTACTTGGTAGCAAAACCCTTGTTGGCAATTACAGACGTCAGACGTTTCTTGTAGGTGGCCACCAGGTTTGCACACATCTCAGGAGGTATTTTGTCCCACTCCTCTTTGCAGATCCTCTCCAAGTCAGTAAGATTTCAAGGCTGATGTGTAGCTACTCAAACCTTCAGCTCTCTCCACAGATTTTCGATGGGATTGAGGTCTGGAGACTGGCTATCCACTCTTTTGTTGCCTTGTCATACTGGAATACCCATCCTTGACCCATTTTCAATGCCCTGGCTGAGGGAAGGAGGTGCTCACCCAAGATTTGACAATACATGGTCCCATCCATCGTCCCTTCGATGCGGTGAATGTGTCCTGTCCCCTTAGCAGATAAACACCCCCAAAGCATAATATGTCCCCCTCCATGTTTGACGGTGGGGATGGTGTTCTTGGGGTCATAGGCAACATTCCTCCTCCTCCAAACATGGCGAGTTGAGTTGATGCCAAAGAGCTCGATTTTGGTCTCATCTGACCACAACTCTTTCACCCAGTTCTCCTCTGGGTCATTCAGATGTGCATTGGCAAACTGCAGACGGGCCTGTACATATGCTGTCTTAAGCAAGGGGACCTGGTGGGCTCTGCAAGATCTCAGTCCTTCATGGTGTAGTGTGTTACCAACTGTTTTCATGGTGACTATGGTCCCAGCTGCCCTGGGTTCATTGACAAGTTCCCCCCATGTAGTTCTGGGCTGCTTCATCACTGTTTTCATGATCATTGCAACTCCACAAAATGAGATCTCGCATGGAGCCCCAGACCGAGGGAGGTTGAAAGTTACTTTGTGTTTCTTCCATTTGCGAATTATTGCACCAACTGTTGTCACCTTCTCACCAAGCTGCTTGGCAATAGTCCTGTAGCCCAGTCCAGCCTTGCGCAGGTCTACAATCTTGTCCCTGACATCCTTGGACAGCTCTTTGGTCTTGGTCGTGGTGGCTACTTTGGAATCTGCTGGATTGATTGCTTCTGTCAACAGGTGTCTTTTGTACAGGTACTGTAACAAGCCGGGATTACAGGTAAGACCTCCCTTACAGCAGGTGCTTCTAATCTTGGCTCATTACATACAGTGAAGATACCAGGTAGCCTGACATCTGGCTGGTTGATAAGGGATCAAATACTTATTTCACTCATTATAATGCACATCAATCTCTGACTTTTGTCTTCTGGGTTTCTGGGGGTTTTCCTGTTGTTATTCTGTCTCTTACATCTACAATAAACCTACCATTAAAATTATGGACTGGTCATTTCTTCGTCAGAGGGCAAAGGGGCAAATTTAGCAGGGGGTCAAATACTTTTCCCCCTCACTGTATGTGAAATGTAAAAACTTGTCTTTATTTTTACATTTTCCCTAAGTTAGCCAGCTGCATTATGTGATGGATTTGTCCCGCCCCCAAGTTATATAAAATACTTCACTTCTGTGCTAAATAATCTTAGTACATGAAAATAACCTAATAAGTGTTAACTAGTTCGTGAAAAGCTTAAAGGATTTATGGCTACATTTTTTTCCTGCTGGATGTGGAGAAAATCTCAGCAAAATTCAATACCTTGCTACCCTGCAGTTTCCATATATAATTACAAAACTTCAGACCACACAGCACCAAATGCAAAAAATCCACTAGCATGCTCCATTTCGAAAATTATTGTTTCTTCTAATCCCTTCCTCAAGCAAGTTTCTTAAATCTGGCAAAAGTGAAAATGATTTCTGTGGCGTCAAATAGTATAGATTTGTCACAGGCAAATCTATACTATTTCAAGTCCATGCTTTCCTCATGTGAGGGACTGATGGCTTTGTTGCTAGAACCAAATAAATGCTTTGAAAAATGGTTGCCTCCAACTGAGAGATGGCCAGCTCCAGTCAAGTCAATATGTCAACATTTCATTTGTTTAGTTACCTTGTTATTTTAATTAAGCATTATGACAACAACAATAATGGATTTTTGAGCCCTGGTACCCAAAGAACACAATGATGGAATTTGTGCTAAGTTAATAGCATTTAAAGGTCACAAACAAAATGTCAGGTGAAAAGAACAATAAAGCTTCCAAGGAACAGTAGCAGTAAATTAAATATTGGTTAAAAGTAATTAACCACACTGCTACAAAACATTATATAGAAGGGTTCCTGTTCCTCAGAGCTTTCCTAAAACATCATACACCTATTTTTATTATTTGGTTGTCAAATAATAAATATCCAAAAGCTATTTATTCATTCATTTGTGCGTTTGGGCTTACTTTGTTATGACTGGAACATTTGGGGACATTGTGAATTTGAAATACTTTTTGCAACTAGCACTAGTGCGACTTAAGACACATAATATGGTATGTATAAAAGTACTTTCGATGAGGATGATGTTATTTATAAGTGTGATCAATGTATACCAGACATCAGTAAACTTCAGCCCATGGGCCAAATTAGACCCATCAGTAGTCCTAATTTGACCAGTAAGGCGATTTCCCCCAGTCACATCCCCTTGTCCCACGAAGGACATAATGTTATATCACAAACGGGTCAGGTAATATAGCTGCAGGAAAACAACTGGGAGCCTCAGAATGTCCTCTCATTGCTTCTCTGCAAGACGAGCTTGCATTTGGAGCCAAAGGCAAACCCTGTGCAACCAATCCCACTGAAAGAAGGGCTTTCAGTCAGTGCTGAATTTAAATTCAAGCCCCACTGGGATTGGTTCCATTTGGGCATTCCCAATCTGACTTCCTGAGGTCAGCCAATCACTGCTGAAATCAGAGTTTGCAGTCAGCAATGAATTTAAATTCAGTGTTTTGGCAGGTATCTTTGCAGTCCCAACTTGGCTTCAAATTAAAGTGGAAGAAAGGAAGCAATGGGAGTGCATTTAGAATGTGGCCCCATTTTTTATTATTATTATTATTATTATTATTATTATTATTATTATTATTATTAATATAATAATAATAATACCCCGCCCATCTGGCTGGGTTTCCCCAGCCACTCTGGGCGGCTTCCAACAGTATACTAAAATACAATAACCTATTAAACATTTAAAGCTTCCCTAAACAGGGATGCCTTCAGACGTCTTCTAAAAGTTTGGTGGTTATTTTTCTCTTTGACATCTGGTGGGAGGGCGTTCCACAGGGCGGGTGACACTACCGAGAAGGCCCTCTGCCTGGTTCCCTGTAACTTCTCGTAGCAAGGGAACCGCCAGAAGGCCCTCGGCGCTGGACCGCAGTGTCTGGGCCATTTCTTCTTTTGAAGTTAAATGACCTGACATCATATGATATGAGGTGATTGACAGTTGGCAGCTGGATCCAGTTATCCACTCTTAATGTACTTGATACTTTAAAAAGTATCATAAGCATTGAGGGCAGATACCTACTCCAAGAGTTTGCAATGTGAACTTCAACACAACAAAAGGAGGAAAGTGGGTGGAAGAAGGCATAGGTAGATATACAGCACCATAGGTGCCAGCTCCCTATGGCCCTGAATGCCTGAGCACCCACAAAATTCCCCATGAAGGGGCAGGGGCCCCACAAATTTCAGTGACAGTTACTTTTTTCCTTTAGAGATTCTCCTGCATAAGAAGGTCAAAAGTTTGCAGGGGGAATTGGTACACAGGAGGATAAACTTCACTGGTGGGTGTTTTGCACAGGAGGGTCAAAGGTTCTGTCTGGGGACCAGGAAATTAAGGAGAAATAGACACTTGATCAGGAGTCTACTCTCCTAATTAGCTAAAATGTCGGGACATGGAGTAAAACTGTTGTATATAAATCAAGCTAAAAATAGAGTAGTTAGTTCTGGAGACACTTTGTAAATAAATCATTTTGTCAAAAATTGTACAACTTATTGCCTTAATAAAACCTTAAGTAAAGCCACAATTTGGGGTTGGGGTTTGGGGGGTGGGTAGCTTGAAGCTTTGTAATTCACCCCATGCTTGTGTGTCATCCTGCTCTGCCCATAAAGGGAGAAGGTTGGTCCAGTATTTGTTCCATGCCAACTGCCCTGTTACCTCTTCCTCTGTTGTGAGTACCACAGTCCCAACCAGGCTCAGTGCTGATACAGCAGTTGTTATCAGTTGAGGAACAGGAGGAGTAGGATGCAGTGGACTCTGTTGGTAGAGAGTGGCCCAAGTTGAAGGATGAGGCCTCCACTTCATTGCCTTTAGGTACCAGGGGAGAGGAGGCAGTCATGCTGGCTCCCCATCATCTCCCATCAATGCAGAAGATGGATTCCGTGGGAATGGGGGAAGATGTTGACCTGCCAGGAGGGGAGGAGGGGCCAGAGGGGCTGACTCCTCTCCTAGGTGCCACCTCTATGATTGGGAACACACCCACATCCCCATTTGGAGAACTGCATGCCTCCAAGTGCACCAATCTTGTAGGGAGTGAGGGAGTCTCATAAGTAAGTGTGCCACATCTATCATTTAAAAACTGGTCCCCTGGTGTCAGTCATGAGCCTAGTCATGCCTTTGGTGATCTGGAGTCTGAGCTCTACCACGGCAAGTGGTCTTGCTCACATGTAAGAGCATCTGTCACTGTTTGGGACAGGAATCTCCCAGTAAGCTGCAGTGACTCAGCTGTCAACAGGTCAGACAACTGCTGACTCTATCCACTCCTGGGACTGTCATGATAAACTCTTGGAAAATTCCCATTGTGGGCAGAAAGTACAGAAGAGAAATACATCATTCCTGCCTCCTTCTCTAATGTATTACACATTTGTTCTCTTCCTTCATCCTAAATGATCAAAGAGAGGGATGCAAAGAGGTAGACCTTACAGGACTGCCAGCAGGTGGTCAGACACACCATGGCTTCCACTAATTAGCAAATCAGAAAAATAAAGATGAAAGAAATCTGTACTGATTGTCTTTATTACCAACAGAGGATTGCCGTTCATCATTTCTCCAGTGGCACCGAGATGAATATCAACTTCACCCTAGGGAATCACTTGGCACTGACAAAACAGATGCATGTTGGAGCAGATTCTGTAGGCTAATGTTTTCCTGATTAAATAAAACAGTCAGTTAGCTAAACTTTCTACTCTCCTGTGAGTCAGAGAATGTGTGCTCAATGACCTAAATGATGTTCTCTTTGTTCTTTCTGCATCCAAGGAATTGCTAATTGTAAAGTAGTGCCTGATAAGCTAAAGGAGAATTTGCAAACCAGTTAACATTGAAGCCTTTGAATTCAACACAATTTAGTTCAGGAAAAATCAAGATGACTTAATCAGTTCCAAATCCAAGAATCACAGCCCCACCTTTTTTGTAGAAATGAAAGATCATTCCAAATTACAGAAAGCAGAAGAGAAAAAACATTTCTGTCATTAAGTTGTTCAGCTAAAATATCCATTAGACATAATAGCTTCTGTGTCATTGGAGACTGTTTTCAAAAAGGTACTTAGATGATCTTGCAAGCCCAATTAGTGTATGTGCAACTTGAACACATGGGGTTTTAAACAATTAACCTTCCTTGACTGAAAATATATGTCTATGAGTGTATCGATGAATGAAATGTGTCATGATTTTCAAGTAGCATTATTTGCTCCAGCTACAGACTACCCATTATACCAAACCTCTGAAGCTTGCAATATTATAGCTCAGGGTCCATAACTCCAAAACTCAGGTTCTCTTAGCTGTGAGCGGTATATGCTCAAAGTCCTCATGTGATCAAACAGTCGGTTTGCAGACATTGTTTGCTGAAACTTTGACCAGCTGCCCTCAGAATAGCAAAATTATTACTGAATTGTACAGGATTGTTGTTTTCTGAAGTTCCTATCCCCAAGATAGAACGAGAATCTGTTGTGCTTTTTCTGGGGGGACAAAGAGGTATGCATAACCCATAACATTTTGTGAATCTAACAGGAGAAGAAACTAAAAAAAAATTAAAAAATAGTTTCTTCTCTAGCACTGTGAATCGTCAGTTCTGTTGCTATCCCTGATGGTAGCCTCATTTCCTGTCATGGTGTTTCCTGAGTATCAGAAGCAAGCGTTTACTCTGTGAAGTAGGAGTTGGAATCTAGTATGGTGATTGGTCAGTTTCGTTGTATTTACTGTATTTATTTTTCCTGATTTGAACTATAAAATTGTGATTTCCTTGAGTCAAAATGAGAGTACTCCTAAACATTTTTTTAAAGAAAAAAGTACTATTTAGAAGGCTACAAAATACACAAAGGAGCACTGGAACAGGCCTGTGCAGAGTGGGGACAGCTGGGTACACTTGCCCCAGGCCTCGGAGGGCTTGGTTGGCCAGCGACTGGCTGCTTTTTTGTTTGAGTTTATAACTTTATTCTAGCAAGACTTTCACCCCAGTTCTTAGACAAGCTCTACACAGTCCTGCATTGGACATCAATCTGGCTATCCTGTCTCTGTGGAGAATTGTTTTGGCATCCTCACCCATCACAATGCATAGAAGGCAGTGTGCTTGTGTGAATAGCATTGTCCTAATCTGCATAATCCAATGACTGCACAAATTAGATCCATACACACATGGCACCCATGTTATATATTACCATATGTGACCATGGGAGTTGATTGTGCGTTCTCTATAAAAGGGACCTCTGGCTTGGTTAGTTCAGGTGCTTGGAATATGCCAGGCTCATCATTCTTATAATTAGTTCCTGCCAATTGTTATGTAGCCCACCCTGGGAAACTGAAGTAGCTTTCTTGAACTGACAATGGCTAACAGGTACTCACACAACTCTTACTTGATTTGGCTTCTTTTGCAGGAAAGGTCAGTTCATTACTTGGGTCAATGCATTGCAACTTGTTCATTAGTTGCATTAATGCCATTACCATCTTCAGTCTCACATTATACAAGGCATTGATTCTGGATGTGGATTTCACTTGTACCAATATATCTCATTTTAACAATAAAACCAATAAATCAAAATGTATACCAGGAAGTTCCCAGTTCAAATTATGCCTCTAAAATGAGCACACTAGTCTTCATTAGCTTTGCCACTGAACCTCAGTCCCAGCGCCCTACCTGCCAGATTCTGATTATCTGAAATTCAGAAACATACTTTGTAACAAGATGGTATTAATAATGCCTTACAGTGTTGTTGTTAGGTCTACAGAAGGTTCATAGCATGGAGAGAGAGTGCACAGTTTGCATGCAGAAGCCCAGGTTCATCCTCCAGTATCTCACACCTAAGAAATGAAACCTCCTTCTCTTCTTGCATTCCTATATAATTAGAGCATAACACCATCAATGGTTTCTAGTTATTATAGACACAGGTGGCGCTGTGGTCTAAACCACTGAGCCTCTTGGGCTTGGTGATCAGAAAGACGTTCAAATCCCCGTGATGGGGTGAGCTCCCGTTGCTTTGTTCCAGGTCCTGACAACCTAGCAGTTTGAAAGCACACCAGTGCAAGTAGATAAATAGGTACCACTGCAGCAGAAAGGTAAACGGCATTTCCGTGCGCTCTGGTTTCCGTTGCAGTGTTCCGTTGCACCAGAAGCAGTTTAGTCATGCTGGCCACATGACCCAGAAAACTGTCTGTGGACAAACGCCAGCTGCCTCGGCCTGAAAGTGAGATGAAAGCTGCAACCCCATAGTTGCCTTTGACTGGACTTAACCGTCCAGGGGTCCTTTACCTTTACCTTTATTACCTTTATAGGCACAGGTCAAATCTGTGTCCAGGGCAGCTGTTTACCAGCTCCATCTGGTACTTAGGCTGAGACCCTATCTGCCTGTGGACTGTCTCGTCAGAGTGGTGCATGCTCTGGTTATCTCCCGCTTGGACTACTGCAATGCGCTCTACGTGGGGCTACCTTTGAAGGTGACTCGGAAACTACAACTAATCCAGAATGCGGCAGCTAGACTGGTGACTGGGGGCGGCCGCCGAGACCATATAACACCGGTCTTGAAAGACCTACATTGGCTCCCAGTACGTTTCCGAGCACAATTCAAAGTGCTGGTGTTGACCTTTAAAGCCCTAAACGGCCTCGGTCCAGTATACCTGAAGGAGCGTCTCCACCCCCATTGTTCTGCCCGGACACTGAGGTCCAGCGCCAAGGGCCTTCTGGCGGTTCACTCATTGCGAGAAGCAAAGCTACAGGGAACCAGGCAGAGGGCCTTCTCGGTAGCGGCACCCGCCCTGTGGAACGCCCTTCCAGCAGATGTCAAAGCGAAAAACAACTACCTGACATTCAGAAGACATCTTAAGGCAGCCCTGTTCAGGGAAGTTTTTAACGTGTGATATTTTACTGTATTTTTGGTTTCCATGGAAGCCGCCCGGAATGGCTGGGGAGGCCCAGCCAGATGGGCGGGGTATAAATAAAAAAATATTATTATTATTATTAACCTTTTTATAGTACCTGTAGCACTATAGAGCTCCAGCATCTCTTTTCCTAGAAAAATAGCACTGTGTGTGCATATATTGATTTCCTGATGTGTAGATAAGCCAAAAGCTTTTGGAGACATCAGAGAAACAAGAAATAAAAAGCACGGGGAAGGTGGGGTGGGAGAGAAAATCTTTGGATGACTTCTTAGAACTCTAGAAAGCTGTCATTGTTAATATGCTGATCTATATAACTCTACGACTAAACAAGAGCAGATGATGGAGAACGGACTCCAGAACAAACAAACAAACAAACACAGCACAGTCCAGCATCCTTTCCTTGCAACAGACTCTATAGCTAAACAGAAGAGCAGGTGACAGAGAATGGACTTGACATCTGTTCATTTTCTTTTTACAGTGCTGTAAAATTGCTGGGACAGAGGGGTACTTTTTGGAAAAAAACCAAAATAGCAAAGCCACTATAGTCACACTTTCACCCAGGCTAACCTTTCCATTTTAAAAGGGAGGGAACATCAAGGGTTTGATAAATGGCCATGCAAATGTAACCTGCCATATACTGAAACCAATTAAATCAAGTTTAGCAGCTCAAGAGATTTTTTTATTTATTAAAAAAAAAGTTTTCTGCTGCATCATCAGAAAATCCCGATGGTAAATTTAACCAAAAAAAAGGAAAGGAAAGGAAAGGGATGAATCCTTGAGGGAGAAAGGAAACCTGAGCTGGTGTCAATTTTAAGAAACAGTGAAGCAAGCAAGCAAATAAACAAACAAGTAAGTAAGCAAGTAAGTAAGTAAACATTTTTCTCTGTCTGTCTCTTTCTCCCTCACATTTACCATCAGTTCTACTGGGTTGGAATTAGAATTTGCCCTTCAATATTTGTAAAAGAAAAAAATTGGGCAGGGGGAAGGTTTGGAGAATAATAGTCCCATCAGGTTTTGTTAAGTGCAATAGTCAATTAATTGCTTGTGTTGTGGTAGTTTCTCCAAAGTCCTGGATTGCTTGGGAATGTGACTTCCATTTTAAAAAGTCCAACAGGTCATTTTGAGGGGCCAGCAAAGTTTGTATCAGTACTCAACCCGAGCAGACTGCAAGGGGCTCACCTTCCCCTCTTGACCAGTATTTTTCAGGAGATAGTTGTGTAGGGTCTGCCTGCCAGCCTCCTTATAAGTAGGCAAAGATGTAGTCTCCTTGTTCAGGTTATAAATCAGTTATGCTGTCCAGCTCTGGCATTTACAAACTCTTGCCTCTTGTATAACGGATCCCTACACAAACAGGCAAGATATAACCCCCCCCCCCCCCAGTGCTGGAAACTTCTTGTTGGGCAGCATGGCAAAGGATTTACTTCTCTTCGTTCTCTAGAGTATATGTTCAGGTATCAGGGAGTTCATTTGTCTTCCAAGTATCAGAACCAACCTTTGGAGAGTCATGTTTTCCTTCTTAGAATAATATAACTATTCAAGTACGTGCTTTGCTTCATCAAGAAAGTTGACTTTTAGCCAGTTTGGGATTTAAAAAATAAATAAATACTTGAATTCCTAATAGTTCTGATACCCCAATGCAGAGCTTTCCAGACTGTGTGCCGCAACACGTTAGTGTGTTGGCTGCAGTGTGTCACACAAACTTTCCCCATGTTCCTCCCAGGGCTGGAGAGGGGTTAGTTTAACCTCCAGTTTGCTAGTAAAACTGAATTGCAAAACGATGCCTGTCTAAAAAGTGTGTCACCATCATGAAAGGTTTGGAAAGCTCTGCCCTAATGAATAAAGCCCTTTTTAATTACTGCATAGTGTGCTTTATGTATTTCTATTATGCTGCTCTTTACTGATGAACATATATAAATTGAATAAATGTAACTGATCTGTAGAAAAGGCTTTACAACCTGAAAAAGAAACTATGCGTGTACTTTTGTAAACCAAGAAAAGCTTTAATAAAAAATTATAATTTATCTATTGTTGTTGTTGTTGTTGTTATATTTTAAGACCCTTAAAGTTGACCCCTGGACCGTAGACTGAGCAAAAATATTTGAAATTATGGTATTATTAACAAACCAACAGTGGACAACTTCTTATAAAAGAATTACTTCAATAAATTTATTTATCAGGGTGCAATCCTAACCCCATGTATCTAGGAGTAAAATCAAATTGGCCTTACTTCTGAGTTTAGGTTTTCACTGTTAGATAAAGGGGATTTCAGAAAGCTTATCATACCTATTGCCACTATTTGTTAAGATGAAGAGCTAAGTAATAAGACTGTGGTTGAAGTACTGTTTGTAGATTCCTTTCAACACAGGATAAACTTGGCAAAATATTCTGGTGAAGGTAGTTTCTGATTCATATCTCCTTCTAGAGTTGTATTAAAACCACATCTGTTTGGAGCAAACATGAACCAAGCTTTTTATCCCTGTGCACTGTATCCAGGTTAATAATCATAATTTTGACTGCTTTAAAATATGAATTGAATAGTGATGTTTCTTTTAAGCTGGCCTTTATTGTACATGGCTTAAACCAGGTATGGTTCAACACAAAACTTGTGGCGCTCATTCACAACTTGAGCTCAGGCAACTCATTTGACCTCCATCTGACACAATCTACCCAGCAGACAAAAAAGCGAAGATCACTCAAGAGCACATGCTGCATTTGAGCAGACCTTCCTTGACGAAATAAATTACAGGAGAACAAAAGGGAGAGAAGAAAGCTGTGATTCTTATTGCCAAAGTCACAAAGCTATAGAAACATAAATTGGAAATGAACAAGAGGGATCTTGGCTGCCAGGTTCGCTTTGATATTTGGGAAACAAGATTTTTATTGTGAGATACAGATATGGAAGGTCTCTGGTGAATCTGTGGTATGTTTGTCAACCTGGTTCCCTTTCTGTTTTCCCTTAAAATGCACTATGTAAAGGTTTCGCTCTTACGCTTTCCTTAATACCTTGTTTCCTCGGAGACCTAACAAAAGTTACTTGATATTGCATTATTGATACCTTTTGCAGAGTTAAATATATATTTTTCTCACAGGGCCAATGTGGCGTCAACAATGTTGCAACTCTGCTTTAAAAGCTACCTTCATACATCCATATTTGTCTTCATTATGCATGCTTGCTTTTAAAATGTTGGCTTTATCTATAGGTTGATAAAGTTCACGTCTGCTTTTTATAAAAGTTTGATCTTATCAGTATTTTTAACGAATATATTGTGCTTTGGAACTCATGCTGGCTACACATTTAACACTTCAAAACTGGAAAGAGATATCTCCCTCCATCCTGCCCCAATTATACAATGGACAGAATACATAGTCAGCTAGCTGCCTGCAGTGGCAAAGGAAGGGATGTGTGGGGTGTGTGGGCCACCCCAGGTGTTATCACTGGGGGGGGGTGACAAAATGACAAAAATATGAGGGGTTTTTAATTAAAAAATGGGCTCACAAAACTTTTTAGTTCAGTCAACAAATGTAAAGAAACACAGGTGGCACTGGGCACCACACCGCGAGGGCCGGCACCTACCACGAGGCCTGCAGCGTGCCCGAGCCACGCGTCTCTCCTGGGAGTGACATGGTGGCTTGGATGCCTGAAGGCTCTGTGCTGCCTGAAATGGCAGCGTGGGGCTTGCATCTGCCCACCGCCTCTCCCTCAACCACCCTACAGCTGAGGGGGAGGCAGTGGAAAGGCTACACACAGCACACCCTGCCCCCCGATGCAGGACGCACATGCCGCAATGGGAACCCAAGCGGCTAACTACATCGCTGACTGCCTGACCTTCCATGAGTGATAGAAAGAGGGGAAACTTTTAAGTATACAGTGGTACCTCGGGTTACATATGCTTCGGGTTACAGACTCCACTAACCCAGAAATAGTACCTCAGGTTAAGAACTTTGCTTCAGGATGAGAACAGAAATCATGTTCCGGCGGACCAGCGGCAGCAGGAGGCCCCATTAGCTAAAGTGGTGCTTCAGGTTAAGAACAGTTTCAGGTTAAGAACGGGCCTCCGGAATGAATTACGTACTTAACCCGAGGTACCACTGTATTGACTCTAGACCCAGATTGATTTGCATGAATGGACACTGCATATGGACTACTG
Organism: Podarcis bocagei; assembly: GCF_964188305.1. Taxonomy (NCBI): domain Eukaryota; kingdom Metazoa; phylum Chordata; class Lepidosauria; order Squamata; family Lacertidae; genus Podarcis; species Podarcis bocagei. The sequence goes on from NC_138134.1 coordinate 33,894,915, forward strand.
GCTGTAGCTCCCTCACCCCCACCCCTGAGATAGGCACACCAAAAACATTATCATTTTTTATTTTTTTATTGTTCATTTGCTGCATTCCGATGCATTTGTTTTACTTTGGTGTTGCTTTCATTTGACTTTGGTGTGTTCAACTTCATATCGGCTTCCATCATGCTTAGAATAAATCTGTCTTTATTTTCTGTCTTTCTCATCACACACACACACACACACACACACACACACACACACACACACGATTTCAAGGACATGCTGATAACCTTAGTTATATGTAGGCTACCTGTATATCTTCAAGGGAAATCATTCATCTGTCCTATGTCCTGTGCTCAGTTTCATTTTGATGTAGTGGCGGACAGTTTTCTTGAGGGCATGAGGCTCAGACAATCGGCACTAGCTTAAACAACTACCTATTAAAAATTAAAGAAGACGCAGTCAGTTGCTCACAGACAACTCACACCAATCTTTTTGGGCTTATTTCCTTTTAATTTAACACAATATAAAATATTTATAGTGAAACATAAAGCCAAGGCAAGCTGTGTAAATAACCAGCATACTTTTGCAAATAAGCCACTTAAAGTTAATCCTTTTATCTTTAATCACTAGCAGAGTGGCACGGAGAATATTTTCAAACCCACGATTAGCTACCAGCAGTATCTTGTTGCACTTTGTTTACAGCTGCAAATGCAAATGTCAGTTTTATAGCCCTCACTTTCGTCCTGACAGCTGTGAAGGAGGAAATTCAAAAATGAAAATGGTGCTTTTAGCATTAAGATTTTTCTGAGTATGTTTCATGGCAGGCCATTGGGGAGGGAGGGGTGGAACCAGAGTTGCAAAACAACAAGAAGGGCCCAACATAATATTCTTGCGTGCATATGGCACACATATGTTAGAATTAGTGTATTATTATTATTATTATTATTATTATTATTATTATTATTATTATTATTATCATCATCACCACCACATTCATTGAACACAAAGAGGATGCTTTTATGGAATTTTACGCTCTATTGTAGATTTTGTTACATAGTTTATATGTTCTATATGAGTGGGTAGTCTATAAATGTTTCTGAATCAATCAAATCAAATCAAATTAAAGGGCTAGTGTTGTTTGAACCAGAGCATTATTTTCTGTTCCACACAGTATTTGTTGCATGCAGCACTGCTGCAGTTCTGCTGCAATTCATCTTCTGCCGAGAGTAACATTGTTTGTGTTGTGTTGAAATTACATAACTTACATAATTTACATAATTAATTGTGTAATTTAAATTATTCCAACCCATTCGTTTCATTTCAAAGGAAGCACAGTGCAAATTGGGTGGGAGTTTGTAATCAATTCCATATCATTCGTAGACTTAAAGCAACAGCAGCAGTGAATACAGGATACAGATTGTGTTCACTGGATTGATTACTGTTCTGGACATGGGGTGAATAAGTGAACATCAACAATTCCCACTCCTGTTTCCCATTCTCTGACATCTCTGATAAGAATGTCATACTGGTTTGTTGGTTGGTTTGCTCAATCAGCAGTTTTTATCACCTTTTCTGCTTTTGTTGATCCTGCTGATGTGATATTATGTTTTATTATATTTGATTCTGTTTCTTCTACAATTGTTCAAAGATCTGTAAATGGAACAGCAACATACATATTCAGTTTTGAATGACTTAGTATTTGTAGCAATGGCTTGCATTTCTGTGGGCCTGGCATGTATAGATTCACTAAATCGCTCCTTGAGAAGCTTCCATCAGTGACTGCTTCTATCCAGAGAAAATAATTTCCTAATGGTAAACTACTGCACTAATATTTATTGCTGAGATTAATATTTCACTTTATTACTACTTTATCCTGTCTCTCCACTGTCTTCCCAAGCTTACCCCACCTCTTCATCATTTTCTTTTCCATTTATTGGTTTTCCATTTCTCCTTGACTAATCATCTTGTATTTTTATATAGCCTGAAGGACTGCAGCCAAAATGCCACTTTTAATCTCATTTTCTCTTTCCAGCCTGCATTTTGCTAATCTTCTTTTCTTATACCATTCGCAATTAACGTATCCCATTAGCGTTCTAGACTATCAATGTTTCATTTGCTCAAAGGATTAATGTTGAAAAATGTATTAGTGCTAATACATAGTAAATGAGAGAAGGATTCCATTTTATGTCTTTGACATCAGCATTTTCTATAAAAACAAGGACAGCCATATTATCTTAACTTCTGACTAGAATTTGGGGATAACTACAACTTTCTTGAGTTGACTTTTCAAAATAAATGAAGGAATTCCTGTTAAAATTAGTTTGTCAATTTCTGTTTGGCTTGCATCTCACTCAACCTGTTCTGTAAATGTTTCACAAAGAAGATATTTAGATTTATCTCCCTGCTCTTGAGACATCTACCTACTTTGCCCTGCTAACACTGGTAAAGATAGTAAAAACAGAAAAGGTTTTTATTTTTAAGAAAAACAGAGGAATGAATACTAGTCCACATTTCCTATTGTTCATTTAATTGCATTTACTTCCCAATAAGTATGCTTAGGAGAACAGCTATATATGCTTAACATTGCCATTATTTTAAACCTGTACAATACATTGAAATGCTATTCTGTTTTTGGTAAATGTTGATTTTTAAAAACTTCCTTTTTGGCTTACTGGCAAAGTCCCAATTGAAGGAACTAATTGAAAGCTTTATGAAATCCAAGAAACTCTATGAGCTTATATAGAATCTTACGTATCTTCTGCCAAATTTGTTAAACATAAAGCATCACTCAGATTAGTAAAGTTACCACAATGAAAGTGTGTAGAAATGTGCTTTCATTTGAAGTAGCAAGCTCAGCTCAATAGTCAAACCAAGAAAGAATAAAAGAATAAGCCAAACTCTTTGAAGTCAAAGAAGATTTAAAACAACAGATTTTACTTACCTACACCTATAATGGAAAGCGGGTGGCGCTGTGGGTTGAACCACAGAGCCTAGGGCTTGCCAATCAGAAGGTCAGCAGTTAGAATCCCCGCGATGGGGTGAGCTCCATTGCTAGGTCCCTGCTCCTGCCAACCTAGCAGTTCGAAAGCACGTCAAAGTGCAAGTAGATAAATAGGTACCGCTCCGGCGGGAAGGTAAACGGCGTTTCCGTGCGCTGCTCTGGTTTGCCAGAAGCGGCTTAGTCATGCTGGCCACATGACCCGGAAGCTGTATGCCGGCTCCCTCGGCCAATAAAGCAAGATGAGCGCCACAACCCCAGAGTCGGCTATGATAGGACCTAATGGTCAGGGGTCCCTTTACCTTTTACACCTATAATGTTGGAAAGAAGCAATATCTTGAATTAACAACACAAGGTGATGAATCAAGGACATTGTTTTCATATTTAAGGAGAAAAAGTGACAGAAACATTACCTGAAATTACATGGAAAAGAAGGACGTCCAGGTATAGGAGGAGACCAATAACTGAAAACATCCCATCATAAATAGCAGTTTACACTGAAGCCCAGCAAACAACTCTGAAGCCTAGTTTCTAGCTAGGTTTTCAAATATGGTTATTGGTGACCTTCAACACTGGTTATAAGTTATTTTTGTGGGAATCACATTGGCGACCCCAACACAAATAAAGTACATGAACGCACAGGCTTGGTGGTTGTGTGTTGTGCTGTCTTTTGAACACAACAACCAAAAGTTTGTAAAATATAGTTTCAGCTGAAATGGTCAATATAATCTGCCCTGGTAATGCTTAGCCCTTTGGAGATATTAAAGCATCTACTTGTACCCTGTTAAAGAAAATGTAAGTGATATAGAGGGTGAAACCCAAGTTTGCTGAAGATAAAGACATAACAATTCATGTTTTATCCAGCTCTGGGGAGTTCCACCTGGGCCAATTCAGAATAATGAACAAAGAGAAAATCTGAGAAGAGAATCCACATAATATGTCAGCGTTCATGAATCAAAGTAAGCGGTCCACTTGGGAGCTTTTTCCAGTGCTATCTGACAATTTAATAATATCCACTACAAAGCTCTCTATCTAGAACACTGGAAACGTTTAGGATATTAGTGTCAAAATGTTGTACAAAGCAAAGAGCTAGAAAATAAAGTATATTTTTTTTTAAAAACACACAACCACAAGTATTTCTAAATTGTACACGGCTGATGCAGTTTGTCTTGGACATGTATAGCCCCACATGCATCATAGCACCTTCAGTTTTATTTTATGTTCTCTTAATTAATGTGAATTAATCTGGGGAATATAATCCTTAAAAGAGCCAAAGATTCAATAATAAAATATCTCTTTCTCCTGCTCTCCTCTCTTAGAAGCTGGGATGGGAGGAAAGCCCAGCTGCTTTACAAAACATAAAAGAAAGCATTAAATGGACCCCGGATAGCAATATTCCCACAGCTTTCTTGCGCATGATTGGGTTGGTGGGGTTGTTTACTTTGGCTTTCCTCCTTGAACAATTTAAAATGTTGGCACTGCTTTTATACTGACAGGGTTTATCACTCTTTCACCATAATATATTGGGTGCTCTCTTAAAACACAAGTATTCTTCTGGATAGAAGGGCAAATACATGAAAATATCCTAAGACCTCTACCTGCACATAGATGCAAATACCATTAAATCTGTATTGTCCAAAGCTTGGTTGCCAGGCTCCCATTTTATTCAGAAGTATGTCCTGCTGAAGTCATCAGGACTTAAATTCAACATGCCACTGGTCAGATCCACATTTATTTTTCAGCCAGCTGGAATTGTCATCTGTTCTGTCAGTTAAATTCTAGGCATCAAACAGTTTTGTGCTTCCACAGAAGTGCTCTGAGTTGAAGTTCCAGACAATATAAACTCAAGTACTTTCCCTCAACTGGACTGGTGTTTTGACCAGCATGTACTTACTATGTTATTAAATTCCTGGAAATTCAGCTTGTTTATCCTGTCTGCTCACTAATATATTGAACTTGATAGCTAAAAGTCTGCAGTATAGGAGACCTGCATAATATCTAAGGCCAAATTAATTATTTCCTCAGTGAAAGGGATGAATAATAGACTACTTCAATGTGTTGTAGAAGCCAAAGTTAGTAAGAGATTGTACCCCTGCCAGACCTTATTATGTTAGGAAATAGAACGTTTGTGCTTTAATTATAACCGCCTAATTGGGTCAGAGGATGACAGAGGACAAAATGGTTGGACAGTGTTCTCAAAGCTACCAACTTAAGTCTGACCAAACTGCAGGAGGCAGTGGAAGAGGAGTGCCTGGTGTGCTCTGGTCCATGGGGTCACGAAGAGTTGGACAAGACTGAACAACTAAAGAACAACAACAATGGGTCAGAAAGCATGGGAAAGATTTTTCTTAATAATATCCTAGCATGTGGAAGGCCAAATATTTGGACTAGAAGGATCACAAGATCTAATCCAGTAGAACCAAGCCAACATCTGATTTCTTTAATCTGAATGAACCACATTTTCATTTTCAACTTTTACATTCAAGTGTATGCTACTTTTACATATTTTAATGAATAGAACATAATAATTTTATTGTGTTACCATTTACCATTTTCTATCTGAAGATTTGATTAAGCAGAAACTGAAATATAATGCAATGCAGCATTATCTTAGCTCCTGAAATACTGGGCGGGTGTCTATAAAAAGCATGGAGAATGCATGAAGCTTAACCCATTGCTTGAAATATATTATCAAGACAGAGTATTTGCAGGCAATACAATATTCATATTTGCATGGAGAAAACTTCCAAGTTATAAACTGATTCCAGTTATTAATCTCTTTTATTATTGCTTTTTTAAAAATAGCAGAAGAAAAAATCCCAATTAAAATCCTGAAACTGCTATGTTTATTGCAGCATATTTCAAAAAACATCATGATAAAACACAATTTGATAGCTGAAAAGGGTAATGTTGCAGACTTATGCTGTAATTAGAAAGAGTGTATTCTGCAATTTATATATTAGATGAACTAAAATCATTGGAAATCTAGTTATCATGAATAACATACTCTGGTCTCAACTGCTGCCAACATGATGCATCCTTCAACAGACAACACCCTGGGAATGCACCCCTTAACAGAAGAAAAGGTTCCTCACCCATCTCTGTGCCCAGCTATGCAGTCTGGAATAGACTATATCCCAAAAGATTGTCAATGATTCCTGCCCCCAGGAATCTGTCCCCTGTTGTGCATTGCAGCATCCAACAATTGGGCATGGCAGCAGTTGTTGGAGTGTTGTGGATATCGAGGAGTTAAACACTCTGTGCTGATTGGGAATGTTGACTCAGCAGCATGTGATGACTAAGCATCACGAGACACGGGGCATTGTCTAATTGATCCCTTGCCCACAACTATAGACACGGGGCATTGTCTAATTCAGTGTTTCCCAACCACTGTTCCGCGGCACACTAGTGTGCCGCGAGATGTTACCTGGTGTGCCGCGAGATGTTGCCTGGAGGGAGGCGGGCGAGTCGGGCGGTGAGAGGCGGGGCGGCGGCGGCGAGGAGAGGCCGCCCAGCGTGGGGCTCTCGCCGTCTGCCTGCCTGGCTGCCTGCGAGCTCGGCGGGCAGCGCCTCCGTCCGCAGCGCCCGCCTCGCGGCTCTCATTCCCTGCCCCTGCCAAAGCTCACCCAGCCAAGCCGCGCTCTCCTTCCTGCCTCGCTTTGCTACCTCCTCCCCCCCCCACCCCCAAAGCTTGGAGGTTCCCCGGCAAGGGGAACTTACACTTTCGTGCGTCCCTCCCGGCGTGACGCTGCGCGCTGACGTCACGGGGCTGTAATGGTGGTGTGCCTCGAGATTTTTTTCATCAAACAAGTGTGCCTTTGCCCAAAAAAGGTTGGGAAACACTGGTCTAATTGATCCCTTCCCCACAACTATAGAGAGGCATGGTTGACTTCCCTCTGTTGTTAGTTGGAAGAGATGTGAAGAGGTGACGGCTTCTCCCTGAATGTAATTTCACCTGTGTGCTCTGTATTCTGAATGCACTAAGACTGCTTGCTTTACAACGCTTCAAGACTGCAACTGAATAAAGCCTTTCTGAAAACCCAGCTTGATTCTGGAATGCTTCCTGTGGGCCTTCTGTACATCGCAGCAGCAGTGGTGGACTCTCGAATTCCAGCAGCGCCGTGTGAGACACTAAAATTAGGTGTGAAGCAGACCGGAAGCCGTGAGGGCATTTTCTTATACTACAAAAATTCAGAGGACTATAGGACAAACCCATTTCAAATGTTATGCAATATGGTTGCCATTGAGAAAATATCATTCTACATGAATGTATACTTGCATGGCACGGATCTCATGGGATTCCACTTGAATTTAGCCATACCAATGAAAGAAACCAAGAACATCAAACTTAAAATTGAGCCAAGCCAGTGAGGACCTAAATGGTCTCTTGCATGAAAAAGCTTGCATTTTTGCTGGCAACCATGACACTATGTTAATTAGTGAGATTGTCCTTTGTGGTACTCAACCGTGTTTGACTTTAGTGGAATATTTTTTGCAACATTCATTCAATGTACAGTGGTACCTCTGGTTAAGAACTTAATTCGTTTTGGAGGTCCATTCTTAACCTGAAGCACCACTTTAGCTAATGGGGGCCTCCTGCTGCTGCCGCGTCGCCGGAGCACGATTTCTGTTCTCATCTTGAAGCAAAGTTCTTAACCTGAGGTAATATTTCTGAGTTAGCGGAGTCTGTAACTTGAAGCGTATGTAACCTGAAGCGTATGTAACCCGAGGTACCAGTGTAATGACAAAGTCCAGTGTCAAAACTTACCCTCCACTCACACCCTCCAAGTGTCCCTATTTTCCAGGGACAGTCCCAGATTTACAGAAGTCATTTTAGTTTCTCATTTGATTCTGGTATGTCCCACTTTTCCTTAGGATGTTCCTGTTTACATTGGATTTTTTTATGTTTAATGTTTTATTATGTTTTTATGTATGTTGGAAGCTGACCAGACTGGCAGGGACAACCCAGTCAGATGGATGGGGTATAAATAGTAAAATTGTTACTGTATTATGGAATAGGATGTCCCTATTTTCATCAGATAAATGTTTGAGGGTTTGTCCACCTTTTGTCCAGTTGAACACCTGGAGCCAAAAATGTTAGAAGGAAATATACCTACAGCAGTTAAATTTTTAACAAATTTATGAAATTTCCTCCAATTTGCAAAAAAAGTGTTGATCTTAGAAAACATGTCAATGAGATCACATCAGTATTGCTCACAGATTTTTAACCCCAGTTCTGAATATATCATTATTTTGTTCAAATGCATCTGTGCTTTCCTAATTAATGCCTTCATTTCCTGGTTTACTTCCATAATCAGTGGCATTTTTCACAGACCTGAAGCAAAGTAGCAAATAAAGATCAAATGTCTGCCAACAGCTGCACAAGGAACCTAATTACCGGTAGATACCTCTTTACATTTGTTTTGAAATGCGTAATTGGTTTAGAAAATAATGTGTCACTGAGATACCATTACTTAAAATACTCTTGTTGTGTCTTCAGAAGTATAGATTGGAGCATCTATATCTGATTCCTTGAGTGATGCCATATATCTTCTCTTTTTAATCTATTGCCAGGGCCATGTTAAATTTAATAATTTATTTTCAGTTCCTTGGGCCTTGCAGCTGAAATTACTGAGCCTGCTAAGATTACTGATGACTGATTAGGAATTTTATCCTCAATCATGCTCCAGTTTATAAGCATTTTGCTGTTTCTAGTCAATCTCCTGCTTGATGCTGCTATATTTGGACATTAATATTCTTCTAGCCTTTTGACCACACAATGTTCGGAATTTAGAAGCACAGCAATGTTCTTCACATATATTGCAGGTTTGGACATGACTGCTTCAGGGATAGCTAGCTGGCAGCTTGTGGGCCATACCTAGCTTTCATTTTGTTTTTCATGGTTCCTCTTTCCTCTGTTCAACCCATTCCACCAGCTATGGGCAGCTGGCCTGATAAGTTGGAAGTGACACCTCACATAGTACATTAATATGTGTGTTTAGTACAGGACATCTCTCTGTGGAATTGTTCACATGGAGGGCTCACTGTATGTAATGGAGCTCAAATGGCAGATTGGGAGGAGTGGTGGATTGTGAACCTCCATCTGCCACCCACTGCTGACAGATCTGCGGAATTCACCCAAGGTTTTAAATCACCCAAGGAGCCTCCATGCATACAGACAGCTCATGGCCAACACAGTGTTCAATACAACAAAGGCAAAATGTGTGTGCAGCCCTTTTTACTGTGCTTGCCTTCTACATTTGAGCAATGTGTGACGAGGGCTTGAATCTCATGGACTTTCAAGGGACTGAATCAACTAAGGTTACAGCCACACCTTACATTTAAAGCACTATCACACCACTTCCAACAGCCATGGCTTCCCCCAAAGCTTGTTATGGATTCTAAGAGTTGTTAACAGATCCCTCCTGGAGTTTCCAGGGAATAAGGACTTTTTTTAGATGGGTTATTAGTTGCATCTCTTACATCACAATTAGAAAAGCAATCCATGTGCTTTCTCAGTTACACGCTGTCAAAGTGAGGGTATGCCTCACTGTGTGACTTATTTGAGTGTGGTAGCAGATATCCTCTCATCCGAGTTGAAAGAGTGATGAGTAGAAGGCAGGAGTCATATTTGCATAAGAAAAGAAGAGTCTGGGTTCCAAACAGTGCATGCTGTAATCCAGTCATACTGAGGTAAGATTTAAAATGTCATAAAATATGAAATGCGGCTATCTTTCAAGTCATTTTAGCACAACCTTCACTCAAAAATATTTCTCACTTTCCAACCTCCGAATATCCAGCCCCCCCCACCCCCCAAAAAATGGAACAGAGGAGCTTACATACTGCATGGAGGATGAATATTGATCTGAATAACCCCAAATGCTTAACAGTGCACCTACCTAAGAGAAAACATGCACATTCATAAAAAGCAGGTTGTATAGCTGTCCTGGAACTCTACAGAACTCTACCATTACAGCACTGCCACCAGGTAAGGCTGTGAGTCCATGAGTTTGGGATGGAAACTGGTGGCTAAAACATCACCTCTGGGAGTGACAGCAAGTTCTGTGGCTGCAGGTGCCAGCCATGGTGTTAACTCAAGTGGGCCCTGCTGGAGTGTGTGGGCCTCAGCAAATGCCCCACTATGCCAGGTGCTGATGCCAGGTCTGATCTAAATCTTTATGAGAGCAGATAATGGTAGTGATGAGACAGGGCAACTAGAAACCTCATCATCCAGAGTGCAATGAGGTTTCCAGATTTATTACTGGGCTTTGAAAAACCCCAAGGTTTATTGTGAAATAGTTCTGTTTGCCAAGCCCACTTCTAAATCAGATCAGAATAGTCCACTGATATGTAGATACCTCTGAATAGTCCTGTCTCTGCGGAGGTGTAACTATGCTGTAATATTTGTGCTGGACCATTCAGACATGCAAGTACTCAAGTGATATTACCATCACCAAGTGATCCTCACATGCTCCTAGTTGCACAAACTCAAATATTGTTTTCAATTTTTTCCCTTTTCCCTTGTTGCTAGACAAACACATATATTTTAACTACTTAATATTGAAAAGGACAGTTCATGTATTAGTAAGCAACCACAGGAGGGGGTGGGATACACGTAAAGCCACAAGCTACAAATATGATTCTCTATCTCTTTCTCTCTGTCTGTCTGTCTCTGTCTCTCTATCTGTCATCATATCTTAAATTCATTATTGATACATCCCCATACACTCCTCTCCCATTGAACTCAGCGGCTAAAATCTCCGTGATTTTAATTGTTTTGTTATTCGTTGTAGTTTGCATTGGGCAAAGACTTTGGGGGAAGTAGCTCGGGATTTTAAAATAAATATGTAAATAACGGAGGAGCTGGATTTCACTGTTCTTTCACGCATATGCTTATTTCAAATGTCAAAAAAGACACAAAATATGTAAATGCCAAAAAAGTATCTTCTCCACTTCTCTGAAGCCAATGAGAATGTAATGGGATGATTAGCTGCTTGTGCGTAAAATCGTGCTCCCTCAGAGTTTGTGCGACTCCACAAACCTCCGTGTGTGACAGAGCTCCACAACCATGTCTGCTCTTAGTCACTCGTAGAGTCTGACAGTGGCTGTCTGCGGAAGCGTTTCCAGCAAAGAAGCTCCTTAACGGAAACGCGTCTCCTGGACTCACGGCGTGACAGTTTCCGGCGAGGTGTGGGTCTCCCTATGGGAGACTCAGATACCTCCCCACTGTTCTCGCTGGAAGCGTCTCTGAGCCCTCCCTCCTGCTCGCATTCCCTCAGAGATTCACTCCTCCCCCTGCTGGTTCCTGCCTCAGCTGTTGAGTCTCTTTCTTCCTCCCTGAGACCCTCCACCGCCTGATGCTCCGATGGCAGTTCCCTGACATCCACCTCCCCTCCAGGGCCCCCCTCACCCCCTCCCATTTCCTCTTCCCTGGGAGGTGAAGGGTTAAAACCCCGAAAAGAATCTTCTTCATCTTCAGACATCTCGAACAATTCCCTCCATCGATCGCCGTCCTGGCTCGCTGAATCCTCCTCCTCTTCGGAATCTGTGAACCCCTCCAACTCCTCTTCCTCGTCGGTGGTGGCAAAGTATTTCCTTCGGAACCTCGCTACAGGCTGAGGTTTGCGTGGGAACCTCTGATGAAAAGTTTCTATTAAAATTTCGTCATTGACATCCTCTGCCCTAACCCAGGTGTTTTCCGACTCCGGTTCCCCTTCCCACATTACCAAATACTCAACTTGATCTCCCTTCCACCTGGAATCGAGGATCTCCGCTACATGGTAGCTGTGTTCCTTCTCCTCCATTGCTGGTCCCCTAGTGACCCTCCCTTCACTGTCCCCTTTATACGGTGACAGCAATGACCTGTGGAAAACTGGGTGCAGCTTCATGTGGTTCGGTAACCGGAGTCTGAAAGCCACTGGGTTGACCTGCTGCATGACTTCAAATGGTCCCAGCCTTTTGGGTCTTAACTTCTTACAACCCCCTTTGAATGGCAACCCTTGGGTTGACAGCCACACCTGGTCCCCCACCCTGATGCTTTCACCTTCCCTTCTGTTTTTGTCTGCCTGCCTCTTATATTCCTCCTTAGCCCTGTTTAAGTTGAGTTGGAGCTGGCGATGGATCGCTTCCATTTCTTCAACGAACTGTTCTGCAGCTGGAACGCTCCAGTTCTCCCCTCCCCCCCCTGGGAAGGCTCTGGGATGGCACCCGTGATTAGCCAAAAAGGGGCTCATCCCCGTGGACACGTTCTCTGCATTGTTGTAGGCAAATTCTGCCAACGCCAGCTTCTCCACCCAATCATTCTCTCTGTCATTCACATAACACCTCAAATATTGCTGGAGAACACCATTAGCTCTTTCCGCCTGCCCGTTGGTTTCTGGATGACGGGCCGTTGAGAAATTAACCTCAACATGCAGTAAGCTCATGAGCTTCCTCCAGAACCTGGAAGTAAATTGTTTCCCTCGGTCTGAAACCACCCTCAAGGGGGCGCCATGCAACCTAAACACATTTTCTACAAACAATTTGGCTGTTTCTTCTGCTGTGACCGCATGTGAGCAGGCTATAAAGTGGGCCATTTTAGTTAACAGGTCTACCACAACCATGATGGCTGTTTTCCCTCTAGACCTTGGCAGATCAGTCATAAAATCTATGGCCACTGCTTCCCACGGTCTTTCAGGTGTGGGTAGTGGTTCTAATAAACCTGCCGGTGCCCGCCTCTCCCCCTTGGCTCGTTGGCATTGTTCACACCCTCTCACATACTCCCGCACATCTTCCCTGACCTTGGGCCACCAAAATTCCCTGGTAACCAGCCACATGGTTTTGTGTTGCCCAAAATGCCCTGCTGTGGGGCTATCGTGCAGTTGCTTGAGTACCTTCTCCCTCAATTCCCCTTCGGGTATATATAACGCTCCCTTGTAGTACAATGCCCCGTTTCTCTCCTCAAAACCCCCGGGTTTGTCTCCCTCCCTCCTGAGACCCCTGAGTTTGTCCTGGGCGTATTCATCATGCACCGTACCCTCTACCAACTCCCTTTGCCCCACCAACGCCGCCCCACACACCCAGCGGTCCTCTGGAATGACATGGGTCTCTTCGGGTGCTCCCTCCCCCTCCAAATATTCAGGTTTGCGTGAGAGAGCGTCCGCCCTAACGTTCTCTGGGCCTGGCACGTAACAAATCTCAAAGTTAAATTTGGAGAACTCCTGGGCCCATCTCAACTGCCGTTGGTTGAGCACTCGCGCAGTTCTCCAATACTCTAGATTCTTATGGTCCGTGCACACTTGCACCTTATGTTGTGCACCAATTAGCAGGTGCCTCCATTTCCGGAAAGCCTCATGAATAGCAAGAAGTTCCCGGTCGTACACCGTGTAGTTCCTCTCGGATTTGTTCAGCTTTCGCGAAAAGAAGGCACACGGTCGCCACTCTGACTCCTCCTTCCCCGACTGCAGAAGAAGCACCGCCCCTATGGCTCTGTCAGATGCGTCTGTTTCGACCCTCAGCTTCTTTTGTAAGTCCACATGCAGAAGTTGTTCTTCCGAGGCGAAGGCCCTCTTCAGTTCCTCAAACGCTCGCTCCGCCTCCGCCGTCCATACAAACTTCTTTTTACTGCTGAGACAGTCCGTAATGGGCGCCGTCAGGTGGGCGAAGTTTCGGATGAACTTACGATAAAAGTTTCCAAACCCTAGGAACCTCTGCACATCCTTCTTGGTTTTGGGTGTTTTCCAGTCCAGCACCTGCCTGCATCCATGGCCAATCCCTTGTCTGACAGGCGGTACCCCAGGAATTCCACCTCCTTGGTATGAAACTGACACTTCTCCAGTTTCACCCACAGCCTGTTGGCTTGCAGCCTGCTCAACACTTCTCTGACGTCTCTCACATGTTGCTCCTCATTCTCCGAATACACCAACACATCATCTAGGAAGGCAACGCAATTCTTGTAGAGCAAAGGACCCAGTACGTGGTTCATAAAAGATTGAAAGCACGCTGAGCCTGCTTGTAATCCAAAAGGCATAACGAGATATTCAAATGCCCCCAAAGGGGTAAACATGGTGGTTTTCCATTCATCCCCTTTCCTTATACGTATCAGGTTGTACGCCCCCCTTAGATCCAGCTTTGTAAAAATTTTTCCCTTCCTCACCCTGGTCAAAATATCATCAATCCTGGGCATAGGGAAAGTCACTGGTTCAGTCACTGCATTTAACCTCCTAAAATCACATACAAGTCTCGGCTTGTCCGTGTGCTTTTTATCCACAAAAAACACTGGGCTACCCCCCGCTGCTTTGGACTCTCTGATGAAGCCCCTCTTCAGGTTCTTGTCAATAAATTCTCGCAACTCCTGCATTTCTCTGTCTGACATGGCATACAACTTGCCCACAGGAAGCTGTGCTCCAGGGAGTAGATTGATCTGGCAATCAAAGGGCCTATGAGGGGGTAGTTGGTCAGCTTCCTTCTCGCTGAACACGTCGCTGAGATCTGCATACTGTGGTGGTACCTTCACCTTCTCCATTACTTCTGTCCCTGCTAGGGTGGCTTGGGCCCCTGCTGAACCCTTTTCCCCTTTGCAGTGTTCTAAGCAATGTGCTGAACCAAAGGAAACCACTATTTGATGCCAGCCCACCAGCGGATCATGTAGCGCTAGCCAGCTCATTCCCAAAATAATGGGAGCGCCTCCCAAGGTGGCCACATTAAACGCTATCAGTTCTGTGTGCCTTGCCACCCTCATTATCATTGGGACGGTCTGCAAGCTGACTCCTCCTCCCAACAACTCCCTGCCATCGATCGTGGTCACCTGCAGGGGGTTGCTTAAAGGGATCGTCTGTATCTGGTGTTCAGCAGCAAACTCCTTGCTCATAAAATTGCAGGAGCTGCCTGAGTCCAACAGCGCCTTTATTTTTAGGGGGTGTCCATTTTGCAGCTCTAGCGACACATCAATAACTAGAGCAGGTTGAGGAGCTTCTGGCACGGGCACTTTCACTGGTCTTTGGCCTGGCTGCAGTGCCCCGACTGTGGCAACCAGGCGTTGGCTTTTACCTGCTCCGTTTCTCCCTGCTCTCCTCCCTCAACAGCTCCCACCATCCCTTGCCATTCCTTCCTCTGGGGGCAGACTCTGGCAAAGTGGCCTGGCTGTTGGCAGAGATAGCATTTCCGGGCGCCTTTTCCCTCCTTCTTAACCCCCTCACTGGGTTTTGAAAATGCGCGCGCGCGCGCTGTTCCGATTTCCATCGGCTCTGCCGGCGGGAAAGCTGGCTCAGGAATGTCTGGAATGCGGAACTCCTTCCAACGTTCCCCTCTCCCTTCCCGCCTCTCCAAGGCTCTTGCCTCCTGATGCGCTCCTATGGTCAGCGCAGATTTGGTCAGCTGATCCATAGACACCGCCCTGGGGCTCCGGGACAGCTCGTCTTTCACAGCCGAAGAAAGACCTTCTTCAAATAGCATCTGAATAGGTGCCGCCGATAAATCCCAACCCAGTCTGTGAATCAGCATGGTAAACTCAGTCCAGTACTCACGGACAGATCGGCTTCCCTGCTTGCAAGCCATTAGCTGTCTGCGCACCACCCCTTCCTCAATATCGCTGGAAAACATGATATCCATTGCTCTAAAGAACTTCATCGTGTCCTTTAGGACGTCATTGTGCGTTGCCATTAGGGGTCGAACCCAGTCCCGCGCCCCTTTCTCAAGATGCCCAATTACGAAAGCAACTCGCGATTCCTCATCAGGGAACTCATCGAACTGCACATTAATGGCATATTGCATCTCTGTCCTAAAGGCATGGTAATCCTTGGGGTCCCCCCCAAACGTCTGCACCAATCCTGGTACCTTTCTGGGGAACTGAGTGGCTCTCCCCTTCTTGTCTGCATCCTGAGCCCTTCTCTCCTCAAGCCTCGCCGTCTGCAGCGCAAGTTGGACTTCCAACGCTCGGTACCTTTCTTCCAAGCTTGGACCAGCGCCAACTCCTGCTCCTCCGGTTCCGGCTGGTTCGCTCATGATGCTTTCTCCTGCACAGGCAGCGTACAGAGACTGTCAGACTGCTGTAATGGGATGATTAGCTGCTTGTGCGTAAAATCGTGCTCCCTCAGAGTTTGTGCGACTCCACAAACCTCCGTGTGTGACAGAGCTCCACAACCATGTCTGCTCTTAGTCACTCGTAGAGTCTGACAGTGGCTGTCTGCGGAAGCGTTTCCAGCAAAGAAGCTCCTTAACGGAAACGCGTCTCCTGGACTCACGGCGTGACAGTTTCCGGCGAGGTGTGGGTCTCCCTATGGGAGACTCAGATACCTCCCCACTGTTCTCGCTGGAAGCGTCTCTGAGCCCTCCCTCCTGCTCGCATTCCCTCAGAGATTCACTCCTCCCCCTGCTGGTTCCTGCCTCAGCTGTTGAGTCTCTTTCTTCCTCCCTGAGACCCTCCACCGCCTGATGCTCCGATGGCAGTTCCCTGACAGAGAACAATAATTAGGACACGGTCAAAAGCAAACTACTTGAAGAAATAAAATTTGTAATCTTGAGGGGCCACCCCCTCCATGCTGTTCAGTTTGGCCTCTACTTATGCAAAAACACCCATCAGAATATGACGACTGAAACGTTTTTCAGAAGATCCACATGTAATTTACTGAAGGTAACACAGTTTTTATGCAAATACAGAAAAGGAGTTAGCTATCTACCTTCCATTTGCGTAATGGTAGTTAATGCTCTTAAAGTACTTTGGAAGCGGAAATTGCTATATAATTGCTTATTATTACCCTATTATTAGTCATGCACACCCATTTCTCTGTAGCTACTTCATTATTCACCTTACACTCAGTCACAAGCCCCATTTTCTGCCAAAGTCACTCTTGACATGTGGAATGTTCCAAAGTTTGTCTCTTTATCCAGTTATTATCCAGCTTATCCTGGACCTAACAAGAAAAGAAAACTCTGGATGCTTCTGCATGAGGACATGGAGCCATCCATGCCCAGTTTTTCTGTGTGCATGACTGAAATGCAACGATTCATCTACACCCTTTTTTAGCCATAGATTTTCCATTGGCATTCCACTGTTTCCATCCACACAAGTGAGTAGTCCTTGACGTATGTTTCTGTTCTCTGTTTTATGCCCTTCCCATAACGGCTCACTCAACCTTCCATGATCTTTTCCCATTCTGCACCTCTGTGTGTGCACCTTTTATTTTTCCATAGGAAGTGCACAAGAAGTGATTGAAGATGTTCGAAGTGAGGGAGTTTTCTTTCTTGTAAAGTCCTTTGTTTTTATTGTGAAACTAAGGTGGGTGGGGGAAATGACACCCATGAGTTGTGTTTCCCCTCAAACTAGCTTCTGCTTGTTTAGAAAACATAAGTTGTGGTTAAACTGAGGTGTGTACACTTGAGACATCCAATGGGCATGTGCAGTGGCAGTGCATGCAAAGGTGTGAGTTTCATTGAATAGGAAACAGGCTGAGGGGGAACTAAGCAGGCCATGTGCATTGGGTGAAGACATCCCCTCCGCTTCTCTGGTGTATACAGCAATGTAAAAATGTTGCTTGAAATGCAGTGGGGGGGGGACAAACTTGCTTCATTTTAAGCCACTAATGTGTACTTAACTTCAGTCATGCTCACAACATGCCTGGGAGACGGGTGGTTGTTAAAGGCCTTCCAAGTTAAGAGAATCATAGAAGGAAGATTCCCAGCTACACATCTGCATAGCTCTATCAGTGGCCACCTGAAGGAAACTGCAAGAATTGGTACAGGCTTCCTCACACTTTTATATTAGATTTTCTATATTCAGTGAACATCAGCACAATACTTCGAGATCTCCAAGACAGTGATTCATTGAATAAATGAAGTAGCTGCTTTTAAGAAGGGCGGCACCGTCATTTCAGTCAGCCACTCCTTGGGTCTCATTGTTCTAATAAACTACCATCAGAGAAATACTTCCCGGTTAGCCTGGCGCTGCATCTTTCTTGCTTCTATTTAGCCTGCTTTCCTCCCCCCTCCTCTCCCCTGCGCCACACACAAACAACTTTACTAAATTTGAAAGCGTTCAGAAAGAGCAAGAAATGGATGGTGAACTCTATTTCATGCTGAAGATCAGCAGGGGCTGTTTTTTGAAGGGCTTCAATTTTTCTCTGAGTGTCAGGAAATCAGATTATTACATCCAGCTGCAAGCTGTTTTGATTGAACTGAAAGTCTGATTTAATTTGATACAAATGGCAAATTACTCTCCTATTTATCCTTGGAAATATATGTAGTTGTGAAGTACTACATTTCACGATGGCCTCGAAAGCTGAGGTAGAAATGATGGGTTTCCAAAATAGACACTCTTATGTGTCAGCAAACGATATGAATATGCTTATTTACAAGTGCAGGGACAGATTTCCAATAGTACTTTGGCACCCATCAGCTCCCATTTAAACAAGTGCCCAGATTTTTTCCTCAGCATCCCCATCAGCTGCTGTTGAGAGATGATGGCTGATAAAATTTGATGCCATCTGGACACCTTATTTAGGTCACTGTCTATTTTAAAACTACTGATTTACGCATTATTGTTGAATAATGTAAAGGACATTTTCCCATCCTATTCCTGAAGTATGCTTAAAAGACAATGGAAGGAACTTCAATTCAACCCACAGCACAATGCCTTTATGTAAATAACACCTCCTGGAAATACACACAATTTCCTGTTACGGATATTTGCTCTCAGGTAACCTGTCATAATATTAGTCTCACTTGACATATGTGTGGGCAGCACAGTCCTTCAGCCGCTCTGCGCCATTAAACTCGGTGCTGATTTTCCCAGATTTGTTGGAATAGAGCATTGGCAGTAAGTCAAATCTTTCTCTAGGAGATTGTTTACATGAGCCACACAAGCCCAGTAGCACCTTAAAGACTGACAAGTTTATGACAGCATAAATGTTTGCGTTTTCGACATGATCAGTTATCCCAGGATAGCTCATCAGAAGACTTGGGTTGGCAAAACAACCCTTCACTACAAGGGAGAATGGCTTGTGTGCTGTAAAACTCCCTGTTACTGTTACTTTCCAACAGCTGTTGGACCCTTGAGATTTACTGAGACTTACTCTAATTGCTGATGTTATAATTGTATAGACTTTTTTGCACTTGTTAGGAAACTCTAGTTGTGTTTTTCTTGGATTTTCATTTGCTTACTGCAGGGATGCAGAAGCTTTATCAGATTGTGGGCCACGTCCCCTCGTGGATGACACTTCAGGGGATGCATACCAGTGGTGGGCGGAGCCAGAGGCAAAAATGGGAGGAGCAAAGGGTGCAACTCTTACCATTGTACAATGGACTACATTCCAGCCCTGCAAAAAACAAGGATTTCTATACACACACTCTACTCACATCTCTCCATTCAGGCAAGCAATGGTTAAGAACACATTTCAGCCTGGCAAAATAGCGCTTGGATGCCACAGAGCAGAGTTGGTGCAGAGTCTGAAGAGCCAGATAGAGAAGGCTTGAGAGTTACATTTGACCCCTAAGTCTAAAATTCCCAGTAGGGATAAGTGGCCTGTTGTGTGACCCACTTTGATTATGGGTGCTTGATGATTTTTTTCTTTGCTAATTCCTATACAAACTGACCTGATCTGTACCTGCCTTTGATTTTTGTACTTTTCTGAATTTGGCAATGCAGTTTTTGGTTCAAAAAGTGTGCTGGCATGCATGAAAATGTGCATTTTAGGATAAAATGCATTTAGAAATGAACACTTTGAAAGAAAATACCTATACAAATGCACTCCAGATATGTGCCGATTTTTAAAACCGCACACCAACTATTGTGACGTTGCCAGCGTAGGCCAAAGGTTCATCACACATTTTTAAACCCCCCGGGCATTGTGCTTTGGACATGCAAGGCTAGTAACAAAGGCCAATTCCACTATTTGCAACAGGTGTGGGGAACCTATTTCAGCTTGAGGGCTGTTTTACCTTCTGGGCAACCAGGGGAACCTGGGCAGATCAATGAATGTCAACACTACCATAGTATAGCAGGTGGATTTCTACACACATTCCAAGAAGCATTCTCAGCATTCAAGAACATATTCCAGTCAGGCAAGAGTGTGTGTGTGGAGCAGGGTCACTGAGGCCCAGGGAGACTGGCTGTGGCCTGGGGGTAATCTTGAGGTCTACAAAGAAATGCCTAGTGGGCTACATTCAGCCTTCAGGTCTGAGGTTCCCAAGCCCCCAATTTATAATGAGACAATCCGGTGAAATGATATAGGAAGGCCTGATTAATATTTGATCTGAAACCAGAGGATAAAGGGGTCAGGCTCACCCAACCCTCTTTAAATAAGTCTTTGATTGGGGTATGACTCATTGGCTTCCAAATTCTTGGTTTCTCTTTCTTCTGAGACCTGTCATTCACCTCAATTTCTGGATTCTAAAGTTTCATTCCTTGTGTGCGGGATTTTTTTTTTAATTAAAAAACTATACTACAGAAAGCTGCATATCAATAGTGTTGATTCAGGCCGATTAATTTCCTTGATTGCTAACATTAAATTTAAAGTTGGCACTTTAGAAATGTGTTCAGAAGCAATATGTGCAAAGAATACTGAACTGCCCAATGTTGTATTCCCAGCGGAGGATATTCATTAACACTTATTCAGTGCAAACCTTTTAAAGGTACCATGTCTAGATCTAAGATGCATATTGAAAATATAATTCTGCTACAGCACCGTACAGTAGGCAGTACCTGAAAAGGGAAGAAAATATTTGTGAAATGAAGACTTGCCCTACTGTGAGCCACTTTGTATCTTCCACTGTTATTTCCAGTGCTTCAACTCCTCGAAATACTCAAGGGAATATGCAAAGAGGCTTTTTTAATACAAAATACTAATGGGGTAAGAGAAAACGGCAGAAGATACTTTACCTGGATGCTTTTATGAGGCTCTCCGAAAAAAGCTTGTGGCACAGCTGAAGGGAAATCTATTTCTTCCAGAACACATAACCTAAAATTTGTGGGGAAGGGAGCAGGTGCCAACTCTGAGAAAAATCAGGTTTCTAAAATGTGTGGAGAGCTCGTATGAATACTGAAGACTTCCTTCATCAGATAGTAGTTGCCTCCCATGAGTTGGAAGTCAACAGAAATGGCAACAGAAGGGGTGCAGCTAGTGCACTCATCCCTACTGTTTACTTTCCCATGACTGCAACATCTGAAGGGGGTTTATATCAAACCTTCCATTCTCATGCCAAAGTTCTGTCATGCCCACTTCTGCTCCTTTCTCACCCCCTAAAACCAATGAGTACTAGTTTCTGTACTTGAGGGGTCAGGAGATTCCCAGATCATTCGCTGTAGAAATTATTGGAAATATCGCTATTCATTTCTGAGCGTAGCATCGTATAATGTATGGTGATCTACAAAACATGGTTCTGCTGAGCTTCATCCCACCTCCACAAGCCATCAAAATCTTTAGTCATCACACTTTCTTCTATTGCCGAATTCTTCCCAAGATCATTTATCAGTTCTCACAGGCTGCCTTTCTCAACCTTCTTAAATAGACTTGTTTCACCCTGTTAACGTATTAAAAGTCATATCAAAGGCCAAGAATTCACAACTGAATCTTATCTTCCGGGTGCTAAAGCAGCCTACCTCATTTTTTTCTCCTGCTGAAAATTATGTCCTTCCTACTTCAGCAGTTTCTTCTGAGAAAAGGACAAGAAGAAACGAGTGTGTGTCCATCATCTAGATTAAATGTGTGATAACCTCAACTTGAGATACGGCCATGTCTGCTCACTCTATGTCTTGTCACAGTGTGTTTAATGCTGCTGTCACAGTTTGATCCCATAGTCGGGAAGGCAGGACAACACACCATCTATTATCAGGAAATGTTCAATGGTACTCAGATTGATCCCCAGACCCATTTAAGCTGAGGTAGCTGAAGTTAAGCAGAGACTAACACCTGATTCTTAAAAGAAATTTATTTGACAACAGCTCCCATAGAATCAGTGGAACTATGATTTAGTTTCTACAGATATTTATGACATAGAAAAGTGACATTTTTTTGTAAAGTGATTTTCCCCATCATTCTCCAAAGGTGATGTTTGTTTAGGTATGGTTTGACTTATGGAGGTCCTCTGGTGGGATCCCTGCTCCTAACCAATGTGCCCTGAAAGCAGGGCGGGGCTAAACCAGCCCAGGATTAGGAGGATCCCAAACTGGTTTTACTGCTGTCACACAATCTGGACCTAATTGTCCTCCCACCTTCCACCACATCTCCCATGAGTAGCAGGGTGCAGATGCAGCAATGGCCTTGCCACTCCACAAAGACCCAAGACAGGGCAAAGAGGCAGTAAAATTGTGCACCAGAAACCACAGCATATGCCAACCAACTGGCTGCCAATTCCTGCCATCCTTTTGAATCTTTTCAACCATGTGATTTTTACTTAGATTTGAGCATGCATGAGTCCATTCACATTACCGTTTACTGTGGCCCCACAGCTGGGATTTTAGGTCAGGTTCACACAACGCTAGCCACAATTCATCTGCACACCATTGCTTTTAGAGTAATGCACCTCTTTGGTGTGCTTTGCCTCCAACCAGCTTCTGTGCAATTCAAAATGGAAACTGTCATTCCATTGCGCTGAGAACAGTTCAGGCAGCTTCTGCATATGCACAGATGAAAACTAAACTTCATGCTTTGAGATAGATGGCGACAATATGGAACCAGGGGTTAAAAAATTAAAAAATTAGTTGCACTTGCTGCTAGCTGATGCTTTCTGAAAGAATGAAAGGATAGAGTCAGAAATGAAAATACAAAATCTAATAAATAGTAACTTTCATCTTTCTGGGTTGGTTTACTGTTTGGTACTGCAAACACATTCCGTGACGCTGTACCAGGCATTGATTACACCCCAGGATCAAGGCTATGAACTATTAGAAAAGGCACAGCTATAGAAGAAGAAAAAGCGTACAACTGTTATGCTTGATTGTCTGACACATTGGGGATGAATGACCTATTTTGCTTAGAATTTGTCTGTTCATTTCATATCCTTCTGAAACACAGTATTTCCACCTGTGCCACCCCACTGACCACTATGGCATTTGGCGATTGGTTAGACATTGGGGTGGGTCCAGTGAGCATGGTCCCACATCCCCCTCCATTCACAGAGGGAAATGTCCAAAAAGCCTATTGAGAAAAAGCATCAACAAAACAAGCCGTCCAAAATGATAAAAGGAATGGAGAAATACTTCTGACACTTCTGTCTCGCCATTGATGTTACTTTTGCAAAGCCAGTACTCGAGGCTTGAAAGATTCCTAAAGCGAAAGCCAACAAAGTCACATCTCTATAGGGTGTAAGATGGACAGCAATTTCCCAGGATGAGCAGTGAAACTTCTCCGCAGGCAAATGTCTCTTCCTTTTTCCAAAAAGACATGGTGCGTGGGTGGAATTTTCCTTTAAGACCCCTGACCATTTCAAGCCTCGAGGGGAGGACTGCTATTCAGAGTAACTGCAAATCTGAAACTAACCAATGGCTACCTTAGCTTGGTGTGTCGGCTAATTGCTAAAAGGAGATGGGCTAGGGAAGGTTATTAACTTCTACGAAGGAGGTGGTATTTCTTGATGCTCTCCATTTAATCTGAACATTTAATCAGGCAGTTGCTTGGCAGGGCATGTATTGGATTTGGAGAAACAATAGAGGAGTGACAGCCTTGCGGGCACCTTGGCTACTTCTAAGGCTGGGATTCACAAGCCTGCTCTGAGGGCACCTTAAGGTCAATTTAATAGAGAGCGAGTATATCAAAATCTATCCCAAAGTAGTTTCTCCGTTTTGGTCTCAAAATATAATCTACTGCCAGTTCCTCTGCACTTTTTGCAACGTCTTGTGAGATAGATTGCTGGTAAACTCAAGGGAACAGGTTAAACTATAGCAACAAGACAACTTGTATATCCTCACCCACCAGCCCTTGCTGTATTGCTGCAAGAATTTTAAATCATATAAATCTTGTGTGTGTCCAAAAATCGCAGGATTCATGCATATACTACTCTAGTCCGTCCAAGATCTTTTCCAAAAACTGGATTTACTTTTTTATTTACTTTTTTATTTTATGTCTTTGATTTAAGCATGTGATGCATTTAGGCATAATGTCTGCATTTAGACATGATGCCAAATAAGAATGAGGTGTCCTCCCACCCTCTCTTACTGATGACTATTGGTGCCCTGTCCTTTCTGCTTTATGACAGGCAGTTCAGGGCTGTTTTCACTGGAGCTGTGCCTATATTGCATAGCACAATAAAGCGTACGAAATCCTTGGGTACCTGGTAAAGGAAGTGGGTTGGTGGGGAAGGAGGCGGGACTCTAATTCGTCACACACAAGGCATTTAAAGCACACTTACACCATTTTGACCCTCATGGCTTCCCCCATAGAATCCTTGAAACTGTTGCTTACCCCTAACAGAAGTATACTTTGCAGCATCCTTAAACAAACTACATTTCCCAGGATGCTCTGAGGGAAACCGTGATTGTCAAAAATGGCATACTGTGCTTTAAAGGTATGATCTGGATGTGACATGTCTCCTATTTTTGGTGCCACACTCTCTGTGTGCATTCATTCTCGCCAGCAGCAGTAGCAGCACTTTAGTTTCCAACAATGACCGCTAATGGAATGAAATAATTTTAGTAAAATGTGGAGAGAGTTACAAGACTCAGAACATCTGCCTGCTTGGGATCTAAACCATCTCTTATCTGAAAGTCAAGGCATGGCCCTGCTCAATAAGGATGCTGCTCAAATGTTGATTAAGTAATATGAAATAGCATACTGAATCTATTATCTAGTTAGTGTGCTCAGGGATCTGAAATATGTCTACATTTATTTATTTAAAGCCTTTTTTATTCTCTAATTCATCCCAAAGTGGCTTTCAAAGATCAA
Organism: Podarcis bocagei; assembly: GCF_964188305.1. NCBI lineage: Eukaryota > Metazoa > Chordata > Lepidosauria > Squamata > Lacertidae > Podarcis > Podarcis bocagei. Next base: position 33,919,743 of record NC_138134.1, read on the forward strand.
TAGTAAGACAGCTGGACTATCCTGCCCCCAGTATCACAATCTAAAAGACATGACACGAAAAGAAAAGGGATGGGAAGGGATGAGGGGAAGACGCAAATCCAGGCACTAGTTCTTAGTTACAGAGTTTGCTGTGGTCTAAACCACAGAGCCTAGAGCTTGCCTATTGGAAGGTTGGTGGTTCGAATCCCTGTGACAGGGTGAGCTCCCGTTGCTCGGTCCCTGCTCCTGCCAACCTAGCAGTTTGAAAGCACGTCCAAGTGCGAGTAGATAAATAGGTACCACTCTGGCGGGAAGTTAAACAGTGTTTCCGTGTGCTGCTCTGGTTCGCCAAAAGCGGCTTAGTCATGCTGGCCACATGACCCAGAAGCTGTACGTCAGCTCCCTCGGCCAATAAAGTGAGATGAGCACCGCAACTCCAGAGTCGTCCATGACTGGACCTAACGGTCAGGGGTCCATTTACCTTTACCTTTTTACATTATGAGCCGCTGAATGGAGAAGAGGCGTCAAAAATAACTGGCCTCTCAGCAGAATTGAGTAGCTTTAGGCTGTACACGCACTATACATTTAGAACACATTTTCTTCTGCAAAGAATCCTGGGAACTGTAATTTGTTAAGGATGCTGGGAATTGTAGCTCCAGAAGGGGCAAATTACATTAAATGTGTATGGTGCACAGCCTTTTTCTGCTGCAGCCTGATATTGCAGCTGCTACCAGGTTTCACTTGAGCTACACAGGACTCCAAGGAAGCTGGCTTCTCAGCAGAGCTAATGGTGGTCATGTTTCCATTCTCTCCTTCTTCAGTAATTGGTTTCTAAGTGATAGAGGAGCATGCAACACATGCTCTTCTGTTTGACTATTTGGAGGGGAGAGTCAAAAATAACTCCTGAATCCTGACATCATGAAATGGTTCTTTGGCTGTCCCAATGAAGGTTAATATTTGAGGCAAGACAACATTACATCCCTGCAAACCAGAAGGTTGTAACTGTGCAATGATTTCCCCCAAAATGAATAGATTCATTTCACAGTTTTGTAGTGACCAGGGCATGAAACTTCAATTACTTATCCCTAGATGGTGCGTTATTTTTTAACCAATATTTTCTCCCCCCAAATGCCCCTTTTCTGCAAAGGGAAGCATTCTTCTTTCCTAGATGTGAGAAGCACACACATTAATTTTTATTTGTTGCTGTTTACTGGACAATATAAAAAGGATCAAAATGCTTTAGTGAGCTCACTTTGTGGAGAGAAATGAATGATTTATTCACCGTTTCCCTTGCCTATTTATCTATTTCAGAGTTTTACAATGCCATCACTCACCACAGTATCGTGTCTTCACATAAAACTGATCAGGGTTGCAAAGTCACCCTTCCTCTGTCTTTCAGATTAAGCTCTGCTTTGTGCATTATAAGGGTTAAAAGCATTATTCTGTTAAGTGGTGCAACTGATTACTAATTGCATTGATGACACCTTGAAAATTCTGTTCAGAACAGCATTTGCCTGTCCACTCCAGCTCAGGGCAACAACTTGGGCGCCTTGATAGTCAAGAGTTTCCCGTTCTCAACCTGTTATGGCAAAGGCCTTTCTGTCTGGACAGTTTAGATAAGGCTGCCCAACAGTGTTATTACTAATGGCCATATGCTACCTCCAAAGAAAACAGGTTTCTAAATACTAGACACTAGAAGCATCAGCAGAGGAGAATCTAGCAACATTGGCCAGCAGGGCGCAGCTTATGTTCTAACCTTGCACCACTCATTTTCACTCAGTCTCAGTGGCCAGCACAACTGCTGGATTCAATTTCCCCATGGTCTTCTGTGTTCTTAGCCACTATGACTTCATCAGCTAAGCTGGCCCGTAAGATTGGCATGTTCATTTCAAGATTTATTTTAGTCATCAGTAAGGGAATACTTGCCAAGGTATTGGGTGGATGGAAATGTGCTGGGTTTATTTTTTTTAAATGTCATGATCTTTCCACAAGAATCTGAATAACATCTTCTTATAAAAGGCCACCTTCCCTTGGCATTTCTGTGTTTCAAAATTTGGAGCCAGCGACTTCATGGAGAAAAAGTTTGCTCATGACAAAAAAAAGTCAAAGCAGGTGTTTCTCAGAGATAACAGCAATGCACACATCCTGGCTGAGGTTTTAAATGCTAACGATAGCAAAATCAGGGCCCTTGTTCTTTCTAGTTACTGCTTGTGATACAATATATTAAACCTTTTAATCTCTTGCTGTGTTTACCTTATTCTGCCTTGCCTCTTGGATATTTACTGCCACAAGGCTGACATTTCCATCTAAATCAAGGACTTCTTGTTAAGTTCTGAACTTGGCTTCCCCTCCCCCCGCCTCCCACTTTCTTTTTTCATGCACTCCGTCAGCCTCTCTCTCTGCTTCCCTGAAAATTCAAGCAGCAATTGTTTTTGCTCTTGATGCAGTTCCGAAATGTAACTTGGAATCTTTCTCCTTCAGATATTTGAACTACAACATCTCTTTCTAAAAACACACATACATACATACATACATACATACATACATACATGAAATAGGTTCTCCCCTCAGAACTAAAACAACTTCCATTATTGGTTTGGATAGCTCAGTTGGTTAGAGCATGTTGCTAAGAATGCCAAGGTTGCAGGTTCAACCCCCGTTTGGGACAGCTGCACAGTCCTACATTGCAGGGGATCAGACTCGATGATATTCAGGATCCCTTTCCAACTCTACAATTCTATGGGTGTATAAGAGATCTGCAACTGGTTCAAGATTACTGTTCCTCACAAAGTGTTTGTTTATACAGTGGTACCTCGGGTTAAGTACTTAATTCGTTCCGGTGGTCCATTCTTAACCTGAAACTGTTCTTAACCTGAAGCACCGCTTTAGCTAATGGGGCCTCCCGCTGCCGCCACACCGCCGGAGCACAATTTCTGTTCTCATCCTGAAGCAAAGTTCTTAACCCGAGGTACTATTTCTGGGTTAGTGGAGTCTGTAACCTGAAGCGTATGTAACCCGAGGTACCACTGTAGCTGCAGGAGGACATTTTTCTTTTAAAAAAAACAACAACTCCACATACTTTATCTAGGTAACATCAATAGAGTGGGTCTATCTTACTACTTTGGTGAAAGGTCAATGTGGTATGTTGAATAGCATGTCAACCTTGAGCCAGGGGTTAATTCCCTGCTTGGCAATGAAGCTCAGTAACCTTAGGCCAAATAGTGTTATTTTGATTTAAAATGGTAGAGAGCACCAGTCGCCCTGCTGTGAACCCCTTGGAGGAAAGATACAAAATTTAAATGCAATTGAATAAGGACAAGGTGAAGCTGCCATAAGAAGCTTTGTATTGGATATTATAACAGCAACATATTCTGTTATTGTTTTTCCGATGGTGCACAGAGGTTAGAAGGCATCATTTCATATTGGACGTCTTTCTGTTGGGATACTGCCAGGGAGACGAAGCCATCAGGCAGGCCTCCATGTCGTCTCCGGACGATCTCCCGTTCTCCCATTGGAACCCTATCAGTCAATTAGCGACACGAGCCTCAGAGACATTCCATGACTTGTGCACACCCTTTCTGCAGAGTTTCCACAACGGAAGATTCAGACAGGAGGGCATATTTACAGCTTTATTCAACATAGGTCAGAACAAAGGAAAAACATGACTGCTTGCCTCCGTGTCCAGGAAAAACAGCCAGAACAAAAGCTATATACAAAACGGAAACTCGCAGTGAGCAGGAAGTAAGCAGGCATGTGACACACAACAATCATGCCTGACCATTTAAGGTGGAACAGAACTATATCCTAACACTTTCTGTGCGGTCAAACATATCACTGAATGTTGGGGACCACAGGCCAATGGAGGCAGGGTCAGAACCAAGAAGAAATGGGCCAGGGCCCATCGAAAAGGGGCAGGGGCATCGTATGCACTGCAAAATAAAGGGAACGTGTCATAAGTATACATTGAAAATGCTTCTCTGTTACATAATAAAATGAATAAAAATAAAAAACTTCTGCACACCTCAGTGTGAAGTCTACTTCTATTCTACATCTGGTAAACCTGATGGTGTTACTGCAGCTTGCAACTGATTTCCCAAATTCACATCTGCTATTTTTCCACAGTGAAAGTTCATAGCGAGCAAAAGGTTTGAAAAGAAAAAGAAAAACTGCACCAAGCAGCAGGTAGAGCCAAACATTCATGTCATTTTCTGTTATTGTTTCACTTTTGGAAATGGGTTGGCAGTTATATACATTCTGTAGGACTCCAACAGTTCTGTGCAGTTGCAAACAGTTTTGTACCTGGCGTTATATTCACTACAACTTTGCTATTGTATGCATTCATGCGAACAGCTTTTTAGAGGTTTGAATGGGGTTGAAAAACTATTAAATTCTATTTCCTTCGATTTGGGGGTCTTAAAATCAGAATTGAAAGCTCTTGGGAAAATTCAGGCACTCCTGGACTTTCTCTGTTGTTGACAATGGTTGTTGTGCGTGAAATATTGGGAAAAGCACCAGGTCAATTCCATTTACCACAGGTTCAGCTTGCTCTCAGATGCTCTCACACGTAAACACAGGGAACTAAGCACCTAGCTGGGCCCTTGCAAATGGAGATTGAGCTCTGGTAAGTACTGAATAATGCTGAGTATTAATATGTTGGGCCGATGGCACATTGGGGCAACCCCATAGTTGTCATGGCAACCATGAAGTCCTGAGCCACCCCAGGACGAATCGCTTCAGCATGGATGTTGCTGTCTGGGAGTCCTAAGTACTGCTTCTAAGACCAGCACTGTCAGCTCAGGCAGGGAGACTGCGGGGCAGCAAGGCAGGAGGTAAACCAACAGAATCCCATATGTGTCCCAATTATCCAATGTCAGAAACAAAGAGTCTACCCTTCTACTCAACTGGACATTAGAAGACTTAGAATGTCATTTAGCAAAACCATAACATTTCACTGCCCCCTTTTTGTGAATTTAGAGAATGGACCAGGTAGATTTAAGAAACAAACAGCCTTGTAAAAGTAATCATTAAACTCAATGTACTTAGTTCCAGGCACACTATTTATTACTAGTCACTAAACTGTCACCAAATCCTTTAGTGAAATGAGTCATTCCGTTTTTACAGTTCAGCTCGCTTATGAAATGCTGCTCTTTCTGGTGATAAATACCTCTCATAGTGGAACTCATAATAATTTTTCTCCCAGAATACCTGGTACAATTCTATCAAAGTGTGTTTTCTACTAATAATATATGGCTTATGTTTTCTTTTCTTTTCTTTTGTTTTGTTTTGTTCTCAGAAATCTCTCAGGATTTTTATTTACAAAAAGACAGAGGCCAAGATACAAGGAACCAGTTTAGCCATGCTTGCCAAGTGTTTGTATACGCCCTTCCCCATATTGTTTACTCGCTATTTCAGAATCCATATCCTAAGCTTTGTTTAGGTCCAATAGAACCATAATCAAGAAATTACCCAAGACATTGCACATCACTTTCATGGTCATCATGTTGTACAGAGATGGGACCATCTAATAGTTACAGGTTGTTTGTTTGTTTGTTTGTTTGTTTGTTTGTTTGTTTGTTTGTTGATTTATGAGATCTTCCTCTCAAAGGAAGGTGGCAAATGACAAAGCAATATAAACATTTTTTTAAAAAAAACTACTTTTAAAAACACACCAAATATCCTTACAGCTAATATTTCAAATTTGCCACAAACAGTTATCTTTCATCCCCCAAATGTCTAGGTGAACAGGAACATCTTTGAATCCTGACTAACAACAATAATTAGGAGAACAGGCACAACTCACCAGAAACAACATTTCATAAGCAGGGAGGCACTATTGAGAAGACCCTGCTCCCAAGGCAAGTTAGAACAGAGCAATGCAATGCTGTATTCCAAAATTATAAAAAGCAGGAAAAAAGCAGCAGAACCATTCTTAAGCACAACAACCAAAGGCAGACCTGAATAATCTTTTTAAAGGCTTTAAAAAGAGGTTTTCTAAAGGCCAACAGAGGAGTCATGAATATTCATGAAGATGATATTCCAGACACAAGGGGCTACCACAGAAGATCCCAACACACGTGCATGATGATGTGACCGCTTTCACTAGTGAACCAGAAAGGAGAGCCTCAGATGCCAATGTCTGAATTCCGAAAAAAGCTACACCCATCAAAATGGGGCTTATCCCCCAGGTCCTGTTCGGAGACCCTTCTGTCCAAACTTAAAGTTGGCTGCTTTTTAACTGCCATCTTCTTCTCTTTCCCTTGTTCTCAGAACAGCCAGTTTTCCAACAGTACCTTATCAGTTTGTCAAGGTCATCAAGCAGCGCTTTCTTGGTAAACAACATTTCCACCCTCCTAACCCTTTTCCCTCCAGCTCTATTACCTAGTATGTTTATACAATTTAACATAAAGTCCACATTTCAAATTAATTCTAGATTTTACAGATATTTACTGTAGAAAACAAAGAGCAGTCTGTCCAAAAAGAATTCAGCTTAATTATCCAGGGAAGAGTACTTGCTTCTTATTAAACCTATTTTCTTAAAATGTCTCAGAATGATGTGAGAGATTGCAAGCAGTTAAAAATCCTTATGATCTCCTCCTTTTAAGGAGTTTCCAACAGATCCAGTACTTTCAAAATTCCAGCCTCTTTTGCTTATATCAGTTCTACTTTAGAGTTCCAGTTTGTCTTTAGAAAAACAAGTTCGGTCTTCTATAAATCAATGCAATCCAGATATATAATTCCATACATTCCCCCAACAGAGTGCACAGTAAGTTTGTTCCAAGTTTTCTCTGCTGGCTTTGAATTCACCAATGGCTGTACAGTGGTACTTCGCAAGACGAATGCCTCGCAAGACAAAAAACTCGCTAGACGAAAGGTTTTTCCGTTTTCGATTTGCCTCGCAAGACGAAATTTCCCTATGGGCTTGCTTCGCAAGACGAAAACGTCTCGCGGCTTTGTTTCCTTTGTCTAAAAACAAAGACATGTTTTGTTTATAAAGTTAATTTATTTTCCCTTCAATTTTTGAACTGCTCTTTACAGTATGTGTGACTTTAAAGAGCAGTTAATAAACTGTTGTTGTACCAAATTTGGCTTTGTTTGGACTTTTTTTGACCATAGGAACGCATTAATTGATTTTCAATGCATTCCTATGGGATTTCGTGATTTGCAAGACGAAAAATTCGCTAGACGACAAAAATTGTGGAACGAATTAATTTCGTCTTGCGGGGCACCACTGTAGTTCGAAGTCAAGTCCACAACTGTAAATCTGATAAGTCAGTAACTCCAATAAAAAGCAATAATGAATGGGTTTCAGTTGCTTTTACTCCAACCTTCCCATCAGCAGACAGTATCCATAAGTATCATAAAGAAAGATTTAGTAACCTTTTCACTTGTAAATTGTTTCCATGCAGTGATAGTTACCAATAAGACAGGGATGGACTTCCTTTTTACTCCTCCGCCTGGTGCCAAATTCCACCTAATTAATTCCAAAAGTAAATCTTCTTTAACTTTCCATTGACTTAGTAGTGATATTTGGAAGATCTCTGCTTCAGGCTTGAGCTGAGGCTTCGCTCCCGCAGAGTTGCAATACTACCATGACCACAAGCTCAATTGATGCTTCCCCCCCCCCAACTCCCCATACTTTCCAGCACAAAAGGAGTTTGGGGGTTGCAGGAGAGCCCTTTTGCGGTCTGCTGGACCTCTCGACACCCTGAGACCCTCTCAGGGCTTTTTGGGGGGGTGCCTCGCCTTGGCGCTTCCCTGTTTCTCTGCAGGGTTCAAGTCTGTCAGACGATCCGACTCACGCTCCTTTCCGCCATCTGCAGAAACCGGAAGTCCCCATCTCAAACTGTTTAAAGCTTCCAGGGACACAAAGAGTTGCCTGCATTGTCATTCCCTCATTTAGGGTCACATCAGTTAATCATATTGCATCTGGTTGCCTGACTTCATTTGGATAAATTTGTTTGACTCTTTTCTTAAGCGTTAGATTAGTTTGATCAATTATTTCAATTAGCTGGATTAGTACAAATTGGAAACTCCAATCTGCACATCCATAGAGTTTGCAAAATTGCAACAATAATCGCTCAGTGGTGTTAGAGAATTGTCAATAACACGTTTTGCATTTTGAATATACAATTAATAAATCAATGTCATAAATTATCTCCAGTTATTAAGTAGTGCAATAAAAGTACCTGAGTTTACAGTGCAGAAAATCATGACCGAATCCATTTTCTGAGTTACCAGCACAATAAATTTTCAGTACCTTTTTAAAACAGCTGGGTAAAATAGATACAGCCATAGTTCAATATTCATTCAACAAACATCACACCTGTAAAAATAATGCTTAATAAATCAGCTAGTAGGTGTTTAATTTGTATTCGGTGTCAGTACACCTGAAATTTGTCTCATTTCCATACTTTTGACAACAGTGGGCTACCAGGCATTATTCTCTGAGTTAGCCTTGTCTCCCAGAAACGACAGGATCCAGGGCTCTGTTTCTTCTTGCCCACAGGGAAGGTCTTGGAAAAGGAAAGGATGAGAGCATGAGAGGATGCATCACTATATGAACATATGGAGCTGCCTTATACTAAATGATACCATCAGTTTATCTGTGGCTTCTCTGACTGGCAGTGTCTCTCCAAGCCAAGATCCCAGGCTGGTCTTTCCTACATCATACCAATCAGATCATTTTAAACTGCAACTGCCATGGATTGGACTTGTGGTCTTCTACATGCAAAACACATGTTGGCTCCTTCACACATCCAGACTTTGGTCTCCTAGGACTGAAGCGTCCAATGTGATTCCTCACCCACTTCGTGTCATGAAGAGAGAAACCAGGATATTTTGGAACAGACTGCTTCTCACTCAAACACAAAGATTTTCAGTTGAGTTATTTCACACATTTCAGCTGCAAGTTGTCAAGCGGTGACAAAACAAGTTCTAAGCCTGTGTGCGTCAAGTGACTTTAAGGTGACCAGGAATCAGAACAGGCTACCATCTCCGTGGATGAGTTAGAGAGCAATGACCCAGGTCAGCTAAGAAACTGACATCTGCTCTGCTCATGTTATTGAGCTGTTGACTGCAACCGTACATTCAAACATTCTGTGCAATAAGGATGGAACGGTCTGTACATTCCCCCTCCCCTTCTACTCTTCAGTTTGCCCCATTTCTCCATCAGTTTGCATTTAAAAAAAATCTACATGAAAATTTGTATGCTTTGTTGTGCACCCTCCCCCTAAAATACACCTTTTTGTACATAGTGTAACTTAATGGTTTGCAAACCATTTCCCCTAATCCAATCTATTTTTGCGTGTTTCTTTCACTAAGGTACACATTGCTATACACACTTTCCCTTAAGATATTATTATTTTGTGCATGTTGTGATAGGTGAACTGCATTCCAAAACTTGGGAAAGTGTGAATTTTGAAGGACAGCTATGTACCGTATTTTTTGCACCATAACACTCACTTTTTTCCTCCTAGAAAGTAAGGGGAAATGTCTGTGCGTGTTATGGAGGGAATGCCTACGGGTGGCATGCCTACGGATTTTCCTCCTCTAAAAACTACGTGTGTGTTATGGTCGGGTGCGTGTTATAGAGCGAAAAATACGGTATGTATTATCCTGGAAAATGTAAATTATGTGAGTTTGCATCAAAATGCAATTCAAAGCAAATTACCCCCTAGGTCCTACTAAGTGGCAGTTGTCTGAGTGTGTTTCATGGGTTGATGTATATACATGTAAGCATGTGGTTGCATGTGAGCTGTATGCATGCGTGTCATTGGTATGCCGTTTTCAACATTGCCAACCCAACCACTTTGGCCATGCCAACGGCTATTTCCACCACCCTGCTCTTGCAGCTCCTGAAGGTCAACCATGAGAGAATGTGGCCCTCAAAGTGAAGAAGTTTTCCACCCCTTAGGCTGCTAAATCCATTTTTAAAAAGGTCTGCTGCCAATTTCCACTCAAAATGCTAATAGTGTTACATCCCACATTTAAAATGTCAAATTCTTTTTCAGGTACCTGCTATTCCTTATTACAGCAATTTAAGTGGATGGCAAGCAGTACATATGAGAAACGATCGGCGCCTTCCACGTGAACACAAATGATTTACAAATGGTGTTTCCGCTTTGATGCCGTTGTGATGCACAGGCAATATAATATTACTATCAATCTTACTTTAATGTGCACTGCTGGGACTTTCTCATTTACCTTGATGTTACCGAGTCCCTCCAATCATTGCCCAATCTGCACTTGAAACATGAGCTGATTTTAGCCTTTGCCAAAGGATGGGCGTTCCTGTCACATGAGAGCTCGTTAGAAGGACAGATTTCCTGAAAGTTAAAAGCAACTGCTTTAATTACACACAAAGACAGCAGAGAGGATGGAAATGCATTGGTATGGGATCATGACAGAGAACCTTTCTCACGGATCATATTAACACCCTGCTACAATAGAGTAGTGAGCCATCACAGCTATCTAGAAGCATCACAACAGACCGCAAATATTCTCGGTTTTTAAGACAGACTGAAAGGATTCATAGTGGGAAAGCTGCAGTATGTGTTCTGTGTACTATTTCCCTTCCTGTCTCCTGTTAGCGGTTTTGACAGAGTCTCCATGCCTAACTCTGAAAACACTTTAAAAAACTCTTCTGATTTAGACTAACAGCACCATCTAGAGCAGCGGTTCTCAATCTTTGGGAACCCAGATGTTGTTGGACTACAACTCCCATAAACCCTGACCACTGGACATGCTGGCTAGGAATCATGGGAGTTGTAGTCCGACAACATCTGGGGACCTACAGGTTGAAAAACACTGATTTAGAGCAACTGGAACTCTGGGGGCCCCAACTTCCCCCGCATCCTCCCCAAATCTGCCCAGGGGAGGGGAGTTGGGAGGGAAAACCATAAGAGATTTGGGGAGGATGGGGGGAAGTTCCATTCCATCACCACCAAACATTGTGCTAATGGAACAAGTAATTTAGCAATATATTGAGTACAATCCATACAATCACAATTGCCTTCAGTGGTTTAAAAGGGTATTTCTTCAAAAATTATTACTTAGATCTTTTTCATCTGCTATACTTCACAGTCTTTAAAATGGTGATGACAGCAGTTAAGTACAGTGGTACCTCAGGTTAAGAACTTAATTCATTCTGGAGGTCTGTTCTTAACCTGAGGTACCACTTTAGCTAATGGGGCCTCCTGCTGATCCCCACGATTTCTGTTCTCATCCTGAAACAAAGTTCTTAACCTGAGGTACTATTTCTGGGTTAGCGGAGTCTGTAACCTGAAGCATCTGTAACCTGAAGTACCACTGTACAGAGATAATAGTAAGTATTTAATTTGTTATTTGTGTATTAATATAGTCATCATATTTTGAGACGGAGGAGGAAAATGTATAAAGAAAGTATAGGGGGTCACAATTCACAGTGTGAACATTCAATACAAATATATGATGCTTATGAAGTTGTGCCCCATACCGTAAACAATAGTAGACAGTGCAATGTTATGGTTTTAATGTTAAATCTGAGTCATTCTCAACATACATCCTTTTTAAACATGCACACAGATGCTAACAATGACTCAGCTGAGAGCTATTTGACCATAATATTTGATTTTACAAACACGGGAGGTTAAGCATTAGCCTTGCATTTAGTATGAGTTTAAATAAACTTGGCCATATAACAAATGAACAGACCAGGTTAAAACCAGCCAGGGGGCAATCCTACCTACTGCAAGAGCTTTATTTTAAGCATTCGGAAGCAAGAAAATATAATATACCAGAGATGCTACTTAACACAAACTTCCCAGTTCCATTTTATTTTGTTGGTACTGGAACCAACAAACATCATTGCACAACTGCTGTGGCCCCATTACCCCACCAAGTCCCAACAACGATACCTCTTGTCCCTGGTCACCCCTGACATTCACCCCCCTCCAGTTGGTGCTAGCAACCTTGATAATTTCCCACAATGTTTCTGACGTAGCTTCACTCTGGGTCACTGTGGGACATTTAACTAGCAACTAGACCCAGCCAGTCAGCACTGCCACCATTGCTATCACCTTGCACTGCTTTCAAGGCCCACCAGAAAATACTTGGCCCAGGGCTCTGAGGACCACGGCCTAGTGGCAGCAGAGGCAATTTTAGGGTAGTGTTGGTATTAAAGGGTTAAGAAGCTCTAATCAAGACGCTCTAGTCACTGAGCAGCTGGAGGTCGTTAGGCTTCCAGGAATGTGAGTTTGTATAAATAGTCAACTCACTCATGTGCTTCCCCCTTCCCCCTTCCCTTTTCTTTTGGAGTGTGTTTGCTGAAATGTGTGATTCTTCACCAGGGTTTTGTTTTGTGTAAATAAACCTTTTATTTGAGTTCCAAACCGCTTGCTCCAAGATTCCTTTATTGAAAAGATGCTGACTCTCCAGCCCTTCTTGAGCCGCTGTGCGAAATGCTCTGCTGTAATGGGACATTGTGGCATCGGAAGCGCACTGGACATTTGATAAGCATTAAACTAATTAAAGTTTAATGGGACAGGTTATGGATGTTTGTACGTCAAGAAGGAGATAAGGAGTGCAGTTAAGAGTGATTTATGCAAGGACTGGAGCGAAGACAGAAGCGGTTGCCGACAACGAAAGCCTTCAAAGCAGCTTGAGTCCTGCAACGTGCCTAGGAAAAGTTTTAAAGAGGCACTGCGCAGTTTGTACTCGCTGGAAGACGCCTTATTCCTTGAGGAGCCACCTCAGCAGCTGGGAGACAGTCTACAGGTCTGTGAGTATCGTTCCTAAGCCCCAGGGAGGATGGCAGAGTCCCAGGAAAGTTTTACTGTCCCCTTTACGCGACTCAATGGGAAAAATTGGCAAGATTGGAAGGCTAGAGTAAGGGTTTGGTTGCAAGCAAAAGAGTTGTGGAGTTGTACTGAAGCACCGCCTTTACAGGCAGCTGCAGACGCGTCTGCAGAAGACAAAGCAGCAGCGGCAGCTTCTCAGAAACGCGACAGGAAAGCCCAAGGTCTACTAGTTTTGGCAGTGGGACCAGAGCAAATGCCTTATGTTTCTGAGTTAAAGAACACGCATGAGGTCTGGACGGTTCTGCAGCCGTTAAATTCCAGAAACACTGCAGGGGCCAAGATCCATGCTACAAGATGTTTGTTTGATTTACGTCTCCAACCGGGAGCGTGTGTGAAAGAACATATTGCCAAAATGGTGTCTGCCTTTAATCAACTAAGACAGCTGGGCATTCCTTTCTCTATGGAGCAGCAGTCATACATTTTGTTGTCTTCTCTTGATAAAAGCTATGAGACTCTAGCTTTAACTTTGGAAGCTATGCCTTCAACTGAATTAACCCTTGAATACATTTCTTCTCGACTTGCTGATGAACAGGATAAAAGGCAAAGAGAAAGAGGTTTGTCTTCAAAGGGGAGTTATGCTGTGCCTAAGAGTGGGGATGCTGAGTTTGAGAACACAGTAAATGCTTTCGCAGCTAGACACTGTTTTCGCTGTGGTTCCTCTTCCCATTTAATCAGGAATTGTACACGTGAACCTGGTCAAGATAGCACCAAGGCCGTTGCCCCTAGTTACCAGACAAGGAGTTCCAGGGGACGTCGAAGAAGAGGAGGAGGTCGTGGCTACTCCCACAGCACACAGCACATGGCTTCAGCAATGGCGTTGATGCAAGGGCATGGCCAAGGCAGCAATCTACGCTGGTTGATCGACAGTGGTGCATCCCATCACCTGGTGGCGCCATCTAGTGTCCGTTTGCAGAATTGCAGGCATTTGCAAACCCTTAAAGTTGTGACAATGGCAGATTCAACTAAACGTTCCTTAGAGACTGTAGGGACAGTGTTTTTGAAGTGTTTGCAAACAGAAATTGATGCCTATGTGCTAAAGGGAATGAAGGGGTGTATTTTGTCTGTGTCAGAACTTGATAGAAATGGGTTTAAAACTGTGTTTGAAAATGGGGTTTGCACTATTTCAAAGAATAACGTATCTCTTTTGCAGGTGGAATGCAGAAATGGGTTATATTATTTTGAGACAAGTCCAGATGAAGTTGAACAGGTTCATGCTGGTTGTGTGAACTCACCTACCCATAATTCTTGTGTTCATTTATGGCATCGCCGTTTGGGACATATTAATTTTCAGTATGTTAAAAGACAACCTGAATTATCAGAAGGGTGCAAATTGAACAAATGTACTAAGTATTTGGATTGTACTGCATGCAAAAGGGCGAAGGTTCATAGATGCAGCTATCCCAGTTCAAATAGGAAATCTGACAAAGTATTCCAACTTGTGCATATGGACCTATGTGGCCCAATGCCTGTTGCTAGCATGGGAGGTTCGAGGTATGCACTGTGTCTTTCAGATGACAAAACAAAGGTTACATGGTTTTTTCCTCTCAAAACAAAAGCAGAAACTGCAGAAACAGTTAAAAATTGGGTTCATGCAGTAGAACTTGAATTCGGTACTAGAGTACTTGCTTTTCAAACAGACAGAGGGTCAGAATTTACCGGGTCTGTGTTGCAGAATTTCTTTAAGAGAAAGGGAATTAAGCATCGTCTGTCTACACCTTATTCCCCCCAAGAGGGAGGCGTGGCCGAACGTAAAAACAGGGTTCTGCAAGAGTTGGCAAACTCTATGTTGTTTGATGCTAAACTTCCTCAAAGTTACTGGGCGGAAGCCTGGCAGACGGCTACTCATGTTCTGAACCGAGTATATAATTCAGTAATTGATACTACGCCATATTTTGCTTTATATGGGAAGAAGCCCAAAGTTAATTACTTTCGGGTGTTTGGATCTCAAGCCTATGTACTTATCCCAAAAGCGTTAAGGATAAAGGGAAGTCCAAGGGCTAGGAAACTCATCTTTTGTGGGTACGAACCACACGCCAAATCTTGGAGGTTCGTGAACCCAGATGGGGATACTACAAGAGTGGTCCTCAGTAGGAGCGCTGAATTTTGTGAGCAATCCGGATGGACTCACTTACATGCTAACCCTGACATTTTGAGAGATGATTTAGGCATTTATGCTGAGAATGAAAGTCCAGAGGGTGATGAGCCAGAAGGGGACGGTGCACATGGTTCAGATGCAGATTCTGACCAGGCACAAGGTTCTTCTCCTAAGGTAGAAAAGCCAGAATCTAAGAGTGTTCCAACATCGCCAGTCAGTAGGCCTAGCAGACAGCAAAAGCGAAGCAGGTCGCCTGCAACACCAAGCCCAAGGGAGGTATCTAAACGGAGGTCTTTATCCCTAGAGGCACGTCCAGACATAAAGTCTGATACAGATTCTGACAGCCAACGGTCAGAGGGGGCACAAGAGGAGCAATTGCGCAGGTCAAAACGTGCCACAAAGGGCAAGCCGCCAGAGCGGTTTAAGGTGACAAGTGTATACGTAAATATGGCACAGTGTGAGCCAGATAGCTATGTAGAGGTACAACAGCTTCCAAGCTCAGAAGCCGCAAAGTGGCAGGAAGCAATGGAAAAAGAGATGGCTTCAATGAAGTCTCTCGGTGTGTTTACAAGTACAGAGCTTCCAGAAGGGCAACAAGCTGTAGGTTGTCGATGGGTATATCGTTTAAAGCCCACAACTACTGAGGAGTTGCAATATAAAGCCCGACTAGTTGCAAAAGGGTTTTCACAGCGCAAAGGAGTTCACTATTCTCAAATTTATGCCCCTACTTCAAGACCGGAGTCATTAAGAATGCTTTTAGCCTCTTCAGCTAAGAAGGGAAATAAGCTGTTTCATTTTGATGTCAATGTGGCTTATTTAAATGCAGACTTACAGGAGGAAGTCTATATGACGCCACCACCAGGTTTTGAAGGAGACAAGCCAAACCAGGTCTGGCGCCTACACAAATCCATTTATGGGTTGAAACAGTCCGCCCGTAATTGGAATTCCTGCTTAAACGATGCTCTAGAGAGCATGGGGTTCAGAAAGAGCGCAGCAGATGCGTGTCTTTATCTAAAAGGCTCGGGATGTGAACAAGAAGCAGTCTTGATATTTGTTGACGATTTATTATACAGTGGAAAGGACGATAAACTTGCACAACAATTTGCCACAAAGCTTGGAGAAAGGTTTCAGATAAAATCACTAGGCAATGTATCTGTTTATCTAGGAGTTAAAATTCAGCAAGATGAAGATGGGCACTATTGGCTCAGCCAAGAAGCTAAGATCCAGCAGTTGCTGGAAAGGTTTAAAATGGACAACTGTGCTGGTGTTAAAACCCCAATGGAGTTAAGTTACACAAAGGATGCTCAAGCCGAGCAACAGGCAGAGTTCTGTAATCCCGGGGTTTACCAGTCAGTGATAGGCAGTCTACTCCACATTGCACAGTGGACTCGGCCCGATATAACATATGCTGTCAACATGCTGTGTAGACAAGCTGAAAAACCATCAATGCATGCTTGGCAAGGAGTAAAAAGAGTTTTAAGGTATCTCCAAACTACCAAAAGGTTTCGCTTAAAACTATCAGCAGAGGGCAGCACACAACTTGAATGTTGGGCCGACAGCAGTTGGGCTGATGCTGGAACAGATAGAAAATCAGTGTCAGGAATGGCGATAAAATTTGGAAATGCACTAATTGGTTGGAGATCAAGAAAACAATCACTTATAGCTTTAAGTTCAACTGAATCTGAGTTCAATGCATTATCAGATGTATGTAGAGAACTGGAATTTTATAAGCAACTGGTACAAGAATTGTTTGGAGAATGTTCCCTACCTATCAGAGTGTGGGAAGACAATCAACCTTTTATTAAACTAGCTAAATCAGGTCAATTCAAGGCACACACAAAACACTTGGATATCCGTTATCAAAATGTATGCCAAAGTGTAAAACAAGGTTTAATTGAACTAAAGTATTGTCCAAGCCAAGAAAATCTCGCAGACGGTTTTACAAAAGCTTTGAGTCCGCAATCTCATAAATGTTTCTGTTCAGGTTTAAATTTGAATTAAGGTTGGTACAGCTCAGTGTTACGAGCGAGAGGGGGTGTTGGTATTAAAGGGTTAAGAAGCTCTAATCAAGACGCTCTAGTCACTGAGCAGCTGGAGGTCGTTAGGCTTCCAGGAATGTGAGTTTGTATAAATAGTCAACTCACTCATGTGCTTCCCCCTTCCCCCTTCCCTTTTCTTTTGGAGTGTGTTTGCTGAAATGTGTGATTCTTCACCAGGGTTTTGTTTTGTGTAAATAAACCTTTTATTTGAGTTCCAAACCGCTTGCTCCAAGATTCCTTTATTGAAAAGATGCTGACTCTCCAGCCCTTCTTGAGCCGCTGTGCGAAATGCTCTGCTGTAATGGGACATTGTGGCATCGGAAGCGCACTGGACATTTGATAAGCATTAAACTAATTAAAGTTTAATGGGACAGGTAGCATGACCAGTGCAGCTACACTGGGTGCTGCACTGCAGGGGGCACCAAAACAATGCTGTAGAATGGAGCGAGAGGGGCAGGAAGCGCCAAATTTTAGTGGCACACAGGGTGCCACAGAAATTTGAGAAACCAAAGTCCACCTCTGGTGGCAGAGCATTTGCTTGCATGCAGAAAGTCCCAGGTACAGTCCCCAGCATCTGCAGCTAGGACTTGGAAAGATCTCTTGCCTGAAACCTGGAAGAGCTGATGCCAGACAATAGTGAATTACCATATTTTTCGCGCTATAAGACTCACCCGACCATAAGACGCACCTAGTTTTTAGAGGAGGAAAACAAGAAACAAGAAAACAACGCAAAGTCTCTTGAGCGAAGAGGCGGGAGAGCTTCTGCTGTGCTCAAGAGGCTTTGCGTAGCTATCCCTGAAGCCAGAAGAGCAAGAGGGATCAGTGCACACCAATCTCTCTTGCTCTTCTGGCTTCAGGGATAGCTACGCAGCCCGCATTCGCTCCATAAGACGCACACACATTTCCCCTTACTTTTTAGGAGAGGAAAGGTGCATCTTATAAAGCGAAAAATACGGTAGATGGATCGTTGATTGGTCTCCCTTAGTATAAGGCAGCTTTCTGTGTTTATATGTTCCCTTCAAACTGGAAGCTGTAACAAACTTGTTCTAGGACAAATTGTATTCCAGAACCCAATTCCAGCATCAGATAATTAAGCCTAAATTATACGATTAGATTGCAACTTAAACAATGTGATTATTTTTGTTTGTTTATTTTAAAAAATCAAAGCCTAATTTGAACTCTTATCTTTTCACAAGGTTAGCTGCCCTCTAGCGCTGATCAGGCAATGTGTTGCATTGCCACAGGGTCCATGTGTTTTCTTTTTATTTTCTTCTCGCTTTTATCCCAGTTGGCATGCAATACACAACGTTTGTTTAGATTAGGAATTAGTGATCTATATCAGCAGATGAAATACTTTTCCCTGTAAGCACTTGGTTTTTTTTTTGGGGGGGGGGGACATAGCAAAAAGAAAAAGAAAACCTGTCTGAAAATCAACAGGGTATATAAACAAAACATGTTTAGCTATTAGAGCAATCCACAGTACACCCATGTCCCAAATCAGTATGCAAAAGTTTGGTTTTGGCCATTTTGCAAAGCCCTTTTTACTTGCCATCTGTGCAAGCATGGAAAGGACAGAAGCTAAAAGGCAGAGAATCAGCATTGCATACAGAAAGTCCTAGGTTGAGGGTTCAATGCTGGGAATCTCCAGGTAGAGCTGGGAATGACCCCCATCTGAACACCTGGATAGTTACAGCCCTGAGCAATACTGAAAAAGCAATTATTATAGCCTTACTCATATCACAGCTGTTTACTTAAGTACATAAGAAGATCCTGCTGGATCATGCCAGTGGCCCATCTAGTTTAAGCTAAAGAAATGCATATATAAATTGGCAAAGCCACATTTGTTTTATTATGCCCTATGAATAAAGATGACCCATTGCCTCAAAGGGAGGATAGCTTTGTTCGCAAGATGCTAACTTTTAAGTATCTGATGGTGGAAATTAAAAGGAGCATCATGTATGATGCATCGAGCTATTTCAAATGCTATCATTATTCTTTGTGTTAATGCAAATGCCAGTCCCTTGTTCCTCACCTCCTTGTCCCTCTTCTTTGTTTCCACCAGTTTCCAAACAAGGCTTCGAAACCTGTCTCCCCAAGCCAAGCCCGAGAGGTGCTCCATTTTCATGGTCCAGCAGCTGTGTTTCATATTCATCCATTTAACTTGGCATAGCTTTTTATAAAGGGTGAAAAATTATCCCCCTCGATGAATACCATCTAAGCTGCACTTAGAAGCATTATGCTGTGTCCGTGTATTTTGTGTTTGTTTGTCGCTTTCTGCATCCCCTTCCTCCCCTAAGTATAGGGACATGGTCCGTTGGGCCTAGTCCATTACAGGGGGTTGTCACTGCCCATCAAAGTCATCTAGGCAACAGTGCACAGGCGAATGAGTGGAGAAACTCTCAGTACTGATTATAGTTCTAACCTGGAAGGTGAAAGCCTGCTGTACACTGTTTTCCAGAGCGCATTTGCTTCATTGCTACCAGATATTTCAGAGTGCAAAGATGTTTATTGCCACCTGGCAAATGCAAAAGTCACATGCAATTTTTTAGATGTTAGTTTCCTGAAGCTCTATATATATAGGCATTGAGTGGCACATTTTCTAGGAAAACAGCAACGCCATACTTAGCATGAGAAGCCTGCATGCAATCTCTGAGCGCTGAGAGATTCCAGGGGATTCCAGGCACCTATCCAGGGTTTGGTTTCCTCAGAATGAGGAACAGTGGAAAACTGTAGTGTCTTTATTATATGTGGTTTATTTACACATACATACAACCTGAGCCTACAATGGAAGGACTTACACCGGCATATCTCCAGCTCAGCTGGGAAAGTGCAAGATCCATCAAATCAAAACTTTCTCATCAGAATGGATCTGCGCTGTTAGATGGAGCTGAGATAAGCACACATTCTCCCTTCACCTATTCCATCTCCATTTCCTGCACATTCCTCGTTGTTTCCCCTTAAATGAAGTTTAGATTGCAAAGCCCTTAAGGCAGCGACTTGTTCTCTTGTCCTCTGCAAAGTGTCATGCATTCACATGGATGTTACTAGAAAATTTTAAAAATAATATAGAGTATATCCACTATTCTGATTCACATGTCCCTCATTATTTATATTGCAGAGTTAACTATACAAATCTTCTTATATTCTCCTCTGAAGCTCTGCTAGAGAATAGATACAAATCATTCATATTTAAGCTTTGAATTCTTTGCTTCTTTTTCTCATAAGTGACTGCATTTGCTCCACAACATAGAAGCACCTCTCCATGACCTATTTAACTTCTGCTGAGTTTTAACTATCAGATGGAAGAATGAATTACTGTTTTACATGGGGTGGATTAGCCCGCTCCCCCATTAGCTATTGTTAATTATGACTGTGTTTACCCATGTTAATTCTCCCTTTAACTTAGGTAGGGATGGACAGATCTGAAATGCTGCATTATATCTGCTTTTTCAAAATAATCCTTATAATTGCTTCTTTTGTCTGTCTTTCTTTTCTTTTGTTTATTCATTCCCTTTGCTTTTGAAACACTTAATAATAAACCCAAAGCTTAAATTTGATGTCTGTATTCAAAGAATTTAAATCCCTAATTGTTTCAGGGTTCTTTGCAATAAAGAGTCTTGCAAGCTGTTTCACCAGGAGTTTAATTTTAATAGATAAGCTGTATGTTCTTCGGAAAAGATGGATGCAGTTCATATCATCACTCATCTATATGGAAATGACTTGTACCTTGTAAAAAAGTAAAACATCATAACATTAACTTTTCTTGAAGTTGCAGCTTGGGCTACGTGCTAAGAAAAAAGCATTGCATTCTAGGGCCTTTAGAAGATTCTCACAAATTGAGAAACATCTTGAGAAGAGAGTGCTTCTCCAAGTTTTGCAATGTATGATTTGGTGGACCTCTCTGCAGTGGAACAGTTAGTTTCTAGGGCAGGGCTGAGAATCAGTCTGAGTTTTTAACCTCCTCCTTATCATTTTTTAATATATAGTCTGATTGGGCCTTAAGCCTCCTTCTGTCAACCATTGTCCATTGGTGGTGCTAGAGCGGGGGTCGGCAACCTGCGGCTCCAGAGCCGCATGCGGCTCTTTAAAGCCTTTGCTGCGGCTCCGGGGCGGAGGCGCGAGGGAAGGAGGCGAGGGGAGGGCGCGAGGGGAGGGCGCGAGGGAAGGAGGCGAGGGGCGGGCGTGAGGGGCGGGCGCGAGGGGAGGGCGCGAGGGAAGGAGGCGAGGGGCGGGCGAGAGGGGAGGGCACGAGGGAAGGAGGTGAGGGGCGGGCGCGAGGGGAGGGCGCAAAGGGAGGGTGCGAGGGAAGGAGGCGAGGGGCGGGGGCGAGGAGGGGAGGGCGCGAGGGAAGGAGGCGAGGGGCGAGGGGAGGGCGCGAGGGGCGGGGGCGAGGGGAGGGCGCGAGGGGAGGGTGCGAGGGGAGGAGGCGGAGGAGTTAGTTGCCTGAAGCCACTGTTCAAAACTGGTCACTGTTTTGAAGGGGAGTGAAGAACACACACTCAAAAAAAGGTAACTTGTTAATTTAATGTTTATTATGTTTACTGATTTGTGCTTTGTGACTGTTTGAGGTGGGGTTTTTTTCTTGGGAGGCTGGGCGGCGCGAAGAGAGGGAGGCTTGTGGTAGCGTCGGGGCTTGTCTCTAGCAAAGTAAGTCCTCGCTATTTGGTCACATGCGCAGCATTCTCCTTGTGGGGTTTAGGTGGCTTCGGAGCTCCAACACTTGCTTTGCCGGCTGCTTTCAAAAGCGTCGGAATCAGCTGTGCTGTTGCTGGGTAACCGGATCATCCCAGCAGCCATCTTATCTGCCCATGTGGTCTTCTGAGGCGGCCGCCATCTTACTATAGAATTCCACTTGGGAGTTAGTTGCCTGAAGCCCCTTTTTAGTTGCGGCCTTTTTAAACTTAAGCAGGGGAAAGTTTGGTGAATAGCTAACACTTTCCTTGGGGAACGTTATGCAACAGCTTATTGCTGGTCTTTGTAAGCAGGCTGCATTGAAAGGGGGCATATACACTGGTCACTGTTTTGAAGGGGAGTGAAGAACACACACTCAAAAAAAGGTAACTTGTTAATTTAATGTTTATTTCTATGAGGAGGAGTAATTCTGAGGGGTCAAACAAAGAAATAATAAAAAGTGTCAAAAAAGGTATTTTTATAATGACGAATGCCTCATTATTATATATTATTTACATCAGGCACTGATTATGATTTATGGTACACTGGGGCCCTGATTAATTTTCTATGGCATTTTGGGGCATTGGTTATTGGGCATAGCAAGTTGCGGTCGCGTGGAATTTGTGCTTTGTGACCGTTTGAAGTGGGGTTTTTTTCTTGGGAGGCTGGGCGGCGCGAAGAGAGGGATTATTTTTATAATGACGAGGATGACATTGGGCCCTCATTATTAATTATTATTTACATCAGGCACTGATTATGATTTATGGTTCACTGGGGCCCTGGTTAATTTTCTTTGGCATTTTGTGGCATTGATTATGCAGTCGCGGTCACGTGGAATTCCACGTGGAGTTAGTTGCCTGAAGCCCCTTTTTAGTTGCTTGAAGCCCCTTTTTAAACTTAAGCAGGGGAAAATTTGGTGAAAGTTTGGTGAATTGCTGCCAAGGAGTGTGGTGGAGTCTCCTTCTTTGGAGGTCTTTAAGCAGAGGCTTGACAACCATATCTCAGGAGTGCTCTGATGGTGTTTCCTGCTTGGCAGGGGGTTGGACTCGATGGCCCCTGTGGTCTCTTCCACATATGTATGTGAGCAGGTCTTCTCCAACATGAACTATATTAAAAACAAACACCGATCACGCCTCACAGATGACAGCTTGCAAGCCTGTGTGAAAATGAAGGTGACGTCTTACAGCCCTGATGTGCAGACACTGAGCACTGAGGTTCAGGAGCAAAAGTCCCATTAACCTGGTTACCTGGTTGTAAATTAAATATTTTAATTAGCTATTAATTTGTCCTTTTTTCTTGAGATTGACAGCTGACTGCACGATCCTGTATATATAGCATTAAGGCCAGAAACAATATATGCGGTGTTATATTTGTTTTAAATGTTGCAATGTTTTTGCGGCTCCCAGTTTTTGTTGTTTTTTTTCGGAAACGGGTCCAAGTGGCTCTTTTTGTCTTAAAGGTTGCAGACCCCTGTGCTAAAGGGTCTGTTCCCTAACTGTGTCAAGAATTGTATTTCAATTATAAGAGTACTTCCCCATGACTTAGAATCCTCAGATTTGTTGCACAGATAGTCCAAGGCACACTGCTTACCAGGAGAATCAGATAATGGAATATATATTCATTTCTTCTTCTGAAATGGGTGGCATTTGGAGTGTAGGAGCTGTTTTCAGGTGACGGCATCTAGGAAGGGCAGATCTGCTGAAAACATCCACAAAGGTGCATGTTTAGGTTTCAAATCAATCTTTCATTGGCGCCAATGGAATGGTGCTTTCAAGCCTAATTCATGCACAGGGAGTTTCTTACAGTATTGCACCACTTTGTGTACTTGCGCAGTTCCACATGGCAGTTCATTGTCAATTTCGTACTCCTTATGCATGGTGCAACCCTTTTTGCAGTATCCACATGACATCCTCATAAAAACGTCATCCCCTCTCTCTCCCCCGCCCCCAATTTTATCATAATTCACCATTTCTGCAGGAAGTCCTTATTGGATTTTAGGCAGAGACTGTGAATTCAGATTAAATTGGAAAATAATATGGGACGGCACTTTCATGAGAGGCAGCATCATGTGGATGCAATACTTTAATGCATGAGCAGCGCGGAGTGAACAATAAAAGGCCATGTGGAAATACCCCTTGTGTGTCAAATGCAGTCTATAAATGGCCAGGAATCAGCTAATTTCCTACATTCAAAAAAGGCAACTTCATGAGTCTCTGCTCTTTGAACTTGCCCCTTTCCAGTCAGGAGTCTCTCTCAGAACAGTGGCTCCTACGAAACAAAAACAAAACAAGTGAGTCACGCTTAGGTCCTACTGAAATCAATGTGCAAAGTTCCCATAAAACCTAAGTGCAGTTGCTCTTGCTCTGGATTCTAGCAGGATGTTGGGCTTGTCTGTGTCGACACATAGAAAATGTAGCCCTTTTTTTTCAGTCCAATGCTCAGGAAACACTGCCTTAAAAGTGTCGTTTCTGAAAATGCCTCTTTCTTCAAATGACATTTTGGTAACTGTGGAGGGCTGTGGGTTTTTTAAAGCTGTTATTTTTGTTAGATAAGGATATAAAATCCCAGTTTCTCATTATATCTTTTTATTAGAAACAGCTTAAGAGATCCCCAAGTTGATATAATTACAACTTTTCTTTCTAAAAGCTACTATTACTGCAATAAAATCTTTTGCCGTGGAGTGTTCATCTTTATTATTTTTTATCGACACCAATAAAAATGAAATAATAAGAAAATAAACTTTTGATGGCCTTTAGATAATGACATTCCTGCTAAGATGCCAGTTAAGGAGCTGAGTACCCTGCAGCTTAAAACAGATGTTATTAGCCAACTAAACATTTGTTATTTTCCATCTCTGCTCACTAAATTTATTTAATGCACATCACCTCTTTTATTTGACAGAGGTATGTCACTCATACACAGAGAGAGGCAATACATTCCCCATTTAGAATAATAATAATAGCATAGTCAAGCAAAAACTTAGAATTATTTGGTTTTGCATGAGAAAGAACTGGTTTTCTGGCCTTATGATATAATCTCTCACTTCCCTCCTTAAATCGGGGGTAGCCAATGTGGGACCCTCCTTATGTTGTTGTACAGCAACTCCCATCAGCCCCAGCAAGCATGGCCAATGGTCAGGGACAATGAGAGTTGTAGTCCAACAACATCAGGAGGACACATTGTTGGCTAAACCAGCTTTAAAGTGAAGCCCAAATTGGACACTGGGGAAGGAGAGGGGGGAAATACATTCCCTACTTTTGCAGAAAAATTGTGAGAGGTGGTTGTAGAAACAATCTCTCCATACTCTCTCAAGCCCCCAAAACTAATTTGTCTGAGGGTTACACATTTCACAATTTGCTCATCACACTGTGGGGACTATCCCCAAAAATATAAAGGTGCTAGAGAGAATACTTGGGGATGGGGGGTGGGGAGTGTCGGGATCTCCGCTTAACTGAGCTGATAAAGCTCATCCTCCTCCGGCCGAGTCCTCCAGAATCGCCTCTGACGTGATTTGACGACCTGAGCCTCTGATAAGGCTCCAGGCACATCCCCACATTCAGCAGAGTTTCCAGCACAGGGAAGAGACGAGAGATTTGGGCTACAGTGCAAAGAGTTTTATTTTCCTAACTACACAGACAGAAAAGAATCCTCTCTCTATGAAAGCAGAGAGCAACTGACACAAAGGAACAGGAAACCACTAACGTCACATCCGTCTCCCGTCTCCCGTGTGACTTCCAACAGCCTGGAATGTCTCTGGAATGTAAACAGAGCCTTGTGACTCTAAGCAGCTGCACAGTGGCAAAACAGAAACTAACATCGAGATGAGGTCTTGTAGTAGCTTAGCATGAAACAACTTGAGCTATGCTATCACCATCCCCTGTGGTGTCACCATCCCCTACATGCTCAGTTCCTCACCTTTTGCCCATAGTTACACAGGAGAAGGAGAAGAGTTTGGATTTGATATCCCGCCTTTCACTCCCTTTAAGGAGTCTCAAAGCAGCTAACAATCTCCTTTTCCCTTCCTCCCCCACAACAAACACTCTGTGAGGTGAGTGGGGCTGAGAGACTTCAAAGAAGTGTGACTAGCCCAAGGTCACCCAGCAGCTGCATATGGAGGAGCAGGGAATCGAACCCGGTTCACCAGATTATGAGTCCACTGCTCTTAACCACTACACCACACTGGCTGGTGAAGGAAAGCTGCAGAGAGGGAAGGAACATGACTTGGCAACAGCCTGCCTTTGGCGTATTGTCTTTGAACTCAGTTTTTCACCTCCCAGAATTTGCCCAAGTGACAAAGGGTAGGAAAATCTAGGTTTGAGAGATGTGCCTTGACCCACATTGAGTCTCCCTACATCTTGCTGCTGTCACAGCTGTTTGCTTGTCCTCTCTCTTGGGGACCAATCTGGGGCTGCGAGGGGTGACTGGAGGCAAGTATTTGGGGGTTGCCAATGCTTCTCCCTGCCCTTACTTCACCTTTTACACTCAGAGGGCAGGTGAACTGGCAGCAAAGAAGAACAATTGAAAGGATAATGTTCTGGGTGTTGGCAGTAAGTCATTGCTATGGAGTGGGCTTCTGCAGGGACCTGACAATGGCAGCTCAGCCTGAAACTGATTTCCATATATGCGATGATGACCTACTGCAGAAAAATTAGTTTTCCCCCGCCCAAAACACATACACACTTTCTTCCTCCCAAAATTCCTTCAGGTTACACCTGTATAGAATTAACTAAAATGTTCTACTTACCAGGAGAGTAAGGAACTGGGTCCTGCTAGTGGGACAGATCCCAGGACTGACCCACCTTCATGGGCCACTTTTGAGAGGTAGCCAACATGGTGCCCTCCACATGTTGTTGCACTGCAACTCCCATCAGTCCCTGTCAGCATGTCCCATGATCAGGGACAATGAGAGTTGTAGTCCCACAAAAGATGAGACCATGATGTATGTTGGTTTCATATGCTGGTTCTATGATGTTTCCATTACAAATTTGGCTTGATTCTCTTTTCTTATTTATGCCGCCTATAGCTACATTCCCCTTGCAAACTGATTAGGACCCCCAAAGTTCCTAACCCGTTACCCATAACATTGAACAAGATACAAGGGCACACAAGAAGCAAATCCATGACATGGAAGTCCTTCATAACCGAGCCTCTTTAACAGTGCAAAGCTAGACCAATGTCAATGGAGTTACAGTGAGAATCAGCCTAGTGCAGTATCTTTGTTCAGTAAGCAGTAATTTGATGCATGGATTAAAATGCAGCCACGCAGGATCAGATCTGTCTTTAGAAAAATAACTTTCAAAGTAGGCAAATATTTTAGTTCATGGACTAAAATTCTGTGCAGGATAAATTAGTCAACTTACATTTGCAGCGAACATGCATATATAATGCTTTCTAAACATCCTGAGCAATCAAAACCACCATGTGCCTTCAATAGAAAATCCAAAAATAACCCTCTCTCCTAAAAGGACAAAGAAATTGCTGTAGTCATCCCCATTAGTGTTTAATGCTTTGCCAAACAATCAATTTCTAAAGATTCTGAGTGCACACAAAATTCTTTTGAAACATCCAAATTACTCCTGTGTTCAAAAACTTCCCTTTAATCAAAAGCAGCCAAATGGTTTTTCTTCAAGAACCTTTGGCTGACATTCTGTATGGGAAAATAAGCAAGGCCAGTCTTTAGAGCAGGCCATCTGTCCTGCGCGTGAAGAAAGATTACCGTTGTTTAAAGTTTATAATAACCTTGCAGTAGATCTCAAAGAGGGATGGCCATTTATTATTGCTAGCTATCCCACACACATTTCACAAGCACTGACAAGATTGTTAACTGTTTATTTCGTCTAACTGGCTATTCATAAATCTGTGCATAATCCCAAAGACCTTTGGCACATTGTGGGGACGTTGGTGCAGCCCTATGTGCTTTTTCGCTTACCGTTCAGCTGAAGAATTCTGGGGGACTTAATAACTTCTCACTACTTTGTGACATTTTCCTTGGTCTAATGAAGCTATTCTCCTACTTTGGGTTCATTATTTTTCTAATGGACCAACATAGCTATGTTTTTGGTGCATTTTGGAGGTTACCAAATTTGATGTCCGGGAAAGGGAGCCTAGAACTGGAGGAACATGACCTTCCACCATTTTAAGATGAGACTTGGCTTAGAGAGAAGTTGCATGTCCAACAATCACTAGTTAGAACTACCTAACTAAGCTTCTATTGAGTCTTGAACTCATGCATCACCTAAAATGCACTAAGCCAAAAATCAGTACAGAAATAAAGCAAAGATAATAACGACTTCTTTAGTTCTAGCACATATTTAGCCAGTGCTTTTTTTCTTTAAAAAAAATGTTCAGAGGTACTCTCATCTTCCTACTCATATTGAAATACTGCCCCTCAATGAGGCCAAATTTAGATTCAAAAAATGTTTAGGGGTATGCGTACCCCTACGTCCCCCCAGAAAAAGCACTGTATTTAGCACTCATTTGCATGCTATTTGATATCCATCTGCACCCCATGAAAAATTGAATTTGGGACGGTAGACAGCATACAGTTCTTTCCTGCCTTTTCGGATGGGGAAATCATGGAGGAATTGAAACATGTTGGACAATGAGGTTCATTGTTGGGTCACTCCACACCAGCTGGTGTGAATGAAATTTAGCATGACGTGCTGGTATATTTGTCAAAAAGCCACAGTTCCATAACGTAACAGGTACTGCAATGTGAAAGGAACATTAGAAAACAGGACAGAAGCACTGTCATTATAATCAGAAAAACGAACACAAGATTCCCTGTGTCTGGATGCCACAACCTTTCTGCAGAATTACAGCTGCGTATTATCACAGCAAAATTCATAAATGAGACGCAGCACCACTAGATACTTGATCATAGTGTTATTCTGCTCATATCCTCATATTCCCAGCAACTTATATTCAGAGGCATATTGCTTCTCACAGTAGAGGTAAAACATTGCCACTTGTCAGGGGCTGGACTGAGGAGGAATGGTGGGAGCCCCCCATCCTTTTTCTCACGAACCTTCCCAAGAGCAGGAGGACAGTATTGATTTAGAACAGTGGTTTGTAGAGGGGCATAGTCCAGAGGGGGAAATCTGGGAAATACTGGGTAAGGAACAGCTAGAAGAGGAAACACCAGGAGAGAGACAGCTGGAAGATTCAGTGTCCTTGGACAGCATTCCTGATCCCCCTTCACCTAAGACTAGAGTGATAGAACAGAGTGATAGAACTAGATAGATGATAGATAGATAGATGATAGATAGATAGATAGATAGATAGATAGATAGATAGATAGACTAGAGTGATAAAACAGAGACCTCAGCGGCAACAAGCACAGATTACCTAGCATAGGAGTGATGTCGATAAATGGGGACGGAGGGGGTAAACCTTTACTGGGAGCAACGCCATTTCTAAAGAGATATGCATTTATTTGTCTCTCGCTGTGATCATTAAAGATACTAACTGGTAAGAATGCTCCTTTGATCTGCTTATTTACTGCCACTGGGGTAGGGATCTGATTCCCTGAAGCCTGACACCACTGTGATTAATAGCCACCACTGCTAGCCTTATCCTCCATGGATCTGTCTAATCCTCTTTTAAAGCCATCAAAGTTTGTGGTCATCACAACCATACCCTCCAACGTTTCTCCAATGAAAATAGGGGTGTCCTATCCAATAATTATAATTATAATTCCCCACCCATCTAGGTTTCCTCAGCCACTCTGGGCGGCTTCCAATATATATAAAAATATAATAAAACATTAAACACTTTTAAAAACTTTGCTATACATGGCTGCCTTCAGATGTCTTCTAAAGGTTGTACAGTGGTACCCCGCAAGACGAACGCCTCGCGAGACGAAAAACTCGCAAAACGAAAGGTTTTTTCGTTTTCGAGTTGCCTCGCAAGACGAATTTCCCTATGGGCTTGCTTCGCAAGACGAAGCTTGCCCCGGGGACAGCGGGTCTTCTCTTTTGAAGCAAGGGGCTGCAGGGAGATCGCTATCTCCCCGCAGCCCCTTGCTTCAAAAGAGGTCCAGGGGCAGCGGGAAGCTAAGCGCTTCTTCCCTGCTGCCCCCCGACGTCTTTTGCAGCAAGGGGCTGCAGGGAGATCGCTATCTCCCCGCAGCCCCTTGCTTCAAAAGAGGTCCAGGGGCAGCGGGAAGCTAAGCGCTTCTTCCCTGCTGCCCCCCGACGTCTTTTGCAGCAAGGGGCTGCAGGGAGATCGCTATCTCCCTGCAGCCCCTTGCTGCAAAAGACGTCCGGGGGAAGCGGGGAAGAAGCCGCTTCCCCCGGACGTCTTTTGCAGGGTTGCCGGCATGCCAAAGCCTGCGCGCGCTGACATCAGCGCTCCCAGGCTTCGCGGACCTCTCCGCCAGCAGCGGCAGCGCTGCCGCTGCTGGCGGAGGGTTGCCGCCATGCCGAAGCCTGCGCGCGCTGACATCAGCGCCGCGAAGCCTGGGAGCACTGATGTCAGCGCGCGCAGGCTTCGGCATGGCGGCAACCCTCCGCCAGCAGCGGCAGCGCTGCCGCTGCTGGCGGAGAGGTCCGCGAAGCCTGGGAGCGCTGATGTCAGCGCGCGCAGGCTTCGGCATGCCGGCAACCCTCCGCCAGCAGCGGCAGCGCTGCCGCTGCTGGCGGAGAGGTCCGCGAAGCCTTGGCCGGACAGCTTTTGAAGGCAGGCGGGGGGGGAGCAAAGACTTTCGCCCCCGCCAGCCTTCAGAAGAGGAAGGCTGGCGGGGGGCAAAAGTCTTTGTCCCCCCTGCCTGCCTTCCCAGGGGCTTTTAAATCGCCCCGGACAGCGGAGAAGTCCTCCGCTGTCCGGGGCGATTTTAAAATGCCGCCCGCCAGCATTTTAAGATCGCCCCAGACAGCGGAGAAGTCCTCCGCTGTCCTGGGGTTTTTTAAAATGCTGGGGGTGGGAAGAAAAGCCCTTGCCCCCCCCAGCCTTCAGAAGAGGTCCGGGGACAGACTGTCCCCGGACCTGGTCTGAAGGCGGTTTCCCTAGGAACGCATTAATTGATTTTCAATGCATTCCTATGGGAAACCGTGCATCGCAAGACGAAAAAACCGCAAGACGAAGAGAATTGCGGAACGAATTAATTTCGTCTTGCGAGGCACCACTGTATAGTTACTTATCTCCTTGACATGGGGGTCACATAACTCCATACCCTCCAATATTTCTCTGATGGAAATAGGGACGTCCTAAGGAAAAACCAGGATGGCTTCTGTAAATCCGGGAATATCCCTGGAAAATAGGGACACTTGGAGGGTCTGCACTACATCTCATGGAAGCAACTTCTATAGTGTTAACTATGTGCTGTTTGAAGAATTACTTTCTTTTGCCTGTCCTAAATCTTCCAATGTTCAGCTTGATTTTAACACGTTTTAGGTTTATGAGGAAGTTCTCTCTCCTGCACAGGAATATCTGTCCCTATTTGGGTTCCACCTTTCTAGTTTGGTTTTCCTCTTATTCTGGTTTTCGAATGGGGACTGAAACTCTAATTTTCAATAATGAATATCATAAAGGCCTGAGAGTTTATACACATGGGGGTATAAGGTAAGGTGAAGGACCCCTGGACATATGAATCAGGGTTTCAAGTAGGACTGTAGTGAGAGTAAGTTATCATTCACCTCTGGCAAGTCAAAGAGTTAATCATCACCTAGCTTGAGCCCATTGTTAAATAACTGCCTTAGATGACAAGAAGCAATGGTCCATAATAATTTGTCATTTATTGAGAGGTAATTACAGACAACTCAAACAATAGCTGCAATTACTCCATGAATACCTGAGCTTTTACATAGGAGGGCAGAAGCAGATTTGGTTTGATAATTTAGCTTCCTACTTTAATAAGCAGGGATATCTGTGCCTACATCTCCATATGCATTTCAAACATTCTGATTTGCACAAAGATCAGTAGCATTCTGTCCACCCGTTCCTATTATTTACTTCATTGTTTGTTTTCTTCCTAAGTGATCACTTTTAATTATGAATTATTTCACAGAGATTTTCCCCATGAATTTTGATAAGCAGTGCTTTGAAAATGTGGGTCTGTGCGATCTATTTTCTTCCAATTAGCATTTTGCAGTCAAAGTCTATATCGCTGATAGGTTATAGCTTCGTTTTCTTTTTTCCCTTTTTCGTGTCTCTTAGGTCACAAACTTCTTATGCATTAATCTGTGATAGACAGTCCTTCTGAGAAAAATATGTTGGCAAAACTGTTCTGATCTGATTGCCACATCTCACAATCAAACAGATGTGATACAGAATTAACAGCAGAGGTGTGTGAGACCCAGACTGGAAAAATGGGTTGCCCTCTCAATCATGGAAACCTCTCAATGTGAAATTATTTAATATTCAATTGGACCCCTTCAGATGTCATCACTCATGCACTTTGGGGCACAGGTGTTTCCTACTCCTTTCCTACCAGCAACTTGCCTTGGGACCAGGCATGGTAGAACATAAGGTCTGGTAGTGCAGTGGCTCCTTGGATGGAAGAGGACTACTGTTAGAGAGAAAAAGCCTCCCCCGTCCTTTCTTCAGAATTAAAAAGAAGAAAGACTAGGAGCAGCCCCAGACACTTTGCTTCTTGAAGCAGAGCAGCAAATGATGCCCCTTTCAAAGTGTTTAAGACCCAAGGCCAGCCAACTTATTTTGGATCTTGAGGCAGACCCTTCTTCCTCCCTTGCAGTAAAAATACAATAATAACAAATTAACTTTTTGCTGCCTTCTCATGACATTTAAAATGTGCTGTCTGAGGCAGCCGATTCACATTGCCTAATGGTAGGGCCAGCCCTGAAGAAGGCAGTGCCTTCACTCTCCTTCTTCTTGGGGCCATTGGAGTTGAAGTATAATTCCCATTATCACCAGTCATTGGTATTATACACCGGGGAGGATGGGAGCTATAGGTGGGAGCCCCCACAGAAGACACCACAGCAACAAACTGGACAACATCTTTAACTGCTGAAAGAATCATGGGGAAAGGAAGAGAAGGCCAGACTGGTCTTTCTCATCTAAGCAGCCACTGCAGAGCTGGTGCCATCACTGTTTGCCTAGCCTTAGTCACAGAGTAAGTCTTGGGCCTGAGGGGCAGGTGGTCAGGCAAGGGATAGGTGCAAGCAAAAGCAGAGCAGGCAGTCCTCTTGAGTTAGGCTGCGTTTCCTGCCCCAATTCTCCTTGAAGGAATCAAGCAGAGGGCAACTGACTATAAGGATCTCATTTAATTTCCTACAACATCCTAACTGGCAAAGAAATCCAGCCAGAAGGATTGACACCTTTGAACAACGCAAGCACGCAACAACCTTGACCATCACTAAGAAAAACCTATCAAACTGAATATGTTGCTCTTAGGCATACTTAATTCACTGTTATCCTTGGATTCTCTCTCTCTCTTTTTAAAATCTTCATAAGGGAACAAAAGCAAACAAACAAACAAAGAATTGTTATGGCTCAATGGAAAGTGTGTGCCAGAATCTACAATTGCTCTCAAATCCATTTTAATGAGAAACTCCCAGCCTGTAATACACTCTAAACAAAATTTAATTGCCTGCTTGGTTTTCTTTATTTTCGTAAAATGGCCTCCAAAACGGCCACACTTCATGCTGCCAGTTCTCCATAATTAATATACAGAAGTTGTCCTTCTCCCCCTGTCCCCCTCCATCTAGAGCAGTGGCCCGCGGAGACAAGGAAGGGAAGTGTGTTTACCTTGCTGGCAAAAGAGAAAATGCTCCTTTAATAGTGGGAGGAAGAAGAAAGGAGAGGTAGGCCAGAAGCCAAACGTGCTGTATACACTTGGCAGGCACCTCAGTCCCTAGAACTCTTCTTTTCCACATACTCCATAAAGCAGCAATACTTTTAATATGAAAAAATACAGAAATGCAAAAGGTGACCTTTCAAGAATATTGCAAATTATAACACCAAGGGTTAACTCTTCTGGGAAACTGCTAATAGCAGAACAGATAATCTGGATAGATTACAAACCAGAGGGAAAGAGTTTGATGAAAGTTCCTTCTTAGTTGCATTCTTGGTGAAAATCAATATAGGATTTAAAGAGAGATAAATGAATCAAGAGCAGTGATTATGGACCCTAGTGATCATCTGACTAAAACATTATTAACCCCTAGATTTATTAGACTAGTTTCAGAGACCAGCTCCCTTCATATTTATAGTGAATAATCATTCTTATGAATCAAAACTGCACATCTGTAAGTCCCTGGTGCCTCTTTTTGGTACAATGCTGCCCTCCTGTGGAAAAGAAAGCCATACCATAGCTCTTGAAACTGAGTGCCATATTTCAGATTGGCACCAGCTCTTTTGTATGGGTTTCCATTCCAAATTTTTGGAAAACACATCAAAATCTGCTAAAATGATGCCGTGGCACCACTAATGCTGGAGGGAGACACAAAAGCAGATGCCTCACTGGAGATACCCACAAACCTCTGACCCCATCTGCACTATACATTTAAACTAATATCACACCACTTTAAACATGCATCGCTCCCCCCAAAGCATTCTGGGAACTGCAGTTTGTTAAGGGAGCTAAGAGTTGTTAGAAGCCCCCTATTTACTTCCCAAAACTAATTCCCAGAGTTCCCTGGGAAGAAATCTGCAAAAATAAACTTTCACCCCCTAAAATGACATACCCTAATCCTACGGCATTCTCTCTGTACTGGCCCAGATCCCTTGGAAATCCAAACTCTAGATTTCTATCCTATTTCAGGCTGGAGCTCACAGGGCTGGGGTGACCAAGGATTGCAAGAGTCCATGCAAAGCCACCAGTGTCCAGGACCACAGAGTCATGATCTCCCCACAGGTAACTTACATTTATACCAGCAGGAATTAGCAATCAGACAATAAGCAATGCTAAGAATCAGAGAATGTCCTGCCGTTGCTTTTACAAAAGAAAAAGACTGATAAATTATATATATATTAAACAAGGACTAATAAATCTGCAGGTTGTTACAGAAACATTTCGTGTAACTACTGTTGAGATGAATGTAAGAGATGTTTTGTGCCTCTCCTGCATCACTAACTAATCCAACTTTTAAAGCAACAAAGGCAAAAGGAAAGCTTGAAACTTGAGGTGGGTAAGGGAAGAGGTAGAAAGCAGACTCAGTTAGGGAGCTTTTTGGCTTTCAAATCCTTAAGTAAAGTTAATGAGTGCTAATGTGTCCGCTGGTGGTGGCAGTGCCTCAGGCAGGTGTTTCCAAAAGGCCAAATCAGAATTTGCCCATGATGGCTTGATTAGCTGAAGAGGTCAGACAGAGAGGAAAGTATTTGCAGAGTCCTGAAGTCTCACACTACTGAGGAGAATCCCTCCTTGTGGATTAATGTCGGCAGAGATCAGGGGACACATGCTGCAGCTTTTTTCCTTGTGTGCTTTGCATACATTCCTGGGCAAGGGATCCAAAGGGTCGGTGCAGGAATCACAGCTGAAGAATCCATGAAAAGGTGGCCATCCAATCACTGTTTTTAAAACCTCCAGTGAAGGAGAGTCCACCACCTTCCAAGGTAATCCATTCCACTGTCAAAAAGCTCTTACCACCAGAAAGTTATCCCTAATGTTTAGTCGCAATCTCCTTTCCTATAACTGAATCCACTGATCTGGGTCAGGAGCAGCAGGAAACAAGCTTGCTCCATCTTCCATGTGGCAGCCCTTCAGATATTTGACTATGACTATCATATCACTTCTCAGTCTTCTCTTCTCCAACTCCCTCAACCATTCCTCGTAAGGCTTGGTTTATACACCATTTATCCTCTTGGTTGCCCTCCTATGTGCATGTTCCAGCTTGTCAATATCCTTCTTAAAGTTCTGGTGCCCAAAACTGGACTCAGGAGTCCTGGAGATTTCCAAGTCAAGGTACTAGGGCAGGGCAGGGGCAGGCCACCCATGAGGCAAGGAGAGGGGAGGGCCTCAGGCAGCAGGATTCACAGAGGCAGCAGATCCCGATGTCAATTACTCATTACTCCCTTGTTCCTGATGTAGATCTTCACTCGTCTCTTCTTCCTCGGGTGTGGTGGGGTGCCATTTTGGGGTTCACCTCAGGCACCAAAATGTTGTCTTGGGCTGCCCTGTACTAGGGTTATACCTGTGAGGTTGAGCTCCTTGGTGAAAGGTGCTTTGGCACCAATGAACAACCTCCTGATGATGCACAGCTTTTCCCTGAAGAAGAAACCTACTTTAGGTAGGAAATACCTGACTTAAGCTTCTTTCCTTTCTCCATTCCCCAAGCGAGTTACCCACTCTGTCTCCCAGCAAAGTGTTATGAACTTCTTGATGCCTTCCAATCTAATTTGGCTTCCTGCATGTCTATCTATCTAGTGCCTAGTGCCCTCCCTTCCCCTTATTTGACATCAGCCTCTTTTTCCCTTCTTCCAGCCTCCTCATACAGCCAGCACGTTGTTCCTCCTTTCTGACCATATCCCCTCTATCCTGATCCCCTCTATCAAACCAAATAATTTCCAGTCCTGACTGAATGTTTCCTCTGTGCATAATGTTCTGATTTCAGAAATAAACTATTTATTGAATTAGTCTGGCACTTGCTCCTCATATTGTCTAAAGTAAAAAAAGTCCATTGTTCCTCATGCCCGGCTCAACAATGTCTTTCGGCTCAGGTCTCAAGAACATATTCCCCCCTAACATGGGTAATCGCTGATAAATGTGAACAAAAACATGTGGTAACAGTGCCTGTTTGCATCTCAACATTTGATCTGGCAGTATCATTTTTTTGGGAGAATCAATTCTACTAATCTACAAAAGCAAACGAGCTCTTGCTAGTTATGGTGGAAACAATCCATCCAATATATCTGCATATGCAAAATGATCGATACCACACGCTTTTCATAAATGTAATGTGATAGTTTGCATGCTCTCAGATGCCTAATGGGGAAAAGAACATGTTACATATCGATTTAATAGGTGTTAGAACTCTCAAGTGCATTGTAGAGGATTAAAGCTATGCAATTTCCCATTTACATGATGGCTATATGCAATTTGTGCTTTCAGGGAAGTAATTTAATGAAGCTGCTGTTTTTATATCTGATAGGCAATTCAGAAAGAACTAAGATGAAGGAGCACTGAGCAGTGGGCCTATGATTTAGAAGACGGGGAACTCTGCTAAACAAACGCACAAGAGCAGAACAATTTATGACCTCATTACTGTCACTCACGGCCAGGTCTTAAATTCATATGTATGTGCAAAGTTCCACAAAGGCATATATAATGATTCACTGTTTCTTAAAGTTGTCATACTGTTATAACACTGTAGTGTGTCTATTCAGGACAGCAGGGTGTGAGATATGCATGTGGTACACCCATAGTTTAGAGGGCTTCTTCTTTTCAGATTTAGTGCACTCCGTAAACATAGTTTCATATAAAAAAAATGGAAGTCCAGAATTATTTCACACACATAAATCTTCCATTTCCATATCCTCTATCCATGAAAAGCATTCTAGTGAATCTGGATAATCGAGTCTGCTGGGAGTGTAAATTTCTTTCAGCTTTAGTGAAACTCCTGCATTTTACTGCTTTACAGTTTTATTAGCACATTCCAAAATCTACATAAAATTTAATTGTTCCTTCACTAATACTGTGATAAATATTTGGGACAGCCTAATAAAATAGCTTGCAAGTGGCAATTTTACCTTCTGTTCTGCAATGCTATAATTACTTCCCCTAGGAGTTCAGCCCAGCCCTTTGTCAACTGATAGCTGCTGTTATTTTCAAATGAAACGGTAGAGATGGATGCACATGGGGAGAGTTTTTAATCATACACCTAAAGCAGCAGCAAATTTCTTCATGACTCTATCATTCCATGACTTATTTTGGAATCCTCAAAATTGCTGGGGCATTCCGATTGTGATTTAGACACAAGAAAATACTCTTGCAGAACACAAAGGCTGACCAATTATAGATAATCTCCACAGCAGTCATCTAGCTTCAAAACATAATTGGCCCTTTTCATCATGTATAGAACATATCTGTCATCATGTACCATTACTGCAGCATAGAATTCTATTATTTTTATCTTTCCTTGTAAGGTTCTTTTTCTTCAATCATTTTCCCACCTTAGTCCCTTTTCATGTGACACAACTATAACTAATACCCAGCAGAATCAGGTTCAATAGGCACAGAGACTGGAATGTAAGTGGCCTGAGTTTTAGTGAGGAACGGGAACAATACAATTGTCAATCCAGTTTAGCTTCCTGGTTTTTGCCAACCCTGCCAATTCTTAGGGGTGGGCTTTCCATCCTTCACTCTAGGTAAGTTGGCTTGTCAGGGCTCCTGCATATTAACTACCTTTGCATGAAACCCACAGAACGTATAAAAAATGTTTTCTCTTTTTTTTATATATAAAATTTTTATTGGGTTTTCCGCTTTTATAAAGACAATACAGACACAAAAATAACACAAGACACAAACATGTATAAATTCAGCAGATCCTCGTTTCATAACCTTGTTCCCTGACTTCCCCCCACCCCCCCTCGTGCATCCCAATTCCCAAGATTATATCAGCAAGTTGGTATTTCTCCTCTTAACCATCTTATTCATTTTATTACCTCTTTTCTAATAAAAAAATTGATTTTCCTAAGTTGGACTTAAGTTCTCTTCCATCGATTTTTCATTTTATCTTAATTAAAAGTCATATTAACCAAACCTAAAAGTCTTAAGAGTTTTTAAGAATCTCCTCTTCCCTCCCTCCCATCCCCGGTTTTTGTCCCTTCCCAATAAAAATCCAAAGTCAAGATTCTCAGCCTGGGTTCCTCACGTCCGAGGCTTTCAAGTCTCTTTCAGTCCCTCTCCGCCGGTCTTGTTGGTAGTCCTTTATGTCAGTCGTCGAGTCTGGAAAAAGATCTTTCACCATCAAAGCATATTCTCTTCCCACAAGGAGATTTGAAAGCAACTGCTGGAGAATTTCCAGAAAGCCTGTATCTTCAAAGTCAAAGTCCAAACGGAGGCCCCAATCATATTTCTTTATTTTAAGTTCCTGTATTCCATATTGTCCCAGAACCTCCTCCTTCTTCTTCTGCGTCTTTCGCAGACTTGTGGTAGATATGTTCCCAGAGTCTCCTTGCTTGTGTTCCACAGATGTCAGCTTTTGGTTGTTGCTTCCCAAGGTTACTTTCTCTTTTTCTTGTTTAGTCTCTTCCACCTCTGTAGACATTGTTTCCCATTCAGCTGTGGATTCTTTCTCATTCAGGTCCTCAATACAAACAGCAGAGTTGCCTGTTCCCAAGGTCATAGTAATAAGTTGTTTATTCATGGCTAAGCTCTGCTCTTGTAAGATTCCCACCAATTGAAACATCCTTTCGATTTCCACTAGTAACTTTCCATCCACAGCCATTGTATCCATTGTAGTTTCACAGAATTCCCCCTAGGGGGAATCTGGTTACTTATTAGTCTTTTCTCCAACAGTCCTTTAGCTTATTATTATTACTTTGTTTCCAACAATTTTGGCTCAATTATAACTCGTCTTAATCCAGAGGGATCTTAGGTAGTGATTTTTCCACTTTAAACTGCCCGTTTGGCAGCTTTGACAGCTGTCAAACTCCGCAGCTCTTACACAGGCACAAAGGCAGGACGTTCCCGAGCCCGGGAGGGGGGGTTGTTTAAAACATAAAGAAGGTCTCCAAAACTCCACTCTCCAGCACAAAATTTCCTTTAGCTAAATCTTGAAAGTTAATGTCCTTTTTAACTCACCCCACCAAGGGTAGGCTCTCCAGCTTAGCTCTTATGTCGTTGCTTAGATCGTCTGCAAGGGGGGGGTGCGGACTTCCTTTTAGCACACCCCCCGGTCGTCTCCAATTCAGGGTAAAATTTTTAAAGTCCCAATCCGTCTTACTCACAGGTAATTCTTTCAGTCCAGATTTTCAAGGAAGAAAGTCAGCGCTCTCTGGTCATGGCTCGCGGCTTCGCTCCACCGAGGTAGCGGTCGACTCTCAGTGCCACGCCACCCCCGTATCCTCTCCGCAGCCTTTAAAAAGGCTCTTCGTGGATCAGGGGGGGCGCTTAAGGCACCCGCCGAGTCTTCAGTCCGCAGGCTTCCGCGCCTGCGGTTTTTAAGGGTCCCCGCGTCGCCGGCACGGCAAAGACCCGTCCTCAGTAGAGCCGATTCCCTCCGCAGCTCGGAGGGAATCCGCCATTTCCAGATCGCGTCAACCCGGAAGTCCCTAAAAAATGTTTTCTCAATTGGTTAACTAAGGAGCATTTAGGCAGGAGAGCTGTATACTTTCACCATTTTTGCCTTCTGCTGTCTTCCTTATAAAGCAATGTCTTGGTGTCAACTTCTTGGCCTAGCCCAGCATGAGTGATGGACATTGCCAGTGGCCAAAGATGGTGGGACTTGTTCCCTGTCTCTGTTTTAGAGACATCTGCCTGGCCATTCTTAGAAACAAAATACTGAGCCAGATGAATCTTGATCTGATTGAAGAGGCCCATTACATCCTTAATAGTTAGACAAATCAGTGCATCCTATCCTGTACTCTCTGCAGATCCACAAGAATGAAGGCAAATTGAAAGCTCAATGTTATGTTATTTTCACTAATATATGCATTTTATCCATACTTTATCCTAAGATGACAACCACAATGCAGAATTTGAAGAAGTACATATTTCAAAGTATGGCTCTATTTCTGCTCATGTATTGTTTCAGGAAGAGAAAAATAGGTACATAAGTTCATCTATAAATGCAAAATGTATCAGATTTCACACCTATCCCTTACTGACACATAGATCTTCTTCTATTTTGTGTAAAGTGGGCCACACTTTTCTCTTGCTGGATTATTTCTCGTGAAGGCAGGAGATACAATTTAATTGAATTGTGTGTTTGCTTATCCATTCTGTTCAGGAATACCAAATTTAAATTATATGGGCCAGTGGAAACCAGTTACTTACAGAAGAGTCAAATAAACTGCAGGATCTTGCCAATACAAAACAAAACAAAACAACAAAAGAGAAATCAATGAGCAATCATGCGGAAATAAATTAGGATCAACTTGAATCTAGCTTTATATTAAAGCCTGTGAAATTCTACTCCTGCCAACCAGACAGTTACATTTCACAGTAACATATATATATATATATATATATATATATATATATATATATGTGTGTGTGTGTGTGTGTGTGTGTGTGTGTGTGTGTGTGTGTGTATGTATTTCTATTTTCACATGGAATCAGCTTCAGAGTCAGTTCTTCACTCAATTCACATGCTAATTGTTCTACCACTGGACACAGTGAGGGAGAGTGAAAAGATTGCATGTTGTTTCTAACAAGTCTTACCCACAAAGAACCAAAAATCAATTTTTAATTAGTGAAAGAACTTCAGAGGCCATGCTGAGTTCTGATCTCAATTCTGCTGGATCTAATTGCAATGGTATAGCTGGCATCTGTGGGAATACACT
The DNA here is from genome assembly GCF_964188305.1 of Podarcis bocagei. Lineage (NCBI taxonomy): Eukaryota > Metazoa > Chordata > Lepidosauria > Squamata > Lacertidae > Podarcis > Podarcis bocagei. The sequence goes on from NC_138134.1 coordinate 33,960,767, forward strand.
GAAGCTGTGTGCCCCTGTTTCTAGCACAAAGCTGAAGTGGTACATTTGCTTAAGTGTGAAACTTGTGCTCAAAATCACATTCAGATTCCAGATTTCATTTAGATTTCAAAAGGTATTTGGTGAAAGGAAGAAATAAAATTTCAAATAATAATAGTAATAATTTCCATGAGCTTTTCATAGGAATATGAAATTATTTGGGTAAAACCATTATTTTAGATCATGGTTAGGCAAACTAAGGCCCGGGGGCCGGATCTGGCCCAATCGCCTTCTAAATCCGGCCCGCGCACGGTCTGGGAATCAGCTTGTTTTTACATGAGTAGAATGTGCTTTTATTAAAAATGCATCTCTGGGTTATTTGTGGGGCATAGGAATTCGTTCATTTTTATTTTATTTTTCAAAATATAGTCCAGCCCCCCACAAGGTCTGAGGAACAGTGGACCAGCCCCCTGCCAAAAAAGTTTGCTGACCCCTGTTTTATATAATGGATCTTCATACTGGAAATGATAACATTTCCACATAACCCTTCTGCAAAGGTTATGCATGGACCTATAGCACAAGACTCTTAATTTGATAGGAACAGTCATGTTTATCTGCTGCTAGACCATTGTGTCCTATGTTCTCTTCTTGCTTATTCCCCTCCCCGCTCTAAATTTCTTAGGAAGCTGTACTGGCTTTCCAAAGTCAAATAGGACCATTTACTTAGACACCACAACCAGCAGCTATAACTTGAAAGTCGTTCTAGATATATTTCCTCTTGTGTGTGCGCACACCCACATAGAGCTTTGCTACATTTAACAGCCTTTGGAATAAGAAGGGAGATGACTGAGGTGATGGATGGAAGGATAAATTGATAGATAGATGTTGTTGTTGCTGCTGCTGCTACTGCTGTTTATTAAATTTATACAGTGGTACCTCGGGCTACAAACACTTCGGGTTATAAATTCCGCTAACCCTGAAGTCATACCTCAGGTTAAGAACTTTACCTCAGGATGAGAACAGAAATCGCACGCCGTCAGTACGTTGGCAGCGGGAGGCCCCATTAGCTAAAGTAGTACTTCAGGCTAAGAACAGTTTCAGGTTAAGAACGGACCTCTGGAACGAATTAAGTTCGTAACCAGAGGTACAACTGTATACTGTCCTTCATCACAAGATCTCAGGGTGATTCACAGAATAAAATACAAGATAAAAACACAAGTCAATAATTAGAAAATTACAAAACAATAACTTCCCCTTCCCACAGACACATTTAAAAGACTGTAGAATATTAATCAGCCAAAGGCCTGTGTATTATCCAAAAATGCATGTAAAAATGTATTTATTAGGAGAATTCTGCATAAAAATGCTGAGGAATTTTCATGCCTGCAGATTTTAAAGAAATGTGGAGAGCCGAATCTAAGTCGGGAAAAATGAGAAATGGAAAGAACCCAAAACGACGCATTCTGCCTCCCTTAACCACTGCTCATTTGCTTAGAGAGGAGAGTTAAAGAGGCAGTAACTGTAAGGAAGAGGAGCTGGGCTTGAGGGTTCCAAGGATTGGCAGTGGGCCCCATGCAGCCTATGGACCTTGGCAGATGCCCATCAGTGCTGACTTCTGAGGCTGGTCCTGGTATTAACCCATTGCTTTTGCCCATAAATATTATTATCTAATTGCAATGCTATGCACACTTAACCTGGAAGTTAGCACATTGCATTTACTCTGAGTGAACATGTATAGCATTGTGCTATAAAGGTTGTTGACTTAAGCAATTTGCAGAAAGTAACAAAAGATTTTTTAAAATAATTATTTCCCATGTGTGTGTTTTAAATGCATACTTTCATTACAGCCTATTGGCCTTGACTGATGTTTCTGTCAAAATAAAACAGTTTGAGCACGTTAACCTCACAAAACACCACATTTAGAATAGTTACTTACTGGAGTGCTGCAAATAAAAAGCTTTGGAATTTCAGGCTATAAATAATCTGGGGGGAAAGGAAGATATGAACTAATGGGATGGTCCAAGAACTGCTCCAGGAAGAAACAACATGCAGATATACCCAGTGGATCAGTTTCCTCCACACTGAGACCATTCTGAAGAAATTGATAGGTATAGTTGCCATTTACATCAATATTATGCATTATATACACAGCACATTCCTGCTCTCATAATACAGGTTATGGTTGCAAAGGACAAGCAGTGTTATGAAAACATATGCCTTCAACAGGATAGCAAATATATTATCCTAGCTCTCTGTGTGATTTTGTTCACCATAACAGTTTTTAAACAGCCACTAACAACGTTTTATAGTTCAGCCTATCTTTCAATATATCTGTTTCACAAAAGCAGATTGCATTTTAAGGCAATAAACTACACTATGCTAGTTCATTAAATCTGCTTTTATTATCTCCACATAAAGGTGTGTGTTTGATGGTAGAAACTCCCTCTTGGCAATACATTTGTGTTTTAAGGTAGTGAACATGCTTTCCACCATAAATTGGTGAAGTTAAATATCCTTCAGCCCAGCTAGGAAGATGGTGCTTCTTCTCTGGAGTGCATACATTTTGCAGTTTGTCAGCATGAAACATCTACAACTTGCTCCGCCACTGATTTTGCTATTGCTGGTTATACAAATTACAACTACAGGTTAGTGTAAATAGAGAGGTACCATACTACTCTGAGCAAAGAAAAACCTTAAGAGGTAATCACTACAAAATTAACTAAAGACACACGAAGTAAACAACAATTTTTTAAAAACTCTATAAATAGACAGCTGGCTAATAGTTATTACATTCAATAATTTAGCACGATATGCATGACGGCTTCGACCTCCAAAATAATTTAGCGCCTTGAGCCGAGATTAAATGCAGAACATTAATTTTTCCCTCTGGTTGTCAAGCCAACCAAGAGGCCCGTCAAATCCATTTAAATAAAGCCTGCATCATGTAATAATATTATAGGGGATAAAATATTAATATGGGCTTGGAATGGAACACTGGCCAAAAAAGCTGCAATAAGGCAACTTCAATTTATTAAACTGACAATCTGACTGTCTGCTGAAAATGGAATTTAAAGATCCATCCGAGACATGCATCTTTGAAAGCCATAGATAGGCCACATTAATGACAACTTACAAGATTATTAACTGATATGCATCATTTGTATCACTATATACAGATATTACTTATCTAAACTTTGGAGCAAGTCAAAAGAAACAAAATACTTTGGCAAAATATGCAATGGTGAGGTATCCTCTTTTTCTTGGTGAAGCTTTTTTCTGGTCTGGTGATGTGTAAGTACAGTTACAACCCTAGTTTCACACTTTGCATCTGCAGTAATTGCCATTGGTAAGAAGTGCTACAGAAGTTATAAAACAGCATTTCATCAGATGACACATACTCATTTACAGAAGGTAGAGTAAAACTCTATAACCCTTGAATCCATTTATCAAAGCAATTTCAGCGTCCATTTCAAGGCTGATGAAACAAAAATAAACATTGAGCAACCAATGTTAATCTATAACTAGTCAACGCTCTGTAATAAATAAAACTTTTGTATTGTATATTGACTTGCTGGGCCTTAGCAATTTCTCTGCACACAGTTAAAGTTTACTTGCTTAAAAAGGGCAACTAACTGGTTCTTCACCACTCCAGTTGTTGTTCCCAGTATGGCCAATATTCAGGAATGATGGGAGATGCAGTCCAACAATATAAGTGAGGGACATGGGTTTCCTATCCTTCTTACAGCACATGAATTACCGTATTTTTCGCCCTATAGGACTCACTTTTTCCCCTCCAAAAATGAAGGGGAAATGTGTGTGCGTCCTATGGGGCAAATGCAGGCTTTCGCTGAAGCCTGGAGAGCGAGGGGGGTCGGTGCGCCTGCGCGCACAGCTCTCCCACAGCTCGCAGAGAGCTTGCCTGCACCCAGAAGCTTGGGGCGCGCTGAGCTCAGCATGCCCCAGGCTTCGGGCTTCACGCAGCTCTCCGCTAGCCGTGGGAGAGCTGCGCGAAGTCGCGCAGTTCTCCCACGGCTTGAGGATAGCAGCCTGTTCTGGGGGCTGGGCCGCACCCGGGGGGGGAATAAAAAAAAATTCTTTATTTCCCCCCCCAAAAAACTAGGTGCGTCCTATGGGCCAGTGTGCCCTATGGGGCGAAAAATACGGTATACACTAAAAGACTTAGTGATCATAGGTATCTTAAGTTAGATGAGTATCTGGTGCAGGGGAGCTGGGAAATACAGTGGTACCTCGCAAGATGAATGCCTCGCAAGACGAATGCCTCGCAAGACGAAAGAGTTTTTCGTTTTTTGAGTTGCTTCGCAAGACGAATTTCCCTATGGGCTTGCTTCACAAGACGAAAAACGAAAAAAATGAAAACGTCTTGCAAGTTTGTTTCTTTTTTCTTAAAACCGTTAATACCCAGGGTGACTTCGAGGAGCAACTCATAGCACGCAGTGTGGTAGCCTTTTTTGAGGTTTTTGAAGACTTTGGTGATTTTTAAGACTTTGGGAAACTGTGCTTCGCAAGACGAAAAATTCGCAAGACGAAAAATTCGCAAGATGAAAAAACTCGCAGAACGAATTAATTTCGTCTTGCGAGGCACCACTGTACATTTGCCTGAGCCCCTGGGAAGCCAGTCAGAGTAGACTAGATACAGTGGTACCTCGGGTTAAGAACTTAATTCATTCTGGAGGTCCGTACTTAACCTGAAATTGTTCTTAACCTGAGGTACCACTTTAGCTAATGGGGCCTCCCGCTGCTGCCGCATGATTTCTGTTCTCATCCTGAAGCAAAGTTCTTAACCTGAGGTACTATTTCTGGGTTAGCGGAGTCTGTAACCTGAAGCGTCTGTAACCTTAAGTGTCTGTAACCTGAAGTGTATGTAACCCGAGGTACCACTGTACTGCTAGATGGACCAACAGTCTCAGCAATGCCATATATTTTGATGGGAAATCATAGTAGAGTTTGAAAAAGAGAGGATGCATTACGCTTTGTTGAAAGCAATAAAAAACCAGAAATGCAAGTGACTTGCTATCCACATGCAGACTGAGGCTATGCTTCCTATTTCTAAGGCAGCTTGTTTTCCTTTACAATTAAAGTCCCAACAAGAAATTTCCATAAGGGCATCAAGTGGTTTGAAACAACTGCTGTCTCTCTCATCAACAAAGCTTGGTATGCATGTTCTGCTGCTGCTTCAGCAGGCTAATTACTCTGCTATCAGAGAATTCTTGAGTTGCGGAAGACTGACGTGGTTTCATGTTAATTTATTCAAAGCTGAAAAGCTACATTGATCAGGCAGTTGTGAAACACGCTGACTTTTGATTTATCTTTTCCAGTTGCTGTGCTTTAATTTCTGTGTAAGGAAATGTGGGGAATAGTAGAATTTGCTTTCACGTTTCACTTCTCTTCAGCACCTACCGTATTTTTCTATAGGGCCCTATAGGGCGCACTGGCCCATAGGTAATTACACCAATACTAACAATAATTCTTATTTTGAAGTAAACCCAAGGTTACTGAAAATAGTATAAATTTTCTGTTGTTTTTATGAATTTCAAATTATATGAATGTTGTTACAATGTACACGTTGAAAAATCACTAGTGTTGATGTCCAACATGAAATTCCTGTAAATGTGAAAAACAGTCACTGACTAAAATGAGGGTGTGTTTGGCTTTGGCTTTTTATAAAAAATGGTATCAGCTTTGTCATGAGCACCATTCAGTAAGTCCCCTTCACCCCAGTTTGCATGATCAGCTCTGACCAGCTCACTATATATACTTCTAGACAATCTGTTTACTGAGCATTTATTCTTATTTGTTTTTAGGGAGGTTAGATAATGTTGCGTCAAGCAAGTGTTGATCCCACATTTTCCAGTGCATACTGCCATCCTCTTCCTTACCACAAAAAGGCCAGTTTTGTCAGGAATCACCTTTGTTGTGCAAGACCTACACATCAACTTAGTTTATTTTAGATCTGGTACTGAAAACGTATTCTTAGGCTTAACCAGCACTTAGTGGCATAATTCATAATACATAATTCAAAATACATAATTCTGTATTTTGTTCCTGACTCTTGCTGGCAAAACTTGAGGTTCTAGTTAAATGAAAAAAGCAGATCCAGCAAACCTAAATTCTGCTCATCTTGAAGTGATAAGTTGCTGCTGGCTATGGGTGTTTTTGTGTGGGAGAACAGCAGATCTGGGAGATGTCTAGATTTATCTACTAGACTTCTGTCAAATATCTGGGAAGATTTGTCTTCCTGCTTTCTCTAGAGCAGGCTTCCTCAAACTCGGCCCTCCATATGTTTTGAGACTACAATTCCCATCATCCCGGACCACTGGTCCTGCTAGCTAGGAATCATGGGCGTTGTAGGCCAAAAACATTTGGAGGGCCGAGTTTGAGGAAGCCTGAGAGAGAGAGAGAGAGAGAGAGAGAGAGAGAGAGAGAGAGAGAGAGAGATGAGGCTATGAGGAGGCTATGATAAATAGCTAGGGAGTAGGAAACAAGTTTGTGAATGGGATGCTTGGGATAATAACTCCTGTTCCATGTTATATTTTATTAGCTGTTGACTGGATTTTTTTGACATTTTGATGGGTTAGTGGCTATTTGCTTTATTGTAATGGGTGTTAACTAGGTTGTTTCTTAGCCTACTAGAAGACGCTGAATTTCCTTTCTTTGCTTTAGGCTTCAGAGTTGTTTTGAAATGCTTGATCTAGTAGCTACGGTATAGCATGTTTCATAATTGGCTTTATTGATTTTTTTGCTTATTTAAGCATATTTCTAGCCTGCCTTACCTCAATCCATCATGGAACTCAATGAGGCACAAATAGGTTTGCCAAGTGCTTCCTCTCCCAACCCTGAACAGACCCACGCCTACATATGATGAAGGCTTCTCAGAAAGATGGATTCATAAAGTGCCCTCAAACCATGCCCACGGATGAGATTTCTGTTTTGATGTGTTTGGATTATTATAACCCACCATTTTTATTTTTATGTCCCATCAGAGGCATAGCAAGCCCAGGTGATATCCGGTGCGGAACCTTTTTTGTCATCTCCCCACACATTGACAGCTCGGCGTAGACTTGGGAGTCATAGGCGGATGCCAAATATCCGCTCCCCCTTCCTACGCCTCTGTGCCCCCACCCCTGCGACTCCCAAGTACCCCAAACTGTTGGGAGAAGGGAGGAGCTATGCCACTTTGCCGGAGCGCTGGCAAAGCTGCGTCCTCTTGAAAGCTATGGCTCCCGTCCATCCCCCTCCCTTCCCTGCTTGCTGTAAAGCGGTAAAGCGGGAGCCACTTACAGCGAGCCAGGGAGGGAGGGAGGCTGGGCCAGCTCACCGTAAGTGGCTCCTGCTTTGCTGCTTTACAGCGAACTGGGGAGGGAGGGAGGGCCGTGGCTCCTGCTCACCCCCTCCCTGGCGTACTGTAAAGCAGCAAAGCAAGAGCTGCTTACGGTGAGCTGGGGAGGGAGGGAGGGGGAGCCGTTGTATGTAACGGTTTGCCGCTGGCGCCACCCGAGATCTGTACAGACAGTGGCAGGATCCTCTACTTGCGGCTGCAGTGGCGGTGGAGGGATCATCCACTTGCGTGCAGCGCTCGGGCGGTGCCGGCGGCAAACTGCTATGTACAGCACATGTGTGGCGTCGCTACGTACAGTGCATGCGTGCGACACTGCACATGCATTGTACATAGTGGTTTGCCACCGGCGCTGCTTGAACACCGCACGGACGGTGGTGGGATCCTTTGCTCACAGCTGCAGCCGCTAACAGAGGATCCTCCACATGCAGCTTCGGCGGCGTGATGGCTGCTCGCACCCCTGCGCCCGGGCCAGGGCAGCAGTACAAGCACCCCGTGGGGTGCCTTGCTGTCACCCTCCCAAACATGGAACCCAGGTCGCACCCCCCCGCCCCCACCTTGTGACGCCACTGTGTCCCATGCATCTCTTTTAACAAACAAACAAATAACGCCTTTCCTTAAACCCAGCCAAACTGTCAAAAACAGGTTTCCACCCCATAGGGTGGAATCCATCCATACCAAAACGATACTATACTGATGGTCCATTCACAAGCAACCACTGTCACCAGCAACTAAGATGTCATGTCAAAGCCTAGATGAGAGACTAGTTTCCCTACTGGGCATAAGACGGCAGCATGGTGATTGCCACATTTTCGCCTCTGTGCAAATAATATCCACCTCCTGGAATCGGTAGTACATTGAGGACAGCCTGGCAACAGGATTATGAAGGATGTGTTACTCGAAAGAAAAAATTCCTTCCAGTAGCACCTTAAAGACCAACTAAGTTAGTTCTTGGTATGAGCTTTCGTGTGCATGCACACTTCTTCAGATACACTGAAACAGAAGTTGCCAGACCCTTCTATATAGTGAGAAGGTGGGGAGGGGTATTACTCAGAAGGGTGGTGGGAATGGGAGATTGGCAGATAGCTGAGATGAGCCTGTTGACGACTCTTAACGACTGCAATAGGTCTTACAGGAAAAGGCAAGGGGTGAGAAGGTGAGAAATGGCTTAGTCATGTATAATGAGATAAGAATCCAATGTCTTTGTTCAGACCAGGTCTCTCCATGGTTTTAAGTTTGGTAATGAGTTGCAATTCAGCAGCTTACTCGAAAGAGTTATTATTCCAGTCTGCTGCCAGCTGGACCTGAATTCTTAGCACTATTCACAGCAACAGATATGCAGATTGTTCTGTAGAGTGTTTTACTGAAGGGGAAAAAGCTGAAAGGAGATTTGCCTTCTACACTGTTTTCCCATGTGGCCGTAGCAGATGTTTCTGATGTGTAGATTCATTTATAGTGTCCTTTTTGTCAGGCTGGCTTAAAGCATTACAAGCAGAATTTTAAAAGAAAGAGGTAGGGAAGAGAAGAGTAGCGCTTCATATTTCGTTGTAGCAGCTACCAAACAGAGATAGCTACGCTGAGATTTAGTTTACACTCTAGTTTGTTTTTCCAGAAGTAGTGTTGTTGTTGCTTTCAGTTACCTGACTAATCATCTGATGAGAAAATATTGGGCATTCATTTGTTTCTAAACATAAAATCAAATGAATACACATTGAAAAGACATTTTAACAGCAATTATTTACATCACGCGGTTGATCAGAAGTGCTTACAAGCGATGATCAATTTACTAATGGCATCAAAGCATGGCAGAACTGGAAATAATCTATTGCTCCTTTGAATAGTTTTATAGAATCTAGAGAACACTGCTTTTTTGTCTAAGATAACCTATTATATTGTCTAAGATAACCTATTATATTCCAGTTTGAGAAAGATGCTTAAAAATTCCTTTCGTCAGAGACCATGTTTACAAATAAATTCCACAAGAATGATATAGACCTCATGCTTTCCACTAAGTTCTCTCTCTTTTTGTTAATTTTTGAAAGGTTTTCTTTTGTTATGCTGTCTTGTTATTTATTACTTGATATTAAAGTAATCATTCCAGGGTTGTTGTTTGGGGGGGGGTTACTGATTAAAATAGTGGTAACCATCCTATAATTCCTTGTGTCTCCTTTAAGGGAGGTGTGGAGGGTGGCAACACGCCTTCTCAGTGGTGGCTCCCAAGCTGTGGAATGCTCTTCCCAAAGAAGTTTGCCCAACCCCATCATTATCAGCATTTAGGAATGTTCTATGTGACACAATGTTTGGCTTTTTTCTATAATGCCTGTTTAAGGCAAAGTGTTTAAGGTTTTCGTTTGCCCCTGGAATTAAGCATTTTTCTTATCAGAGAAACAACAGCTATGATGCTAATACAATAATCAATAATTAAGAAAAAAGAACAAATGCAAAAAAGAGATGATGATGAAAGTAAAATGAAATAATAATGATGTGCTCAATAGTGCAGAACTATTTACCCTACGATTTTAAAAAATGATCCTGAACAGCAGGGTATGTTTAATAATAAAAAACAGCCTTGTATGCAGTATGAAAGATATTTTATTCAGGTAGTTTTAGCAGATAGTCTAGAATAGTAAATAATGCAAATACAAACTTATCTTTAAAAGATTGTTCTGTTATTCTAGAAGTCAGGTTTCATTAACAAGGTTTGAATAATCTTAGAGCTGGAGACTGAACACTAATGCAATTCTTGTTTTTGAACACTGCTGACTATCTTATCCAAATTAAACACTTCATCATTCGTAGCTGTTCCAGTGAAAGGTTTTGCTAACACACAGCATTTTACCAATTCAAGACAAAAGGCTGGGGTGTTGATATAAAACACTGTGAACTTTAAAAAACCAAAAACATAATAGACAACAATGCTAAAGAATAGGATCGTGATTGTGGGTTTTTTTCTCCTTATTAAAGATTACAAGCCAGTTTCTTATTTGCAGCAAGGAAATGGGAAGAAAGACTGATCACAAGCAGTGGGGGTAGTGTCTGAAGGCAAATAGGGCACAACTCACCAAGCTCAGTCTCCCCTCAGCCAGTTCCCACCTATCTACCTTCCTACTTACAACCAGTCCAGGGTTGGCACAGCCTGTCAGCTTCCCCCACCTTCGTCTCAGTGGTTTTTTTTTTTTTTTTTTTTTTTTTTGTATAACTCAGCAGGGAAGAGGATAGGGAGAAAACTAGAATTAGATGGCTCTGCCTGTCATCTGCACAGGTTCCATTTACTGTTTGGGCACCCTGCCATCCTCCCTACCAGTTCCAATGGACACCACCCACCACTGGATCACAGCACAATTTTTTAAGAGTTGGATCTTGGAAGCTACCTTGTCCAACTGGCTGAATTCAGGAACTACCAAGCAGGATGCATCCACAGCATTCCTGTCACACGGTCATCTGAGCTTCTCCTTTAATACTTCTAGCAAAGGAATCCAAGGCAGTCTGTTCCGCTGTCAAAGAGCTCCTACTGTTAGGAAGTTTCGTCTAATGTTTAGCTGAAATCTACTTCCTTGCAATTTGTACCCAACAGTTCTACTCATTTGTTGGGTACAATACAGAACAAGGCTTCTCCACTATCTGTGTGATAGTCCTTCAGAATTTTAAGAAAGCTATCATGTGTCCTCTCAGCTTTCTCTACTCCAGAGTAATCATATCCAGCTATTTCCTCATAGGACATGGCTTCTAGACCCCTCCCCATCCTGGTTACCTTCCTCTGGACATTGTCCAGTTTCCCAGTGCCCTTAACATGTGATGCCCTAAACTACACACTACCCTAGATTCTAGCTTAGTATGCTCATCATGACTGTTCAGCTGTGAAGGCAGGCTCAGAGCACCATGCACATACCATGAATCCTCCATATATTGTTACATACCACTACACTCACCAAGCAGTGAGAAATCCCAGGGGTTGCAGGTACTTAGCCGGGGTTTGGGATCCTTGGAAGGAGACACAGTGGAGACTGTGGTGTCTTTCAAATATATGGCTTATTTGCACATATATATAATGGGGGGGACGCGGGATGAGTGCTGCAACCCCAGAGTCGGTCACGACTGGACCTAATGGTCAGGGGTCCTTTACCTTTACCTATGATGGGGGGAGTGTTTCTCAGCATTAGCACCCCAAAAGGTATTGCTGCTCCCATACTCATAGTCTATTAAGCAGCAATCAAACATAGCTCTGTCTCTCCTATTGCTGCCTGCCTTTAGCTCAGCTCTCTCACACACTGCTTTTGTCTTCTGATTACCAGCCAGGTGAAGGAGGGAGCCCACCCATTTGCCTTAATGGCACAGAACAACTTCTTTTGTTATACTAGTAACAGTACTTAGATGGTAACTGCAGCCATCTCACATAGAAACTAGCCTGACTAGTATGAGATTGTAGTCCTTCCATTAGATTTTAACCCTTGCTAGATCTCAGATCCCAGGAATTAGAAGCGACTCAGGCACCATTCAGACTGACCCCCTCAAACTCATAACAATGTTATCTGTGGCTTCTTTTTTAGATCATATGAATGTTCTGTCTGGCTTGTATCAAATCAGACCCAAGTATGTTATCACAATGCTGCAGTCATTGAGTGTTCAACATGCAGGTGTGAACCAGCCCCCAATCATCAAACCATTGTAGTATGCCTTAATAAGTAACACCATCTTGTTGAAGGTAGTTGACCATTTACCAGCATAATCTCCCCCTCCCCAGTTTTCCATTTTTAATCATGGTCATATGAATTTGCTGGCAAATCAGGTTTTCTTCAGTTTCATCTAACCCAGATACCTCTTCCTTGCGTAGCAGTTAGCTGGATCCTGATTTCAAGGTACACACATCTCTAAGGTACAAGTGGAGCCTGTGTACTCCATCAGAAACTCAGGGGGTAACTAAAGGTGTGATCAAGATTTCTATTTTATAATCCAAAGTAAAAGGAAAGGAAAGCAGGAGACAGGGTGCAGCATAGAACTGAAGGATTGTGTGTCAGAGAAAATCTGATGTGAATAATGCCTTAACCAATCAACTTGATTTCCTTTCTCTCTACATTACCAGACTTGTATCAGAGTACCTTTTTCAATTATATAAGCTAAAACAGAACAGGCTACAATTTAATCATGACAAATATAGTCCGGCAATTGTCACAAATCACCAATTCCCTTTGCAATTAATAGAGCCAGCTTGAAAAAGTGCAAAGTGTTAAGGAGAAGAAAATGCTGTAAAGTCAAGATAAAATACCTATAAATCTGACATGGACTCTTCAGTCCAACAGAAAATCAAGGTTAAATGCAAAAGTGATCAGCATCAAAACACAAGTCTGGCAACCTGACAATGCACTTTTAAAAATGAATCATTCTTTACTTTTTGCTAGGATGTTATTTAACCCAGAATTACCGTGCATGAGATTTATATCAGCCTCCAAGACATGATCGAGTTTCAGCAAGCAGCTTCACAAGGTCATCGGGAATAAGTACAATCCTGCATTTAGTCTGAAAGAAAGGAAGAAACAAGTGGAATTTCAAATATCTAAGACATGGTTATTTAAAATGACTTTGCAATTATCTAAGAGGCAAAACTACTCCAAATCACTTTGCCAAATCATTTATACATGAATACAAATATCTGGGGGGAAATTATAGCCTTGCGAATGGATACATTTTTCAGTCCCATCAGTGGGGAGAAACAATAAGGTATATTTTTCCTGCCAAAAATGAGAGATGCAGCATAAATTGTGTGTGTGTGCGCCAGAGATAATAGGTAGCTCAAGAAAGTTTTGAATTGTCATCGTCATATGATGAATAAACAATATCACAGAAGGCAGAGCTCTTGGCTACAGTCCAACAGCAAATGCCAGCCCTTCCACAGGCACAGCCACCGGAGCAGGTGCTTCTCCAGCTTGGTGCAATCTGCTGCCAGGATTGTGCAGCCTGAAAACATGGATCCAGTGCAGCACAGATCACCATGTTTTCCCCACTCCCAAAAAAAGAATGCTTCACAATGCACTGATCCAAATCAAAAGGGTAATCTCACAACACAAGCCTGCTTCCATGTTCAGATTGCTTTATTAACAGATGCATGAATTGCCAGGCACAAATGCCCCAAAGCAGGCAGGCAGGTGGCCATACCAACAGACTTCTGGCAACACACACTAAAAGCCTAATGAACTCCCACAACAAGGTGCCAAGACTAAGGAAGTGCATGAGACTTGGGCCTTTATAGCAGGCAGTGGTTCAAGTATAGGATGTCTGGTATCAGCTGATTCCACAGGTGAGGAGAATTCTCCAAGAACCCCATCATCACCTGCCTACAGCTCCATCTCTGAACTGGTGGCACAGAGAGCAGGAAACCAGGGCTGGATCCTGATCAAGATCAACAAGTTCTCCAATTCCATATCTATATTTTGGACTTCATGAAAGTATCATGGCTTCTTGAGATACCTTACTGAACACCCCAAGACAAAGCATTTGTGTTCTTAAGGAAAAAGGAGGCCGTCAATGGAAGTAAATCAGGAAAGAATCCATGAAAGCTGTGGCCGAGTTGCAAACCAACAGAAGGCAACCTATACTATATGAAATCTGTCCAAATATAAAAAATATTTCCCCCCTGTTTGGCTGACCTATGTTGCTTGCTACTGATGAGTTCAGTGGAGGTGTTTTATCATTCTGTGTTTCTGAGTCCCGCCCCCCCCACTTCCGAGAACAATGTTATTAGGCATTCACATATAAATATGATTGGTAAACAAATAAATAAAATAAAATGTGTGGGAATATCTGGCATTCTTGGTTTCCATCATCAGTGGGCAATCTGGTGCCTGGGAATTACAGTTCTAGCGGTAAATTTGCTGCTCTTGCTTCTTCTTCTTGGTGTAAAAAGAGATTTATTTCTTTTCATCAAGGTCACCAATGCTCCTATTCAGTCTATAAGCAGTGATGCTCAATTTGCTTTCACAGATTGAATGTAAGAGGACATGGCGAGAGACGACGCACTGTGACCTGAGAAGAGCCAGTGCTTATCTCAGACATAATATGATATTGAAAGACTTGAGTGATTTTCTTTCCCCTTAATCCTTCTCAGAAGGAGGTGAGTCTGGGCAGGGAGGACTGTAAACTGAACAGTGTGAAGTGTAATAAAGGAGAGGAAACTCTGAAGTCTTACACAACACATACACACACACACACACACACACACACACACTGCCCTTGTCCCATTAACTGAGAAGATTAGATTTATTGTACCTTCTGATACTTCTTTTAGTAACTCAGAGTTGCTTTGACTCACAGATATTCACTCTTGACCATCAGTAATGTAAGGCACAAGAAGCGTGGCCATAAATATTGCATTGACCTATGCAAAACTCTTAAAAGAAAACCAATGAGATTGACTCTTCTGAACATCACAGACCTACATTATCTCAATCACTAGAACATGATAGCTACAGGTTTTCTGCCAGCTACACCTACTCTGGTGGACACATACTAAGCATTGAGTTGAACCTGTGTGCACTGTATAACTCAGAACATTCCATGCTGGATCACAAACGGAAGCATCTGGGGCAAGAGGTTTGCATCCAATGGGGGTAAAAAGAAAAATCGACTGCATGTAAAAAATGGCACAAGCTGCACTTCAAGCCTACACACGTCTACTCAGTAGTAAACCCCACTGAGCCCAATGCTGCTTCCTCCCAAATAGGTAGTTATAGGCTCACAGCCCTACTCTTGAACTCTCTCCAACTTATTTTTTCAGACTTCCCATCAACTTACGGTAATTCTATGCACACTCTCTCTCCCCCCCCTCAATTGTCCCAAATCTCTTGCATTTTAATCATTTCACATTTTGTTCAGACTTCCTTATCTAAAGGCAGATGGGGAAAAACACTTTGCCTCTCCTCCTCATGAAAATTCATTAAGTGCAGACTTCGCCTAATATATATGTTTGTATGCAATTTTAACTAATATACTAATTTTTGCAAAGCATCACTTCCTTATAAAATGCATTTCTGTATGTTTTTCCCACTAGTATATGCATTTTCTGCACATTTTCCCTCAGTATATGCAGTTTTGTACGCACATTACCTGAATTGCATTGCAAAATTCAGATAAGTGCAAATTTCAAAGTGTTTTTGGTTGATGTCTTGCTTTAAGTTTATTTAATTTATACGTGAATTCAATTTAAATTCTCCCCATCGTTTCTGAAGAGTATATGGTTTTAAATGGTGCAGAGCTCCAACTGCAGCTCCTGTGTGATGAGGTCTGTTTCCAGGTCTTGTTTAAGCAAATTTGATGTCCAGAAAGGCACCTTCTGTATGTTTATATTCATATTCAATATGAATATGAAGTTTTTCTCCCCAACCCCCACCCTTCAAGACTTGGCTCTAGGGTGAAATCCAGTCTTCACTGAAGTTAAAGGGAGCCATTGATTTCTGTGAAGTTAAGATTTTACCGCAGGCATCTAAGACGACGTGAATAGAAAGTGAGTTACTGCTGAACAAATCAAAAGCTGCTCTTATTCTACATTTTCATTCCAATGGCATTCAGAGGCTTCAAGTCTGTTATTCCAACTTAAGCATTCTGAGGTAAAACTAAACACAGAGAGAGCATATTCGAGTGCCTATTAGAAAATTCAAAAAGATGTGAAAGGAATCCACCCAGTTTGTTTTGCATACGTTTAAGATTTAATTGATTTGACACAGCTTCGATTTGCCTTACATTGTTATATGATCTTATTGCTTACAAGTTTTCAAATATACACATACACACACACACAACTTATGACAACACTGCATGCAACTAATAAACGTGACTCTAGTTCACAAAAGCTTATCCCATAATACACGTTAGCTTTTACGGTGCTACAATACAGGTGCTATTTTTCATTGCCAACAGTTTAAAGGGTTAATCCTCTAACTAGCTTGTTTTCAATTATACCAGGCAGCAATTAGGGCTTTCAGGAATGAAACTTTCATCGAGAGGTTCCAGCAAAATCCTATGAGCATTTGCTCTTTAGTTAGTGTGTTTAGGATTACAACCTAAGACTCCAATCTTATATCCACTTTCCTGGGAGTAAGTCCTACTGAGTTCAGTGGAACTTGTTTCTGAATTAACATGTGGAGGATTGTACTGTAAAGGCCATTTAATGAATTCTTTCATGGAAAAACTATGTAAGACACATACATTTTGTCACATGACGGTCGCATGTGCATCTCCTTTCTTGCAAATGCATGCTGTGTACGTTTGTTGGAAACAACAGGGAAAACACAGCTGTCAGCTTCCTACCATGAAAAATAAGTATGTGATTATCACATATGGCTGTGTCCATCTAACTGATATGATCTACAAAGAAGAGGGAAGGAACAGCATTCCATTGTGCAGCTCCTGTACTGCATTGTATATTTTACTATTATTTGTAAGAGAGCAGGGGCTGATACACTAGGGTAAGAGTGGGGAACCTCCAGTCCCATGGGCCAAATTTTGGTCCCTGAGGCTGTTTTGGAGGAGCCATTCCCACTTACCCTACACCTGTTGACAGGTGAGGGGTTGTTGAGGACAGGGCTTCAAATGGACAACTGGGAGCTTAAAATGGGGTCCTGGTTGTTCCTTTGGCAGGAATGCAGCTTGCCTGAGGAATGGGAAGTGGTTTCTATTCAGTGGAAAACACCCCTGCTTCCAAGTGCTGCTCTTTGAAGCAGACCCATGCCGCTCCTTTCAATCTCTGAAACTGGAAACTGGAAGGAACTGAGTGGGAAGCTTTGCAAAGCAAAAGACTGACAATGCCCTTTGCGCTTGGAAGCCCTGCGCAAGGGATTTTAACATGATGCCTGTCAATCATGTGGCATCATAATCAGTTGGCTCATCTCCTTTTACCAGCAATAACTCATCCTCCAGTTCCTGTCTCCCTACCATCAGATTTCATAGGGCAGGTCTCTAAATTTTATCACACATAGTACACATGTCATTGGGGTAAAGTTATTGGTAAATTACGTGTGATCAATGTTTTATTGACTTCTCCATGGCTTTACTTTACATTCATTATCCATGGAAACTGTTTTCCTGATAGCTTATAAATTATTTTCCCCTATTTACTAATGAGGACCTGGGGATAGAGAAAAAAATGTGCAAAGAAATCAGGGGAATAATGAACCCGTTCATAATGCATTCAATTTTTGCAAAAATAGCACCTGCTGACTTTCCTGTCTAATGCTTGGTCTGGGGAATAGAAATAAACAAATTCCTTTGTGTAGTGTTAAGATATTATCACTTCTATAAGAAGTGGCACAGCAGCTGCTACCTTCATTAAAGACAGTAGCAAATTTTAATGGGTCCTAATTTGTTCAATGATGAGTTCTGAATAAATTGCTAATTGTCCCACTCCACCTTGCTTGTCTATTTTTAGCAATATTCTTCATCCTCTCCTTAATCATTCAGCAGACATGCTACACCAAAGGGGTCCAGGTAATTGGTACCCGAGGAAATTGCCATACAGGAGTGACTAAATTCAGATGGCTTTATTTTTATGTTTTATGAAAAGCTCTTCTCCAAAAGGGGCAATTTTGTTCCCCAGTGCATTGAATGTTTTCAAGTTTATATAGCATTTTCTGCTCATAAGATTTTCTTTCCCCTGTCTCCAGATTGCAGGAGAGTGCTGTTTAAGTTCCTGGTGCCATTCACTTCCACATCTAACAGATAAGGGAGCGATAGCCAGTGTGGTGCCCTCCAGATATTTGCTGGACTACAACTCCCATCAGCCCCAGCAAGCATGGTCAATAGGGGGTGATGATGGGAGTTGTAGTCCAAGTAACAATTGAAGAGCACCATATTGGCTAGCCCTGAAATAAGGCATCTAAATAACTACTGATTCTTTTTTAAAACGGTTTAGTGGAAATATTGAACGATGAAATATGCAAAAAGGGTCAGTAGCCTCACCTGTAACTTTTAGGGACCAATTTTTCACTGCTGGAATTTTAATGTGCATTATATTACGATTTCAAATTATTGTATGACACCTGACTAGTGCATAGGCACTAGAAGGTGAGGATTAATAGAGGGGAAATTATACAGATAAATAAATGAATCTGACTCGCTGGACAAGTGCTATTGATTTGGTTCAATGTTGTTGGTTTCTTTCCCCCTTGGGTTAACTTTTACATGTTTCTTTTAAAAAGGAAAATCAATAAATACATTTATTTGTTTTAAAAGAGGGGGGAATTTAAAAGAGAAAGATTAAATGCCCAGGATGGAGGGTTTTAGTGTCAACAAATAGCAAACACGGTGCCAGTGCAAGTTTCGCAAGCCATGATGATGCTCTTCATTGATATGGCAGAGCTGTTACTCCAGTATCGCAGACAGGGCACAAATGTTTAGGATCAAGGCACCAGCTGCAGGCAAAATACATTACAGTCCTCTTCACATTCCTTGCCACAGCAGCCCTTTGAAACTGGCCACCTTCCCCACCCCCTGCCCCCACCCCAGCACATTAACAGATGGAAAACTAGAGGTAGTGACTTGCCAGAAACTATTGAGCTGAGCTGATTGGGATATGAGCCTAAACCTTTGAAATCTATCCCTCTTTCTGATGGATTGCCATTCCAGTCCTGTTCTGGGCTCAGCATGAAGCAGACTGAGCCAGTGGGGAAAGGACCTAGAAAACCTTGACTTCTACACTAAAAGCTGCATGGTGCTTGTGGAGATTCTACCAAACAGAATGAAGGGAAATGGAAGGTGCCTCTTCTGAGCCCCATGTGAATAGGGGATGGGGAGGGATTTACTATATTAAGTTAAATTTCAAGGCCCCACTCAGCCATGAAGTTCATTGGAGGGTTGCTGTGAGGATCAATGAGGGAGGGGAAAGTAGCATGTATGCCACCTTGATCTCCTCAGAAGAAAGGTGGCATCTGATGTTAATAAAATTAAAGTATCACCAGGCTTTTGGATGGGACAAGACTTGTCCTCAGTTCTGCAGTGACTTCTTGTGAATACTGGGGGATATGTTGCAACATCTGGGCCACTCATTTGTGGATTGGTCCCACTGTCCCGACCTCAATTTTCCATCCTTAATATAGGAATACTGATCGCATGATTACTCAGGAAGAAATATGTGCTAGTTTGAGACCTTGGGAATAGGGATTTTACATGCCCGCACTGATGTTACTGCAGCATTGCTATGCAGCACAAGCCCATGGATGTTTACTGAGAAGTCAGCCTTACTGTGCTTGATATCATTTACTTCCAGGAACAGCTCATGCAGGATTGCAGCTGAAATGAGCAAGAGATGAACGGAAGTGGGGGAGAAAAACTGGCCAGGAATGCAATGCGTCTTTCAGGATGATCTTCTCTTGGCCCAATAAAGCTATGATGGGTTGCGGAAGGCAATGAGGCATTTATCTGTTGGCTGCACTCTCCTTTCTAGTCTTGTGTAAATAATGTAGCATACTGTTAGGATCCATAACGATAAATGACCCGTAATATACTTAAGTAAATTATGTGGCACCTGCTAAGTACTTAGGATTTCACTGTTTGTGCCATTTGATGAACGAAGAACAAACCTCACCCTTCAGGAGAATGGGTTGAGTCTTCAGGGTGGAGGGGAGAGCAAATATGACCACATGGATCAAAATGTGACATGTAAATAATTGTTAAATCTGGTAAACAAAGCATCTGCTTGAAAAGCAGGGAAATTTGGCGTAATAATAATAATAATAATAATAATAATAATAATAATAATAATAATTTTTATTTATATCCCGCCCTCCCCAGCCGAAGCCGGGCTCAGGGCGGCTAACAACAATAAAACAGTACAAAAGTACAGCACAAACAACACTCTAAAATCATTCATTATAAAATTAATTAATTCAAGCCACTGGCAACCATTGGGCCAGAGCTCCGCGAAGATTGCCGAGGAAGGGAGTCAGGCTGTGCCCTGGCCAAAGGCCTGGTGGAACAGCTCTGTCTTGCAGGCCAACAAGGCATAAATGAAACATTATCAGCAAAGTATTTTGTAAATCTATCAGGTGGGAATGTTAGGAGAGGAGGAGAATGTGAAGGTGGGTACACACACACACACACACACATTCCAAGAACAGATGTGGGGACATCACAGGGCTATGTGGGGCAGCCCCACCCCATTGCCAATATATATAGCAGCCACACCATGTCATCCATGCGTTTGTCTGGAATGTGAAGGGACTCACAATGCATATCTGGGGTGCCAATAAAATATTTGTGGGGAATGAGGGCAAGCCCTGGTATGTAACTTGCTTCATACTGCACTATGGAATGAATAGGGGGGGGGACAATAAATCAGGAAATGAATGGTACAACAAGGTTTAATTTTAATTTTTATTTTTATTAATGTTGAGTCTGCTTCAGATGGTGGGGGCACCATCAGGGTACCAATTCAGGCAGCAGGATGCTTTGGGCTAGCAGTGGCTCTCTGATAAGTACACATTAAAGGGTGAAAGACAGGGCGTGACAAGCTGTGGACTGCTTTAAAAGAAAGAAGATGGTGCTTTCCGCACTAGATATGGAGGCGAAAGAGAAGCTAGTGAAAAGATCTAAGGGAAGGGGGTTCTATCTCAAGCAAGGGAAGATACTGACAAGACACTCAAAGGAGAAATTGGCAAGAATTCTTGCTTGGTCTACAAGGGCTTTGCTTTGCATTTAGGGGCAGAGTGGTAAGCGAACAGGAAAGGCAGGGTTACGCATCATATTGTTATCCGTTTCTTATTTCTGAGAAGTGGGAAGTTCCAAGGGCAGTGAGACTGAGATTGGTTTCCTTTGGATGACACACGCAGGAGACTTATGGTGTCTGTCTGAGCTCACTGGGAATAATCAGCTACTCCATCTGAGGGGGTCTCATCCCCTGAGAGCAATTTGTGCAACCCTTTCTTCAAGACTGCACCCTGCCTCCCTGTTTCCAGCTAAAAACTCTCAGCTCTCTCTCCCACCCCCCTCCCCCTCTGCCTTACTATGCCGGTTCAAACTGCAAATAGCTTTTAGGTTTTCTCTTCTCCTGTTTTATAGTCTGTAAGAGAATTTCTTTATCGAAGGTCTAATGGCCATCTTGTTCTAAACACCCGAAGGAGATTCCCAGCTATCAGGAGACTTTTCGCTGCCATTAGTTTCCCCTGAAGAAACATTGACGGATCATCCTTGACCACTAGACACCAGTCAGTCTAACAAAAGACTGGTGAACCAACAGACATTGTTGCACTAGTATGAGGCTGCATCCAAGGCAGAAGTTGAGATTTGAGATGGGGAGGAATAGATTTATGTTGCAATCAAAGGTGACCCTACCTAATCTGCATTTTTCAAAACAATACTTGAACTGAAATGCAACTATCCCTCAAATTTTGCTCCAAATTTTGTAATGCAGTCCTCCAGTCACGTAATGTGTACAAAAATGCATGTACTGGGGTAAAATCTGTACAAAATGAAAATAATAATGTGCAAAGTTGCATTCTTTAATGGATTTTGCAAAATATGTGTATTAGGCAGCATGTATAATGGGGGGGATCCCACTTAAAATGCTGGTGAATTTTCATGAGGACTAGGTTTTTTTGTGGTTTTTTTGGTTTTTTAAAAAACCAGATGTGGAAACGTGGAGGGCTGGATTTAAGATTGGGAGAAATGAGAAAATGGGAGAAACTGCAATTGTCAGATTCATCCATTCCTAGGTCAAAGTATATGTGATACTTTAAACAAGGAAAAACACCACTCATTTACAGCGATAGTGCATATTAACTGAAGTGGGGATTCCTAAGAGATCATTAATCTGATATACACAGCTAGAAGTAAATACTACTGAACTCAATGGATTGTGCATTTAAGGGCTTTAAAATACATGTGTGATTACTGCCTAAGACAGACTAGAACTATGTGCTCAGTTCTTTTAAAAATACTGTGTTATTTATCCCATATTGCAAGTTCTAGCTATAATTAGACCTTAATGAGCTATTATTTTCATATTTTGAGTACATGCCACAGTTTAAAATTATGAAATTAATCTACAAGATTTTTAATGGTAGATACCCACATATGCTGGATTTCCTTTCACTCGGCGAAAGTAAATAATTATGAAATCTTCACAAACATTTGGAAAACAAAGGATATTTAAATTGTGCATGACATAAATGAACTATTTGAAACAGCTGTGTCTTGAGAGATGGATATAAAGCTTCTCCAAAAATGATGTTTTCATTTCCTTCCTCTCTAAATAATTTCCTCCACCAGGACGTTCTGTTGTTAAAAATCCATCTATGCACAGCTGGGGGAAATTGAGAGACAGTAGAAAGGCAGCTATTTGTGGCATGGACCCATGCCCCCTCCCCACCCTAAAAATCACATCATTTTTATATAGAGACTAAGTTACTCACATTTAGGCCACGTTCATCTCAATAGAAAGAGTTAATTTCTTTTCAATTAATGATCGAATCTATTTTGGTGAATGGTCAATGGAACCTAAATGCAACTGCCATGATCTGGATACAACTCAAGATGAATTAAGGTGTGACTATATTGGTCTTCTATGCCAGGGTCAGAGTGGTGGCTTGATGAGCATTTTGGTAATGCTGAAAGTTTGGGTTATTGCTGCTGCTGCTTTCCAGTATGAATTCATAGTGATATGGATAAGAAATAACAAAGTTTTAACCAGAGAGGAGTGGCTGATGAAGATGGTGGACTATGGTGAAATTGACTGGAAAAATCAGTGACCAAGAAGAGAAGATATTTAAGAAGAAGAGGAGGAGGAGGAGGAGGAGGAGGAGGAGGAGGAGGAGGAGGAGGAGTTTGGATTTGATATCCCGCCTTTCACTCCCTTTAAGGAGTCTCAAAGTGGCTAACATTCTCCTTTCCCTTCCTCCCCCACAACAAACACTCTGTGAGGTGAGTGGGGCTAAGAGACTTCAAAGAAGTGTGACTGGCCCAAGGTCACCCAGCAGCTGCATGTGGAGGAGCGGAGACGCGAACCCGGTTCCCCAGATTACGAGACTACCGCTCTTAACCACTACACCACACTGGCTCTCTCTTCCTAAGAAGGAATGGGAAAAATTTATAATGTATTTAAGAGAACACTGTAAACACTGGCATTAAAATACCAACTATAAAACTTTGGCAGGATTGGAGTAATACCTGTAACGTACAAAATACAATGGAAAATGGTTAATAATATTTCTAACAAATTGGAGAAAATAGGATAAACTGAAGGAAAAAGGGATTGACAATGGAAACCAGGGAAGGGCGGTGGGAAGTCAAGGGATTCTGAGGATCCTAAATGTGAAGGTTAATGATATGTTTAAATTGAAATTTGTTGTGTAAAATTTAATAAAAAATATTTAAGAAAGAAAGAAAGAAAGAGAATTGCCCCAAAGCTGCTGGATGAGAGTGTACAAGTGGCTGTGAAGTTAAGGATTCACATTTCATAATCTGAAGGTGAAGTAATGCCAGCTGCTCAAATCAACACAACAGAGTCAAAAGGGACATCAAATCACTTTGGAAAGCATGTCCATCTTTAATTAGAACTTTTGCACATTGCTTCAGTTTTTTGTGCAAGAAGGTTTTTTAAGAAACACCTAACAAACTGGGCTAAAATATATTTAACTAATGCTAAACTGTGCTTAATTAGAACTAAGTCCCATTGATTTTAGTGGAATTTATTTCCAGTTAAATAGCAGGGGGAACACAGCCCTAAAGAAGAAAGAAGTGCAAGAACCTAACTAATTGGTCATGAATATACGAAATTGAGAGATGGTACAAAATCTAGCGAACAGTCATACAGATGTGTATTGTGAGATCCTCTCTCATGTAAGCTTTTTGCAGTATGCACACAACATCATTGGCATTAAAAAGCGTGTTCTCCCTAACAGAGAGCACGTGTTGCGGTTGGGGGAACAGGCCACTGTGTCATGACTAGGCAAATTTGGTGGAACCCAAACCTGTAAAGGGTTAATTGGGTTGCTGGGGATTTTTGAGTGTTGCCAATTCGGAGGAGGGGTCAGAGGCTATAAATATAGGAGCCAGACGATGGGACGTCCTCTTGGCCGTTTTGCACCGGATCACCCGCCCCCCCTCCCTTTTATAGGGTGGTTCTTTGGTTCACTTGACCTTGCTATGCCTGTCATGGGGTCGTCCGCCTTGGTGCGGGGGCCTGGTAGGAATTTTGCCATTTGGCTGATTGGCTGTTGCCATTTGGTTTTTGCCTACTGCGTAGCAAATCGTCACAACTTGTAAGGTTGGCGGTTAGGCATTGGTTAAATTGGTTCTTGGAGGGGTAAGTGCCTATCCCTCCAAATGATGCGGAAAGGGAATTCCGTTAAAGGAATCCAGGGGCTTGCCATTCTTTCGTCCTTGTCCGTGGAGCCGGACTTGGGCCGTGCAAGCCCCACCGGAACATGAGGGTGAGAGGTGTGGGTCTGTGTCCCAGCTTCATTTCTCACCCAATACTTGTTTCCCACGCTGGCTTCCGGTGGTGTCCGGAAGGGACCAGCTCTGTCCTTGGGGGGCAAGGACAGATAGTCAAACCAATGCCTAAGCAACCACTCACATTTTTTGTATTTGAATAAAGTTGTGGCCAAAATTATGCCAAAAACCTTAAACAAAAATTGAAGTGTGAAGTGTGATTTTTTTGGGGGGTGGCACTGTGGGACTCAACACGCAATACCAGCTTGTATCTTTTCACTATGTAATTTGCTGGCCACAACAATTTTGCAATATCCCAATGAACTGTTTGCAGATTAAGGCTCTCCTGGCCAAATCTGGAAGTGCCCATTGTAACTCAATAGTTCACCACTAGATGCATTAAGAAAACCGTGTTTCCTCTGCTGTGCAGAAACCTATTTGGGATTTTGTAACACCATGCTTTCAGCAACTTCTCAAGAATTTACCCCATTTGAGACCCATTCAAGGAGCCCAGTTGTATATGAATCCAACTGTGCAAAGGAACACAGAAAGCTGCCTATGACATTCCCAGCACTACCAGGAAATGTTGGGTATTGCAGCTGGGGCCTTTTACATTCTCCACCACTGATGGAAAAGCCATATTTTGAAAAAGAAGGGACAAAATTGTCCTGTGTGTTATCCAAGAGAGGGACATCACTGTGACGGGTAAAAAGGTAATGGTAAAGGGACCCCTGACCATTAGGTCCAATCATGGCCGACTCTGGGGTTGCGGCGCTCATCTCGCTTTATTGGCCGAGGGACCCGGCGTACACCTTCCGGGTCATGTGGCCAGCATGACTAAGCCTCTTCTGGTGAACCAGAGCAGCGCACGGAAACACCGTTTACCTTCCCGCCACAGCGGTACCTATTTATCTACTTGCACTTTGATGTGCTTTCGAACTGCTAGGTTGGCAGGAGCAGGGACTGAGCAACAGGAGCTTACCCCATCACAGGGATTTGAACCACCGACCTTCTGATCAGCAAGACCTAGGCTCTGCCACCCGCGTCCCTCACTTTGACAGGTAACTAAGGACAATTCTTTATTTAGTGGAAGCTATGGAACAGGCTGGCCCAACACTGTTCGCAGCAGCCACAATGGCAGCACTTGATAATGATAAGTAAGAATTATGAAAAGAAATAAGCCAAGGCGTTGTTGCCTCTTTGGTATACTTGTATAGCAGTACTTAAAAGTTTGATTGCATTCCCTTAATGGTCCCTGGAGGACAAAAATCTGAAACATACAAGAACTGCACTTCAATGTGCACTTATGCCATGGAAATCAATGGAATTTTATTTGGAACAAACATAGCTAAATTCAGACTGTGCATGTCCTTAGTTTTCAAGACAGTCACATCCACCCAGACAACTTCCTGCTAACTCAGAGTCAAACTCCAGGCAGGTAGAGGCACAGACATTTGCTTCAAAACAAGAAGTTCACTCTTTTGGCCTGCCTATGTGTCAGAATCTCTCCAGACAGGGCCCTCTTGATCTTTTTCTTTTTGTGTGTTATAAGGAAAACTAATGAGGCCTTTTTGGTAGTGACTGCTGTCTTCTGATGCAGAGAGCTTCCTTGAGGGATTGGTTATTAGAATGCTAAAAGGAATGATTCTACCATGACAGTCTACTCAAATCCCCTGGAGGTGGAAGAGAAAATCCTATTAGCTCTTGGCTCATACCTTTGGAGACTTCAAAAGCCATCCTTTGATGTTCAAGCAAGGTCTTTGAAGTGACCAAGGGCACAAAATGAAGATAAAAGACTAGGAAGCATAGGATGCTGAATCCCATTATGTATTCCCCAAGTTACAGAAATATTGTGGTGATTTAGTATCTCAAAATGGCATACCGTTTTGCAAATAACGGCTTCTCTCTTGTCACAGGGGCCACATAATTACTGCAGAGTGCTTCAGGGTGTACAAGGTTGGAGTGATAACTGGGCTTTCTAGAAAGTCAAAGAAAACAAGCTGCAAAGTACTCCCACTAGTCTTTAAACAACACAATTGTATCAAATCATACCCATACAACCATACATTTACACATTCCAGTGCTTCAATCCTGTACGCACACCTACCCGGAAGGAAGTTCAACTGAATTTAATAGGACTTGCTTCCAAGTAGATATATGTACATAGCTTGGTTCTGATCATATAGAAGGCTGGTCTGGTTTGCACATCACATTAAACCATAGTTTAAAACAAACTGTGCATAAGCAGCGTGCTAATGCACGCTGCTCAAAAGTTCTCACACTGCTCCACTTCTGCAGACAGATACATCACAGAAAAAACAAGCCAGGCTCTGCTTATTGTCTCATCCAAACCCAAACTGGTGGTTTGTTTTCTCCAAACAAAGCACAAACAGTAACAAAGGTTTGCGTTTGGCTTACCACTCATGGATTGCTTGGGAGCAACAAATCATGGCCCAGGTTTGGGCAACATGACAAGCCAGGCTTGCTTGCTTTGCCTGCAGCACAACAGCAACAGGACTTTTGTGCAAGCAAACTGAGCCATCATGGCACAATTCACACACTTTGGAACCAATGGAATAGCAATGGGTGAAATGCAATGGCTACGGTTTGCATGAGTGCAAACACTTAAATCGTCATTTTATCAGCAGTGTCCCAGAATGATGGTGTTTGTATTATACCACTTGGAAAACAACACATTGCTGGCACTCAGATTTTGGATTGCGTTATGAGACTCTGTTAGATCACAGCAATCAGCATCCATATGTGTATTCCTGGTGCAACTTGCTCCATTTGAATCCCTTGCACATGTTGCTTTGTTTTGTTTTCCCCATATGGCTCACTGTTAGCTTTACCACCCATTTCATACACAGAGTAGACTTTGGCCATCATGAAACAAACGGCACTTGAAAACCAGTCAGAGACCCTTTAATAGATTCTGGCTAGTCCTACTAGAGAAAAGCTAGCAGCTGGTTAAATGCTTAACTCAACCATCTATTACTTACGTAATATGTGTCATCAAAAGCAATAACTGCATGGCGGAGAGTTGGACTAGATGACCCTCATAGTCCCTTCCAACTCTACAATTTGATGATTTGATTCAGAGCAAATATAAATAACAAGAATCTATACCTGCTCCAAGGGGAATACACTCCAGGTTTCAAGCATGGATGAGAAAACCAAGGGAAGAAGAAGATACATGGAGTATCAATCTTTAAAATAAAATACAAGGGAGAGATAGGGTAGGATGTGAAATGAGGTGGTATAGTTCTTCATGTTTTTTGCTGTCATAATTCCCACTGGTCCTTGTATTAGGCAAGGCCTGGTTCTGTGATACTCAAAGCAATCCAATGTTAAAGAATTAATGAATACACCATATATGTAAAATCAGCAAGGCAGTGGTTTTGAACCAGTGTGCCGTGGCACCTTGGGGTGCTGTGAATGATGGTCAGGGGTGTCGTGGGCAACACTGGCCTCAGTCCCTCTTTCCTTCCCTCCCTCCTCTGATGCCTTCTCACGTCTCTGCCTCCCAAAGGCTTGCACAGCTGTTTGTTGCAGCAGCCCTGCCTACAAGCTCCCCAGGTGAATGGTGCCTCTGGGGCTGGCCAGGGGGTGCTGGTTGCCAGGAGCTGATGCGGCCTCAGAGCAAGCAAGCAGGTGAAGTAGCCCAGACAGCCAGTCTGCCAGCCCTTGCTGTTTGGAACAAACAGACAAGTCCTAGGCCCCTGTGGGGCAGTGTGAGGAGGCACCTCTGGGGCAGCGGGGCAGCTCAGAGTCCAGGGGTGGCAGCAGCAGCTGCTCGGAGCACTCCCAAGGAGAGGGCAGAGGAAAGGAGGCTGAGGGAACACTCCACAAGGGAGGGCAATCAAAAAAGGTTGAAAACTTCTGCAGCAAGATATTGATCCAGAGGCAACTCACATACTGAGAGGGAAACAACCTTCTTTCATAACAATCTTTCTTCCACTTCTGATATTCAGTATCCATCCCTGGCAGTTGCCACTGCTGTTCTGATGATTGTTAGTTTGTTTACTTCTGCATGCATGCACACACCATAACATATGACTTTGATAGGAAACTCACCGCAGCACAGTGTTAGAAACTGAGATACGAAAGCTAGGAGCTAAATGGCACCTTGATCCTAGGTTATGGGTGCAACAACAGAATGTCTAGGCGTGTTTTTTTATAACAAGAATACAAAGCTGAAAATGAATGAACTACATCTAAATCATGTTAATTTTTCACATGATCTAGTCCTTCTCCTGCCTGCCCCCCTAATATTCTTAAGAGGGTCTCTTCTCCAGTCTTCAGAGAGTAGCTGGAAGTGGCGAGGCAGAAAAAGGTCCCTTTGCAGTTTTAGTCTGAAATCTTAGGTGCAGTACTGCACCCAGAGTTCAGAAACTGCTCGCACTAATGAAATTCCCTGTTGCAAAATGCGCCTAGAAACAATGGGAGTTTTGAATGTTGCCACAAAAATAGTGGCCACTTCTGCTACTCCTTGGTTGAGAGCAGCTGGTGCAGGCATCATTGCAACAGCAGTAGCAGTAGATGGCAAACTGGGGGTCAATTCTCCCTCATCCACATTTTCAAATCTGGCATCCATGCAAAAGCAAATTCCTTAGGAACACCCACAGAGCATGTCAGGGTACTTGTCTATCTACCTCAGGATTGTTTTCTTTGACTGGCAGAGTCAGGCAGAGGGCTTTTGTATTATTTGCTACCTGAACCTTTTCAACTGGAGGTGTCAGAAGGCATGAACATTATATATTTAAAGCACAACCCCCCTGCTCAAAATAAGAACCCTCACAGACCTACAGTTCCCAGCACCCTTGAGCTACAGCTCCCTTTTAATGTATGGAGTGTACACAGTCTCACCCTGTGACTTTTTCTATGCAAAGTATGTCTTGTACCACTGAGCTATGCGCACTTCCCCTTCTTTGCCAATTTCTTAGTGGTACAGAAACTGGAACCCTGAACATCCTGTACACATGGAAAGAGACAGGCTTGATTCTGTCTTCTTTTGACTAGCTCCTAAAAATGCCCCATTAGCTTCCAATTAGTAACAGCTCAGATTCTAAGGATCTGAGGTGCCTCCTGCATGAGATTTTCTAATTTTGCCAGCCTCCTAACCAGTACATGCATCACATAACTGAAACAGAATTAGCATTGAAAACAAAACCTGTGAGATCATCCAAATGCAGGATTGATATCACTGACAAGTTAAGCAGCCCTTGACGACAACTGTCAATTGTGTGTATAAACCACACAGCCTGCCCTTAATGATCACGGAAAGAGAAGCAGCCAATTTCTCTTTGAAGACCCAACACAACACAGAATGCCAAAATCACTTAACGAAAGTACGCCATTGTCCAAACAATCTGCAGAGTTATGGGGAGGGAAATAAAAATGAGGATCTGTTTCAAACGAGGGTTTTGGCAGTATATACCTCTTTAGACAAAGCATTCTGATATTTGTGATAATCTGCTAAAATGAAAATTCTCTGGGATCAAGTTGCTAGTTACATGTTTGCCTGGCAAGCCAGCAGGTGGTATTATCTCCTTTATATGCCCTTCTGGGCTTCGGATGAGGGTAATAAGATGAAATCCCATCAATAACTCTCGCATTTAATGCTGGCAGCAGGAATAGTTATAGCAACAGAATGGCAACACCCAGATGCACTGTTGCTGAACGGATTGATTACAAAAGGTTAGATGCTCTTGCAATGGAAAAAGCTAAAGAATTCCAGAAGTGACTCACATGGCAACCATTTAATAATAATAATAATAATAATAATAATAATAATAATAATAATAATTTTTTATTTGTACTGTTCCATCCCTGGCCGCAGCCAGGCTCAAGGCAGCTAACATCATAAAACTAACACAGTATACAAAGAACATAAAAACAGACAATCAATTAATTAAAATACACCTGGTTGCTTTTCATTGGTTTCTTAGACTAGTAACCCAAATGTCCTTGAAAGAAAAAGAAAGAAAGAATAGAATAACGGCGAACACTCTTCCCAAACTGTTGCTCTTGCAAGACAAAGCTTTTTACAAAGATGTGATATGGAGTTCCATCCCAAATGCAATACAATTTATATCCAAGGAAGCAATGAGTTCTTTCCCCTCCATCAAAGCATATTTCCTCATCCCGGTTTGAAGGCCAAAATCTTGTCTCTGTTTGTAACATACCTTGTAGACATTTACTTTGAGAAATAAAAGCCTCTTTGTTCACCAGCCTCTGTATCAATTCACATTTTCTGTCAGTGTTTTCCCCCTAGATTTTTGACTTGCATGGAACATTTTCCTGATTGAATGACCGGCCAAAGTACCCCTGAGTTCCTGCATATTACAGAAGATCCCAGAGCCCGATGGACCTCACCATCACCTGGGATGGACAAATTCATCAATTTCTATTTCTCAATTCTCCAGTTTTAAGTTAAGTTCTCAATATTTCCATGTTAGTTTATGGAGGAAAAGGCCCTGTGAAAATTCATAAGCATTTGTGTGTCTCTTAATGTACATATTTGTGTATGCAATTTTGCCTAATATACACATTTTTGCAAATCTATAGTGTATTTTTATGTATTATTTTCACTAATATATGCATTATAATGTACACTTTACCATAGTATGTGCATTTTTTACACACTACTTGGCTGGAGAAATGCAGTGAAAAATTCAAAGACGTGTGAATTTCAAAGGAAGGCTGTGCTTTGGTTCACATATTGTTTTGGCAAGTGTGAATCAGGTAGCTTCACCTCTAAACGTGAATCAAATTTCTTCCCCATCCCTACCACCACCTCGCTGGCACGGATGGTGCATGCCAAAACACACCCTGAAATCTCATGACTCTTTATGAAGGAGGGACTGTCGTTCAGGAGAATAACATATGTTCCACATGCAGGAGTTGTCAAGTTCTGCTCCAGCATCTCCAGCTAAAATGCTCAGGAAGAGGATGAAATAAGAGCCCTCTAGCTGCCCGTCGGACAGACAGAGTAGAAAACAGTGAGCTGGACAGTCAGACATGCTATTGGGCCATTTCTTATGTTCATGCTACATTGGGAGGAGTAAACAGTGGGAAACAAGCTGTGTTTCTGGGAAGGCCCATTCTGCTGCCCATTCCACCTCAATATCAGGTGCGGGGGGGGGGGGCAAAGTTGCAGCCAGACAGCAGAGAGAGGGGGGAACTCACATGACACTCTAGAGTAGGGCTGGCCCAAGACATCTTGGTCCTGAAGCAGCCCCCCAAATGGCACCCCCTCTCCCTGCCAGGGAAGGAGGGGTGAAGGAAGATCTACATCAAGAACACGGAGCATGTATAATAAATGTGTATAATAAATAAATAAATAAAATCTTAGAGGAATATATGGAAAAAGATATAAAATAAACTTTGTGATAAAATCAAGACAATAAAAAAGTGCAATGGAAGCTTTTTGCAGAAGACATTATTGGATAAGACATGATGTTGTATAAATATCTGGTACTTTTAATTGTTCTTTTTCTTTTCTTGTTACTTTTAAACTTCTTTTTGTACTTTTTGATGTGGAGAATTCTTGGTTTTTTTTTTCTTTTTTGTGCTTAACTTTGTTGTACTTACCTTTATTGTATGATTGTATTTTAAACCAATGAAGATGTATTTTTTTATTTAAAAAAGGAACATGGAGCAAGGGGGGGTCAAGATCAGCAGGATCTGCTGCCCTGGTGCCTCACCTTGCCTCTTGGGTAGACCGGACCTGCTCTGGAGTCAGACACATGTTTGGTGCATAGTGTGGGGTGGGGTGGGGTGGGCTGCCCTACTGAAGGACTGAGCAGCCACCTTCCACCCTCTTCTTCCCCTTCCAGCAGCACCCACCTTTCCTTCACCTTTCCTCTCAGTCTGATTTGATGGATGTTTGGGGGCTAAGTAGAAGGAATTGTTTGCTGAGCCACCTTGTTTTGTGGGGTGGCTTTTTTCACCTACTCCATGCTGGTGGTGGTACTAGATGGTTTACTGTGTTGTTAACTAGGTTGAGCAGTCTTAACTTTTGACAGTGAGGTGTGGAGTGATGAATGGCTGTGTTTTCAGCCTGGTGACTCCCTTTAGGCTCCTCTAAAGGTGACAGGCTGCCATCTCTGGGCTCTGGGATGCAATAAGGACCACCCTGGGGGCCAAACTGCTTCATCAGCCCTGGGACCCCGGGGGAAGGGGTGTGGAGCGACATAGGCCTTCCTACTTAACTTCATGGTACTGCCTGGGAATGGGATGCAGGTGGGACACAGTCATGCCTCAGGTCCCTGCAGGCAGGGGTTTTGGTTGCCCTAGTGGCTGCAGTTTGCATGGACGGGCAGAGACACCCCCCCAACCCCAGGCAACTCCCTAGTGGAATAATCACTCATGACAACATGCTATGGGATTAAAATTGGACACAACTTTATTAAAGATTCAGGTGTAGGGAGACCTTGGCTTAGGCATTGGGCGTTTATCCCTCCCAGTCCCCAGCCAGGGATCTGGGGAACATCAGGGCTATCCAAAATGTGTGGGGATTGGACTGACTCTGGAAAATGTATGTTTAAGCAGAGAGCCTGCCCCCCATTTCGCCGCAACGCAGGGGAGACCACTGACAACCTATCGGCGTACGGCCAATGACTCCCCTCAAAACAACCCCTTTAATGGGGAACCCTGGGATTGCTGCCACGGGGGGGGGGCATGGGTCACCACTTCACACACACACACACCCATATAGGGAAGATAGACTAAAGGATTCTGCCCAAGGCCTGAAACCACCAAAGTTGTGACGTTTTGCTACGGGAAAGGCAAAACCTGCCAATTCAGGGAAATTATTTCCTGGTCCTTTAAAAGCAGCCAATGGCATAGCAGCACCCGCATACCTGTGGAGAAGAGGTTAACCTGCAAATAAGGCATAACTGAGGGAGGGCAGGGTGGAAGAAGCTCTGGAGCCGACTGAGGACTCCCAGATAATTTCCACCCTCTATTGTGTGGGCAGGGCTGTCCCACCCTACCTGGCCAACTCCCCTGGCAATGCCCCACCCCACCCCCAGCCCCGCTGGGATTGGCTAACTGTCTGAGGTTAGGCAGGAACCGCCAGGTATCCAGCGTGGGAGGGGGCAAAGCCAGGTTGAATTTTAGGGAGCCGCATACGATCGGGGGGCTGCACATGACCCCGCAAAAACTGCCCATTTGATGTGGGCAGCGGTTATTACTTAAGGTCAAGGCTCACTCCAATACCAGTGGTGGTGTTTTTATTCTTCCGTAGGGATTTTATGGGTTTTTAATCTTCATTAAGTGTCCCTAGTTCAACCCAGCCTCTGTGTCTGTCTCTTTATTCGGCCATCAGGTCACAAACTCATCTGCCATTGCTGATTTTCTCATTGTACAACCTCTGGTAAGCTTCCAAGGATTCCTATGGTTCCCCAGACACAATTTGAAAACTATTGTTCTGCTGCTAAGTTGCCATGGAGAGGGCCTGTGAATGGGGCAGGCTTGCGGCAAGCTCATCTATTTTGTGTAATCATTGCTTTCTGGTGCATCTTTAAAGATGCGTTTAGCATCTTTTCTCAGCTGGTGGCTTACTATTGGGCTTGTTATTTGCTGAATGGAGACTCTGTGTCTGCTTCGGAGTTTTGCTTAAAGTGGAGTTTTGTTGGCGGTGCATGTTTTATAATGCTTATGTGTTTTTAAAAAAAAATATGTGTGATATTCTATGCTTTTGCTTTAACCGTAAGTTGCTCAGATGCATTTTGCATTAAGCAATGCCTATATATATATATATATATATATATATATATATATATATATATTGTTATTATGATTAAGCTTTAAGACTGTATAATCTTCTATTTCTTTCAGATGGAAATACCACTTTAAAAGGAGTCCACAAGGGTTTTCTGCTTC
The DNA here is from genome assembly GCF_964188305.1 of Podarcis bocagei. Lineage (NCBI taxonomy): Eukaryota > Metazoa > Chordata > Lepidosauria > Squamata > Lacertidae > Podarcis > Podarcis bocagei. The sequence continues at coordinate 33,995,400 of NC_138134.1, forward strand.
CTAATACATCCTGAATATGTGGACCTTGAAAACATTAGTGGAGAGACTTTCCAGGTCTTCAATGTGATGCTATGGGGCCACTGGAAGCATCTGTGGGTCACCACCATTCAACATCTACCATGTCATTATTGCCTGGTAATTATGTGCAGTAAAAGGGTGTCATAAATATGAATTGCTGTAATTATGCTGTTGGCCCTCGAATCAATAGCACTCATTGGCCAGTCATAAAATCACAATTGTGGCTTTAATGCACAATGACCAGCAGCTAAGCAATACCTGCTGATTCAACTTGCATCTCCCAGTCCTAATGATAGCCCCAGGTTTACTGTTCAACATACAAATGCACCTTTGCCATAGTTTTCTTTCTTCCCCTCCAGCTGCAGAAATAAATGTGCTCCCTTTACAAGACGTACCCTCAAAACGGTTACTTGTGTTGACATCTCACAGCTAGTACCTTCTTTATATGGCCAGCCTTTCCCTGACCCTTAAGCCTGGAGCCTGTTTTGTGTTTCTGAATCCTCTGAATCTCTGTTTTGGTCTCTTTTATGTGTTCCTATATTGCTGTTTTATCGGTTTTATGCTGTGTTTTTTGTTTTAATGTTTTAATGGTATATTGTCTGTTTTTTAGGCTGTACAAAGCTTAGAGTTTTTTGAAATGCTGGGTGGTATTCAACTAAGGTTCACTTAGAGTAGACCTACTGAAAAGAATGGACCTAACTTAGCCACGTTCATTAGTTTCAGCAGGTCTAATCTAAGTTGAATACCACAAATACTTTTAAACCGTTAAAATAAATTTCTGGAATGAGGGACAGAAAATGCACACCTATGGAATACTTTGCTGTGAATGAACATGAACACTGAATTGAACCAACTTCACTATTTAATCTGTACTATTTAATTTGAACCTCTTTAACCATACTGGTGTTTTATTAGAAGTATACTCTGCAACATGTTTTGACACAAAAATTAGTTCATCGGTAGTGGATTGATTCTGTTTTCTCAGTTGTTCTGCAATGCTACCACATTACAGTGGTACCTCGAGTTAAGTACTTAATTCGTTCCGGAGGTCCGTTCTTAACCTGAAACTGTTCTTAACCTGAAGCACCACTTTAGCTAATGGAGCCTCCTGCTGCTGCCGCACCGCCAGAGCACGATTTCTGTTCTCATCCTGAAGCAAAGTTCTTAACCTGAAGCACTCTTTCTGGGTTAGCAGAGTCTGTAACCTGAAGCGTATGTAACCTGAAGTGTATGTAACCGGAGGTACCACTGTATTACTGACCAGAGGGTCTAGATTGCAACGAAAGCAAGGAAAGGAAATAGGGGAGCCTCTGTAGCTCCATGAGCATTTTAAAGCCCCTCTTCATGAACCAGAGACAAGTGATAAGGATGACACTAGGTAGATAATAGTAGACGAAAGGCTTGACATCCTAAGGCAGCTTCCTATGTCGCCTATTATTACCTCTTGTCTTAAGTTGCTCTATATACACACGTTGGGCCACTTCAGATGCTCATCAAATTTGCAGCCAGCATGACCAGTGAGCATAGTGGCAGCAGGGGTCAAGGCCTTAACCCATGCAGCTCTGCAACCTCCACCTATGCCTTTAGCACCCCTCAGGCTGCCCCTTTAACATTGTCTCCTCTGCTTCCTACCATTTGATAGGACAGCTTCAACTCCCTTTCAACTGACTCTGGTTTTGCCATCATTTTATATTTAGTAGCTTACCTGTCAGGATGCTCATCTGTTTCTACTGCTGCTTTGTCTGGATGCAGTTCAAAATCCTCAGTCAGGTAGCCACGCCATGTTCATCTATAGAGTGTTGTTTTGTGAAGCGTCCTGGCATTCTGTAGTTTTAAATATACATCACTAAATTTCAAGGCTGCAACAATCGATGGTCCTGCACCACTCCATCAACATATTTGAAGGAAGCAATTGCTTCAGCTTAAAAAATGATGAAACCGACTGAATCCCGTAGGCCATGAGGCACATCCTAATGGAAGGCTTAGCATACATCAAAACCTCTCCTTGCCTTTGCTTGTTTGCTTGGAATCTACATTGCAAAGCAAGAGATTTCAAATGAGAAGGAAAGAAACCATTTCAAAAATCAATGTGGTTAGTCTATAAGCCCACTGTACTCTTAGTGCAGTCTGTAACTAAAGCTCGCACAAAAAAACTGAGGTAGAAAAGGCAAAAGCTTGCACAGATTGTTGATCATTTGCTAGAAAATTGCCCACTGGTATCACATGGTGTATGCATGTAAAGCTGAGGAGGGGTTTTCTGTTTCCAGTTTTGCAGGACAGAAAGAAAATAATTCAAAATACCTTTATGACAATCAGCTTGCTAAAATGTCTTGTTTTCATTCATTCACTCAGAGGGCTTTTTTTCAGCAGAAAATCGCCGGAACTGAGTTCCAGCACCTCTTTTTCTAGAAAAATAGCACTGCATTCACTCATTCATTCATTCAGGGGCACTATCCTACAAGGCAGTATACACAATAATTGCACCAGAGACATAACATGTAAAACTATCCATTTAAAATCTACATCACACCCACTTCAGCATGAGCAGTGGCATTTCATCAAGACACAGCAATTAATAAAATGCAGATTGAAATGTCAGCAGCCTTCAGACCCTTCGCCAACTGCAGGCGCTAGTGAGTGCCTCCCTTGAGTTCTGTAGCGCCGGAGCAAATGGCAAGGGAGCCAAGTGTTCTTCTCGCCAAGGAGGAGGGAATCAAGCACCCTGCAAGCTGCCCCTTCTCTGGCTGGTGGATGGGGCCCAGTGGGTCTTCTTCCTGAGAAGTAGCAGGTTCAGCCTCTTGGCGGTCCAGTGGCCTGCAGCTGAGGCCAGAATGTGCTTCCCTTCAGCTTTGCAGACTCAGGGCGGGAGAGAAAGTGTGTGTGTGTAAAAAGAAGGTTGCCTCCAATTTAAACCCTGTGCCCTACATATCAAAAGTTTTGGGAAAGCACGGCTCTAAGTTCAGCTATAGTAGAAAAAACATGAACTTGTTTGAAAACCTAAAGAAAGCGCTGATGATCAAGCTGCCTGCTTTTAATTTGTCACTGAAAACCACAGAGCATACAACATTTTGTTCATTAAAGAACAAATTCAACCCAGAATGGGTTATTTGTTAGACAAATGAAGAGCATCTTTTCCACTGCAGACCACTGCCGACTGTCATTTTTCCAGGGTAACAGCAACACATAAGATCAAAATCACTTTGCAATGCATTTGCTATGCTACAGAGAATATAGTATTGCAAATCAACTACCATAGTCAAGGTGATTAGTAATTCCAACTCCCTCGGGTTTATACGCCTTCCCAGTTTTCATTTTCGCTCTTTTGGGCCTGGCCCATTTAAGTTAATGGAAATCATTAATGGGCTTTGTTTCTGGCTTGGTCAAGTACACATGATGGTTCCAGAAGAAATTTATTTGGATTGTGCGACGATGCTCTCCGCTTGCAGGCAACTTTTTGTTGCCTCTTAATAGCAACAGCTGTGTTGATGGTTTTGCTTTTTGCAATACCCCTTGGCTTTCAAAGCAGGTGCCTTAGCACTACTACAAGTGCTCATGCACTTTGTATTATTTATTCCCTGAAAGCTTTTGCTCACAATAATTGTTGGATGCAAAGAACAGTTTCACACAGTTGTTGTTTTAATGTACACATTAATGATATGTCAAAACACTGAAAAAGACAATGCCTACTACCAATGACTTCACATGTAAATGAAATATGCAAGGCTTGCTGCTGTTGCTATGGCCAACCAAAACTCACTCAGATTAAAAATTCATCCATGTCAGGGAACTGCCATCAGCTCAGGGGGGAGAGGGGAAAAGCCAGATGTATTACAGAGAGCCCCCAAGATTGTGGGAAGGAGCACTTCCTCAGCGGAGGAAGGTAGCCACGCCTCTAGTGGAGAGGAGATGCAGGGCTCAGAGGAGGCAAGGCGGTGCCAGGACACCTTGCCTGAGCAAAGCAGAGAGGAGAGAGGTCCTCCGTTACCCACACCTTCCTTGCGCAGTAGACTTCCACGCAGAGAGGGGAGGCACAGACTAGGCGTCAAGAAACTACTTTGCTGGGGAAGGTTTAAGGACCACCCACTCTCAGATTCTGCCAGTGAATGAGCAAGACACGGAATAGAGGCGCCCTGCATTCTAAAGGGTTTTATCATCAATAAGAAAGCTTTAAAACAGTTTATTGAAGCATATCGCCTGATTGCTCTCGAGCAACCAACCGATACCTCTAACAATCCAGACTTCCAGGTTACTGCGGAATGGCAGCAAACGGTGAGCTCCGTGAACAGCTCACTCATCACAAGAGCTTTGGAGGAAGCACAATTTTTTTTATTTTGAGGGGTCCAAACAACTCTGACCAAGGAAGAACGGCAGAAAAAACTGATGAACTATGCCAAGATGGCAAAACTTACAGGAAGAATTAGAAACCAGGAAGAGGAAGTCTTTAATAAAGAATGGGGAAAGTTTATAATCTATTTGAAAAACTATTGTAAACAACTACACACATTGACAGAAAGCTTGTAGCAAAATTCTGAACTATGGAATGATAAAGGATTTATAGGAATAGAGTTATGAGAGAGATGCAGAGGGGGAAATCATTATATTACAATCCACAATGTGAGAGGGAGGACTCAAAAGGGATTATATGTTTGTGTTATTTCACTTGTATATGTAAAATAGAAAATGAAAAAATAAAAATTCAGACAACAGAATTTCAAAAACTGGTAAATAACCACCAAAAATCAGCACCCAGGACTCCAGGGTACTGGAAGGGTTCAGTTCTGATGCGTGCCCTAGTCTAGCATTGCAGGCAGGGCCAGGTAGATGGATCTAGCCGTCTTCTAATTTCCTACAATACCCCTGACATCACTGTAGGTCATTGTGGGACATTAAAAGAGTGGCTGGATCCAGTTGCCCAGTGCTGCTTAGAGGACTGCCTCTGCAGCCAGGTGAGGGCCCATTAGAAGGCACTTCACCTATGGCCCTCTCACACCTGAAGCCAGCCTTGCCAACATCTCCACGTTCCACAACATTAGTACTGATGCATGAATGAGACAACACTACCAAAGGGATACTCTCAGCTACCCAGACAGGCTCTTGAAAAGCTCTCTGGGATTCTGTTCCCATGATATTTCAGCATTTCCATTTGTTGTCTTCAAAAGCCATTTTTCTCTTTCCTACTTTATATGCATCTATCACCCAGTGAGGCATTTCCCTTAAAACTGGGCCTTATCTAGCCATCTCCCTTCTCTCGCTTTCAGCTGACAGTTTGGACAAGTAAATCTAAAAGGCAGAGTTACCAGTAACCTCAGGATCTGCCTTCTCATTTTTCAGACTAGCTGGATTCTTATTCTCATTTTAGCTTCGCAACATTTTAGATTTCTTTAAGTCACCATTGCCTTGACTTCAGTGGTAATGATCTAGCCTCTAAAGTGTGATCTATTCTCTCTAAAGTCTGACAGTTAGACGATTAAAAACCCACAAAGCTGGCATAGAAAAGGCATCTCTTTTTCCATAGTGCTGGCCCCAGAGCTCTGAAAATTTCTGAGGCGTTTGGCTTCCTGCAGATGTTTTAAGGTTCTACATAGAACAGCTTCAGGTTCCCTGAGGGGACAATGAATTTGTTACTAATTAACTGTATTAGAGCTCTGGTAGTATTCCTAAATAGAAAATAAAGACGAAAGGCTGGTTCCTACCTAAAGTTCGTTCGTTCTTTCTTTCTTTCTTTTTCTTTCTTTCTTTCAAACTAGATTACAAAATCTATTTGAATTTGCAGAAGTCGTCTCCTAGTGCTTCTTTCCCTCCAGTAAGGACGGTCAGCATTGCAATGGAGCAATGTGAAGCATTCCCTCCAAGAAACAAAATTATGCCATTTCCCCTGCCAGTGTGGTGTAGTAGTTGAGAGCGGTAGACTCGTAATCTGGTGAACCAGGTTCACATCTCTGCTCCTCCACATGCAGCTGCTGGGTGACCTTGGGCTAGTCACACTTCTCTGAAGTCTCTCAGCCCCACTCAGCTCACAGAGTGTTTGTTGTAGGGGAGGAAGGGAAAGGAGAATGTTAGTCCCTTTGAGACTCCTTCGGGTAGTGATAAAGCGGGATATCAAATCCAAACTCCTCCTCTTCTTCTTCCTCTTCTTCTTCCAATCTCTATTTCCATCTACCATTATTTCAAAGTGAGCCAGGGCTCCATCACATGACCTATGTATTGAGCATTAATCCTGGTCTGCTTGCACAACGCTTAGGTGGAGGCTAGGCTATCTTGATCTACTTTGCAGGGTCATCCCATTAACCATTTGTTCATCTTGTACTTTGCTGTACCTTTCCCAGTTCACTACCCTTGTGATAAAAAGTCAGTTGTTATTTTTAAGTGGCTTTGTTGCACTGGGGTGACAGATGGCTTTAATCCGCTTTAATCGTGTAAAGCTACATTTCTTGTATATCTTTAAATCCCTCCCACAAACTAGTAGCAGTCTGGAGACACCCCCAGAGATTAGAGCGTGGAGGGTTGTTGTTTTAACATAGGGCAGAGCTCCATCTGTTCTATGGAAGCCTCATATCAGAGAGAAGCAGGTTAGTGGTACCAATTGCCTTAACTCGCCTTCCCAGATCGCTCCTGAACTCTCTGGAACTCCTCTGTCTCTCTACAGCAGAGCTTTCCAAACTTTTTATGTTGGTGACACACTTTTTAGACATGCATCATTTCACGACACAGTTAATTCTTGTTTCACTAGCAAACCGGAGGTTAAACTACAGTGGTACCTCGGGTTAAGTACTTAATTTGTTCCGGAGTTCCGTACTTAACATGAAACTGTTCTTAACCTGAAGCACCACTTCAGCCAATGGGGCCTCCTGCTGCCGCCACACCTCCGGAGCCCGATTTCTGTTCTTATCCTGAAGCAAAGTTCTTAACCTGAAGCACTATTTCTGGCTTAGTGGAGTGTGTAACCTGAAGCGTATGTAACCTGAAGCGTATGTAATCCGAGGTACCACTGTAATTCTTTTCCAGCATTTGTGCGACACACCTACACACTGCAGCCGACACACTAACGTGTCGTGACACACAGTTTGGAAAGCTCTGCTCTACAGACTTCCTTCCTTTCAAATCCCTACTCCCATGGTGCCTGCTCCCACCCAATTTCTCAAATTCTCACAAAAACCCCATGTGGCTTAGGGGGTTATCTTTTCGGGCAGTGTAAGTGGTAATGTATAGCTTTAAGGGGGGGCACAGATCTACATAAAAGTAACCTATGCTAATTTATTCATATACAGTGGTACCTCAGAATACAAACACCTCAGGTTACAAACACTTCGGGTTACAGGCTCCACTAACCCAGAAGTAGTACCTTGGGTTAAGAACTCAGGATAAGAACAGAAATCATGCAGTGGCTGCGCAGCGGCAGCAGGAGGCCCCAATAGCTAAAGTGGTACCTCAGGTTAAGAACAGTTTCAGGTTAAGAACGGACCTCCAGAACGAATTAAGTTTATAACCAGAGGTACCACTGTAGATTAACATGTTAAAAGAATTTAAATAGAAGTGCATTTTACCATAGTGCAGGTATTGGAATCTTTGACCCTCCAGATGTTACCCTCCAACTACAACTCCCATCATCCTTGGCCATTGGGCATGCTTCCTAGGGCTGATGGGAGATGCAGTTCAGCAATATCTGGAGAGCCAAAGGTTCCTCACCCTTCCCATTGTGGCTAAGAAATACTGTGACCAGGTGACTTGAGCATCTGCTATCCAGGTGCTAAATGTGAACTAGGAACTGCAGGCATCTTCCTCTGGTTTTTAGCCTTTAAAACTGGTGTGGACTGGATAGTCCTTCAGATAAAAGACTCCCATAATACAAGTATTGAACTTTGGGAGATTCAGCACACACAAAAGGAAGCATTTCTTCACACAGTGCATAAACTATGGAATTTGCTACTGCAAGTTGTTGTGATGGCCACCAACTTGGACAACTTTAGGAAGATTATACAACCACACGGAGGATAAGTATATTATGGCTAGCATTGTTAGAAAAATCTTCGTTGTTTTTAAAATATATGTTTCTGTTGTGAGTCGTGGGATCAGGCAGAGCCAATGGAAGAAATTTACCGAACCGTATTTCATTATGAAATTCTATTTATATTTACTTACTGATTATCAACAACCTAAGCCACAATCTGTTTTGCTTCGAACTATTCCAGTACTGAAAGATGATGGCCTCACATATTACAGTTTGCATAGTATTCCTGGATCACTAACAAAATAAATCCAAATTGACAGGCCGGTAGGTTTGTAGGACAGTATTTATCTCTAGGTTGTCAGGAAAAGTAATTTCATTTCTTATGGTTCATTTCATTTATATTTTAGTGTATTAGCTGGATACATTATTGATCTTTGCTCCATCCAATTTTGGCTTCACCATAAAGACAAAAATTTGATCTGAAAAAAAAAGTCTTTTCTGGCTCATTGTCTAATAGAAATGCTGCTGATAGCTAGAGTATACAGAGCCTGAAGTAAAAGATAGCAATTATAGTGAACCTAAAATGGATCTCTCGAATGGGGGTTGGGGGAAGCAGTGCTTATATATTTGGTAGAAAATGGTGAAACTGAATATTATGACTTAAAGGTCCTGGCCCTTACTTTTGGCACAAACCTTTGCAACTGGATGTTTTCTTTTCCTGATACAGTCAAAGTTGCCTACATTTGATGTTGTTGTTGTTTAGTCGTTTAGTCATGTCCGACTCTTCGTGACCCCATGGACCAGAGCACGCCAGGCACTTCTGTCTTCCACTGCCTCCTGCAGTTTGGTCAAACTCATGCTGGTAGCTTCGAGAACACTGTCCAACCATCTCGTCCTCTGTCGTCCCCTTCTCCTTGTGCCCTCCATCTTTCCCAACATCAGGGTCTTTTCCAGGCAGTCTTCTCTTCTCATGAGGTGGCCAAAGTATTGGAGCCTCAGCTTCACAATCTGTCCTTCCAGTGAGCACTCAGGGCTGATTTCCTTAAGAATGGAGAGGTTTGATCTTCTTGCAGTCCGTGGGACTCTCAAGAGTCTCCTCCAGCACCAAAATTCAAAAGCATCAATTCTTTGGCGATCAGCCTTCTTGATGGTCCAGCTCTCACTTCCATACATCACTACTAGGAAAACCATGGCTTTAACTATACGGACCTTTGTTGGCAAGGTGATGTCTCTGCTTTTTAAGATGCTGTCTAGGTTTGCCATTGCTTTTCTCCCAAGGAGCAGGCGTCTTTTAATTTCGTGACTGCTGTCACCATCTGCAGTGATCATGGAGCCCAAAAAAGTAAAATCTCTCACTGCCTCCATTTCTTCCCCTTCTATTTGCCAGGAGGTGATGGGCCCAGTGGCCATGATCTTCGTTTTTTTAATGTTGAGCTTCAGACCATATTTTGTGCTCTCCTCTTTCACCCTCATTAAAGGGTTCTTTAATTCCTCCTCACTTTCTGCCATCAAGGTTGTGTCATCTGCATATCTGAGGTTGTTGATATTTCTTCCGGCGATCTTAATTCCGGCTTGGGATTCATCCAGCCCAGCCTTTCGCATGATGAATTCTGCATATAAGTTAAATAAGCAGGGAGACAATATACAGCCTTGCCATACTCCTTCCCCAATTTTGAACCAATCAGTTGTTCCATATCCAGTTCTAACTGTAGCTTCTTGTCCCACATAGAGATTTCTCAGGAGACAGATGAGGTGATCAGGCACTCCCTTTTCTTTAAGAACTTGCCATAGTTTGCTGTGGTCGACACAGTCAAAGGCTTTTGCATAGTCAATGAAGCAGAAGTAGATGTCTTTCTGGAACTCTCTAGCTTTCTCCATAATCCAGCACATGTCTGCAATTTGGTCTCTGGTTCCTCTGCCTATTCTAAATTCAGCTTGCACTTCTGGGAGTTCTCGGTCCACATACTGCTTGAGCCTTCTTTGTAGAATTTTAAGCATAACCTTGCTAGTGTGTGAAATGAGTGCAATTGTGCGGTAGTTGGAGCATTCTTTGGCACTTCCCTTCTTTGGGATTGGGATGTAGACTGATCTTCTCCAATCCTCTGGCCACTGCTGAGTTTTTCAAACTTGCTGGCATATTGAGTGTAGCACCTTAACAGCATCATCTTTTAAAATTTTAAATAGTTCAGCTGGAATACCATCACTTCCACTGGACTTGTTACTTGCAGTGCTTTCTAAGGCCCATTTGACTTCACACTCCAGGATGTCTGGCTCAAGGTCAGCAACCACACTACCTGGGGTGTACGAGCCATCCATATCTTTCTGGTATAATTCCTCTGTGTATTCTTTCCACCTCTTCTTGATGTCTTCTGCTTCTGTTAGGTCCTTACCACTTTTGTCCTTTATTATGGTAATCTTTGTACGAAATGTTCCATTCATATCTCCAATTTTCTTGAACAGATCTCTGGTTCTTCCCATTCTGTTGTTTTCCTCTATTTCTTTGCATTGCTCGTTTAAGAAGGCCTTCTTGTCTTTCCTTGCTATTTTTTGGAAATCTGCATTCAATTTCCTGTATCTTTCACTATCTCCCTCGCATTTTTCTTGCCTTCTCTCCCCCGCTATTTGTAAGGCCACGTTGGACAGCCACTTTGCTTTCTTGAAAATACCTTTTTCATTTCATTATAAATCATCTCCCAGAAAGCCTTAATCCTTGGACACGTCCACCAAAGGTGAAAGAATGTACCTTCAGTTTCTTTACATTTCCAACATTTATTATCGGGCAAATGATAGATTTTTGCAAGCTTGACTGGTGTCATGTACCACCTGTATATCATTTTCATAATATTCTCTCTTAAGGCATTACATGCCGTAAACTTCATACCAGTGGTCCATAACTGTTCCCAGTCAGCCATCATTATGTTATGTCCAACATCTTGTGCCCATTTAATCATAGCAGATTTCACCGTTTCATCCTGAGTATTCCATTTCAACAGCAAGTTATACATCTTTGACAAAATCTTGGTTTTGGGATCTAACAGTTCTGTTTCCAATTTTGATTTTTCCACCTGGAAGCCAATTTTCTTGTCCAAATTATATGCCTCCATTATCTGATAATAATGAAGCCAATCTCGCACTTTATTTTTTAGTTTTTCAAAACTCTGCAATTTAAATTTGTCTCCCTCTTGTTCCAAAATTTCCCAATATTTCGGCCATTTGGCCTCCATATTGAGCTTTTTCTGAGCCTTTGCTTCCATCGGTGAAAACCACCTTGGGGTTTTATTTTCAAGTAAGTCCTTATATCTTATCCAGACATTAAACAATGCTTTCCTGACAATATGATTTTTAAATGCTTTATGTGCTTTGACCTTATCATACCACAAATATGCATGCCATCCAAATACATTACTGAAACCTTCTAAATCCAAAATGTCTGTGTTTTCAAGAAGCAGCCATTCTTTCAGCCAGCAAAAAGCTGCTGATTCATAATAAAGTTTAAGGTCTGGCAGGGCAAATCCACCTCTTTCCTTTACGTCCGTTAGTATTTTAAATTTTATTCTAGGCTTCTTGCCCTGCCAGACAAATCTAGAAATATCTCTCTGCCACTTCTTGAAACAATCCATTTTATCCAAAATTTGCAATGTTTGAAACAGAAACAACATTCTAGGCAATACATTCATTTTTATCGCAGCAATGCGGCCTAGCAGTGAAAGCTTCAAATTTGACCAAATTTCTAAATCTTTTTTCACTTCAGTCCAGCATTTTTCATAATTGTCTTTAAATAGATTCCCATTTTTAGCTGTCATGTTAATCCCCAGGTATTTCACTTTCCTAACCACTGTTAAGCCTGTCTCGTTCTGAAACCCCTCTCTCTCAATCGCTGTTAAATTTTTCTCTAAAACCTTTGTTTTTAACTTATTCAGTTTAAATCCTGCAACCTGACCAAATTCTTGAATCAGTTCCAAAACTCTTTTAGTACTAGATTCTGGCTCCTGTAATGTCAATACTACGTCATCTGCAAATGCTCTCAATTTGTACTGTTTAGCTCCGACTTGTATACCTTTAACCAATTGGTCCCTTCTAATCATATTCAGCAGGACCCCCAGGACCGATATAAAAAGCAATGGGGAGATTGGGCAACCTTGTCGTGTCCCTTTTTCTATCTTAAATTCCTCCGTCACCACGTTATTAACAATTAATTTAGCCTTTTGTTCTGAGTAAATTGCACTTATACCATTTCCAAAACCTTGACCTACCCCCATCCCCTGTAGGTTCTTCTGACCAGCTTGTTCTCTTGGCAGAACTCTATTAGCCTTTGCCCTGCTTCGTTTTGATCTCCAAGGCCAAACTTGCCAGTTGTTCCTTTTATCTCTTGATTCCCTACTTTAGCATTCCAATCCCCTATAATGAGAAGAACATCCTTCTTTGGTGTCACTTCTATAAGGTCTTGTAAGTCTTCATAGAATTGGTCGATTTCAGTTTCTTCAGCACATGTACCGTATTTTTCGCTCTATAACACGCATCTGACCATAACACGCATGTAGTTTTTAGAGGAGGAAAACGAGGAAAAAATATTCTAAATGAAACAGTGGATGTATGATTTTTATGGTTCATGCTGTGGCCACAGACATGTGATCTGACAGTGAGTTTGGGGTAGCCCAATGCAAAAATCCTGAGGATCCATGTGGATCCGTGCTTTGTAACCACGTTTTAAGTGGGGAGGGAAGGAAAAGAACTCAAGGGACAAGGAGCTTTTCCGCGGGGAGGAGGGAGGGAAAGAGCACTGTTGCTTTAAAGGTATACTTAAGGTATTTGCCCTGTGCCTGGGGTTTTTTTCCATTTAACAGTTTGCAGCCTTTTCCTTCCGCTCCTTGTTTTGAGGCGGAATAGATTTGAGCAAGTGAGGAGGACTTGGATTGCAGGGGATTCGCCATAGAATGGAGCACAAAAAAGCGGTAGGGGCACTAGGACCCAGACATTGCTCAAATCTATCCTGCCTGAAAACAAGCTGCTCCATCCCAGCCGATCAGCTGAGAAGACGCAGGGGATTTGCGAAGTTTTCCCCTCTCCCTCATGCCCTCCCCAGCCTTTTTTTTTACTTCCTGGTTTTCACTGCGCTGGCTCAGAGCTCGAGGTTGGTTTTATTTTGCTGCTGGTTGCTTAAATTTTATCTTTCCTGCCGTCTCTCTGCAGCCTCATTGCTCTGTTTAGAGAGCGCGCAGACCTTTGCTAGCGTCTCTCCCTCCCGTGTAAGCGGCTCCTGCCGGCTTTGCTGCTATGACTCTCCTTCCCTCCCTCCTTCCTGGCTCCAGGTCGCTTTAAAGAAAGCAAAGTGAGAGCCTCGTAGAGCGTGTAAGTGGCTCCCGCTTTGCCTGACTGACGGCAGCCATGGCTCTGATCCATGCATTCGCTCCTTAACACGCACAGGCATTTTCCCTTACTTTCTCGGAGCAAAAAAGTGCGTGTTTTGGAGCGAAATTTACGGTAGTTGGTGCATAAACTTGTGATGTTAAAAGGTCTGCCTTGGATTCGTATCGAGATCATTCTATCATTTTTGAGATTGCATCCCAGTACAGCTTTCACCACTCTTTTGTTGACTATGAGGGCCACTCCATTTCTTTTATGGGTTTCTTGTCCACAGTAGTAGATATGACAGTCATCCGAACTGAATTCGCCCATTCCCATCCATTTTAGTTCACTGATGCCCAGGATGTCAATATTTATTCTTGCCATCTCATTTTTGACCACATCCAACTTACCCAGGTTCATGGTTCTCACATTCCAGGTTCCTATGCAATATTTTTCTTTACAGCATTGGACTTTCCTTTCGCTTCCATTCATATCCGCAACTGAGCATCCTTTCGGCTTTGGCCCAGCCGCTTCATCAGCTCTGGATCTACTTGTACTTGTCCTCTGCTCTTCCCCAGTAGCATGTTGGCCACCTTCCGACCTGAGGGGCTCATCTTCCAGCGTCATAACTTTTATATGCCTGTTGTCTTTGTCCATGAAGTTTTCTTGGCAGGGATACTGGAGTGGCTTGCCGGTTCCTCCTCCAGGTGGATCACGTTTGGTCAAAACTCTCCACTATGACCTGTTCATCTTGGGTGCCCTGCTCGGCATAGTTCATAGCTTCTCTGAGTTCTTCAAGCCCCTTCGCCACAGCAAGGCAGTGATCCATGAAGGGGCCTACATTTGATATAAAATGTCAAATATGACTGAACCAGTCACGCAAAGGAATGCTCATCATCTCTGTAGTAATGCTGTGAAGGTTTCAGCCGCACCATGAAGACTGGAGGTGAAATGAAAAGAGGACAAGCTGCAGCAATTCTATTTGCAATCTCAAAACTAAGAGAGACAATTGATTACCCTGGCATTTCCTGAAAGTTTGCAGCTCATAGCAATAATCCAAAGAAACATGTGTCCTTTGCTTCTCTAAACAGAATCCTGTATGCAAAAACACGGAGAATTTCAGAAACCAGTTTGTGGTATTTATTTACTTTATAATAATAATAATAAATGTAATTTATATTTATGTTTCTATTCCATCTTTCCCCCAGGGAGATCAAAGTGACATACATAGTTCTCTCTCCCCACCATTTGGTCCTCACAACAACCCTGGGAGGTAGGTTAGGTTGCAAGATGATGGCGCAAAGTCTCCAAGTCAGCTTCATGGCCAAAGGGGGATTTGAATCCCAGGAACTGAAGTCCTAGTCCAGGACTATAACCACTATACCACACTGCCTGTCACGTTGCATAATGGGGGAAGTCCCACTGGATGCACAGAAGCCCTTGAGCATGTCAAAAGTTAGTGTCTGGATTGTGACCCATGTGCTCTACAAGCTAGAACAGTGTTTTGCTTTTCACTCCAAAAAATATAACTTCTGTTCTATCCACTAACCATTTTCTAGAAATCACCTCTCAAAGCCTTTGCCATGACAAACTGATCAGTTAAAACACAAATTAGAGAGAAGCAAACGGAAGAATCGAGGGCAGGTCGACACAACACAATCATTACCAAATGCTGCTGCCTTTTCAGCTTGCTGTAAGTTTTTGAGTGGTTTGTTACATTTATTATTATTTAATATATTTGTATACCGCTTAAAACAAAACAACAAATGCAACATTATATATATATATATCAATGAAACTGAGAAACTACAGTATGAGCAATGACAATGTTAAGTGCTCAAAGGAGACTATGAAAAAGGACATACTTTAGTGTAAATGCTCTCTAGACAAATAGCTCAATATGTGGTGAAATGTTCCTGACTGTAGCTCTTTATATTGCATATGAGGTATCGTACAACTGATGGCTCCTCCTGGGTGGGTGGAATCATTTATATGAAAAACTAGTGCGTCACATTACCCGAAAATTACTAACTTTGTTTCTCTGACAAATTCAATGGGTGATGAGTTCAGTTGGCCTTCAAAAATCACTTTAAAACCCTTCCAATTTGTGCTAAATTTTAGTTACCATGGTTGCAAAAATGATCCCATGCGCATTTAATTGGAACATAAGAACAACTAGCGGGATCAGGCCAACCAGTTTCTCATTTGAAACTCACAAGCAGAACCTGAACGCAAGAGCACTCTGCCCATCTGGGATGCCCAGAAATTGGTATTTCAGGTGCCTATCACCTCTAATAGTGGTGGTAAAACATAGCCATCATGGCTAGTAGAATAGAATATAATCACAGAGTTGAAAAAGACCATGAGAGTCATCTAGTCCAACTCCCTGCAATGCAGGAATCTTTTGCCCAATGTAGGACTCGAACGCACGACCCTGAGATTAAGCATCTCGTGCTCAACCGACTTAAGCAACTTTCCTATTAGGTTTAGGTAACAGTATCCAGTGGGCTTAATCATCTACAAAGCTGATAAAGTTATTTTAAGTGTTATACTTAATCATAAACCAAGCTGCATTTTAGCAGAGGCTCTTTCCAAGAGCCCAGAGAATTGCAACCCCCTGTTGAAATTAGGCTTGGAAGATGCCATCTTTAGTCAAGAAGAGGCTTGTTTTCAAGCCTAATCATAGGGCGGGACCATCTCTCCTCACATGAACTGACCCAGACCCCGCAATCCTCATCCGAGGCTCTGCTTCATAGGCCTCCTCCATGAGAGGTCCAGAGGGTGGCAGCCTGAGAACAGGTGTTTTCTACAGTGGCTTCCCATTTGTTGAACGCTCTCCCAGGGAGGTTCGTCATTATACATCCTCTCTAACAAGCCTTTGGCTGATTGATACAGCATTTTAAAAGTGCGGGGTGTTTTTTTTGGGGGGGGGGGTTGTTTTGATTTGATTGGTTTTTGTTCTCTTTATTTTCTTCTTTTATCCTGTATTTTTATCATGTGAACTGCCCTAAGATCTTCAGGGTGCTATATAAACTGAATGAATGAATTTATGATTCACTGCATTTATATCCTACCTTTCTCTCCAAGGAGCTGAGGGTAGTGTACATGGTTCTCCTCCTCACTGAAACCCCACTGCAACATGTGCTTAGGCCGAGAGGCAGTGACTGGCCCAAGGTCATCCAGTGAGGTTGAAGGCTGAGAGGGTTTTGAACGCTGGTCTCCCAGTCCTAGTCGTATTTCAGGGAGAGTGGAAAGTTGCAGCATCATGTGGTGCCCAGCAACAGTTCTGCTGGTTTGCAAATGAGCCCACAGACCCAAAAAGAGTGGCAACCCTACTTTATTTTGATTTTGTATTGAGTGTTGGTCTGTACTTCCAAATGAGCTGACTTAAACATTTAAAATCGAGCACTTATATTTAAAATCGAGCATTTATATAATAATCACTCAGATGGTATCATAGTTCATAGGATTTTATTTTTTTAAAAAAAAATAATCTAGCTCAGAAATCGAGCAAGCATTTCTATGAGGCATGTATGAAGGCTAAGCATTTATGCATTCTGAAAACAAGTAGCAGACATCTATCAAGAAAATAACTGGAGGTAGTTAATGGAAATGCCAGAGATATTTTTTCTCTTCCTGGAAATATCAAGAAAATCATTGCTTTTTTTAAAAAAAGATTGTAAGTTAACATACTATCTTTCAGGGCTGCAAAAAAATATTATGTGTCAGGTGTGTGAAAATATTAAAATGTACTGGGATTATTTATTTAATTAACCTTCCTCATCTTGGATAAAATGGTTAAAGGAAGTTTAGTACGCACTCAGAACTGAGATAAAATAGCAGCCCTTTATTGTTTCCCTGAAGAAATAGGACACAGATTACTGAATTTCAGCATGGAAAAATATTTCCATTATTGCAAATGGGCCACGATGTACAAAGTCTATGGAAATTTAACACAACACGTCTAAATTTTAAAATTAAAAAAAATAGCGTCATTAGACCCTCAAGTCACAGGACCACTCGCTGTTCTCTTGCACACACCTCGAAAGGCGAAAACAGCTTTTTCGCAGGTGGCTCTCATATGCTGTGCTGCACAGCAGAACCGCTAAAAGAGAACCCAATGAACAGCTAAAGATGACCATACACATGTTTCTCCTATTAAAGAACACCAGCTGGGTGCTGAGCGTTGCCTAGCACACGGCTCCGATACTGAATAAATGCTTAGTAGCACCAGCAGTCACATGACTCCAGGACTCTTGACTTTATAAAGCTATAACACTTGTTCTCTTACCATCTATCACTTCCTTGCTGATGTCAAAGCAAGCCTTACATATGCACACATTTGTGAAGGCAATCTAACAATATCACATTCTATATACTCTGTATTTTGTTATTTCGCTAACTGCTAATGGCTCCTGACTGGAGTTAACCCTTCCAATGAAATTCAGCCTGGTAATAGCTCAGGCGGGACTCATTCCTTCCCATTTCACAAACTGCCTGCAGTGAAGCAATTACTATCAAATGGAATAAGCTGACACAATTCTGCTTGGAACTTGTCTTTTTACACACACACACACACACACACACACACACACACACTTCCAAACTAAGGTGCATAGGCGACATCTAGCGGTCCAAGGGAACAAATAATTAGACCACAAATGGACCATCAGACACGATGCAAAATTACATTACTTATTTTAAGGTTAAGCAAGAGTGCAAAAACAGAGCATAGGAAGGCAACCTGAAATCTCCTGCAGAATTAGGTCACATACTATATGCCTTTAAAAGAACAGAAACGAAAACCGTTTTCGTATCACAGGACTTGACTGAGAGCCTGCTGGCACAGCACTGAAATTAAATCCTAAAAACTGCCTTGGGTAAAGTCTTGGCACATAATCCCTTTGAAAATTGGCAATTTTCTTTTCTCCCCACCCCCCACCCCCCAATCACTTTGGAACAAAAACTGAGGTGATAAAAATGCTTAATTCAAGTGAACACACATAAATACATATGGTAGGAATGCCAGCTTTTTAACCTTTCATGCTCCACTCATTCTAAATGTTGAAACATTTAATAGCTCTCCCTTTGGGTTTTAGAGTGATCAAGCTAACTGGATATCTGTTTTAAAGCGTACTGTACAGGTATTTTTTTAAACGTGTAAGGGAATTCAATTAAATAAAACACATTGCAAGCATCTTATAAAATGTATACTGTGACAAAACATTACACCATCTGTTCTCGGGAAGCCAATAACGCTTATCTAGGCTGTTTGGGGACTGGGTGTGGTTCGACAATAGTGAAAGGCAGCACTCTGCACGTGCTCAACAGCATACGAGTAGCATACACCTTTTATTTTGGGCCCGGGTGTGCTTTAGCGACAGTGAGTGAAAGGTAGCACTCTGCACATGTTCAACAGCATGTCGGCGTACATTGATTCTTGCTAGTGAGCTTTAAGCAGCCGAAAGGAAAACTTTCCTTTTCCTGGTCCAGATCCAACTCTGCTGTTAATGTTCGGTGTGTTTTTTAGCGTGGTGTTAAATTTTAATTGGAAAGTATACAGAATGTGTGTAGGGGTTTTTTTTTAAATGAAGTCAAAGGGAGGAGCGGCTTCCTTCCCACCCACCCGCATTATTTGAGTTGGGGATATGTTGACGCTTCTTCGCGCCCATATCAAGGTCGGCTCCCTGGAAGCGAGCTTGCGCGCGTGCATGCCCAGAAGGGGAGCCAGGGACAAGGCCAGACAAGCGGCTTCTCGGCGTTGCAGGCCGCAGTTGGCGACGGAGAGGCGGGCCCCGAAAAGCCCGGCGGCGGCGGCGCGGCGGCTCCTTCGTCCGCGCGCCAGGGCCCGGTTGGCAGCGGCGAGCATTGGCGGCGAAGGTTAGTATGGCGCCGGGCCGGGCGACTCGGCCGCGCTCCGCCGCTGCGCTTTGCCGGAGCTCCAGCTCTCCCTGCCGGCTGCACAACCGCGGAGCTGGCAGCCCCCTCTCGGGCCGAGCAGCAGCACATTGGAGAGCGAGGCTGGCGAGCGGACGCCCCTTGCGCGTCACGCAGATCCCAGACTTGCGGGATCCCGGACGCTTTGCAGCAGCGGCTGTTGGCGTTCTTGTTGCTGCTGCTAAACTAGCGCGGGGAAGCAAGCCAGCGCTGACGTTTCAACCTCTCCGCCGCCGTCTGTCAAGCTTCTGTTTACCCCTTGTGGGAATGCGACGGCGCGCGCTCTGCGCATGTTCAGAGAAGCTCTTTTTAATCACGTGGACCATGCTTTCCGGGAGGGGATCCTGCCTCAGAGTCGGCACAGGGAGGAGGGGAAATGGTTAGAATGGGAAAGGAATGGGCAACCGCGCCAAGGGAAAGTGGTGCACGTCAAGGGTCGTGGGTGTCTGGAGAAGGTCCCTTCTTAATAGCAGAGCATGCTTCTTCAGCTAAAAAGGATCAGATAGCAGCTAATACCAAAAGGCCCTCTTCGAGAGCCTCTGGAACAGTGGTTCCCAACCTTTTTATGGTCATGCCCCACCTAGGTAAAGGTAAACGGACCCCTGGCCGTTAGGTCCAGTCGTGGCTGACTCTGGGGTTGCGGCGCTCATCTCGCTTTATTGGCCAAGGGAGCCGGCATACAGCTTCCGGGTCATGTGGCCAGCATGACTAAGCCGCTTCTAGCAAACCAGAACAGCACATAGAAACACAATTTACCTTCCTGCTGGAGCAATACATATTTATCTACTTGCACTTTGACGTGCTTTCGAACTGCTAGGTTAGCAGGAGCAGGGACTGAGCAATGGGAGCTCACCCCATCACGGGGATTTGAACCGCCGACCATCTGATCGGCAAGTCTTAGGCTCTGTGGTTTAACCCACAGTGCCACCCGCGTCCCTTATGCCCCACCTAAGCACTAAGCATCTCTAAAATCCTGCTGCCCTGCACCTGTGACATATAATATATATATATATATTTTTAAAGCAAACTCCTATTCATGTGGAGGAAGCCTAGAAGACCATTAATTTGGTCTAAACGTTCTCGAATTGCCCCCCCCCCTAAAAATCAAATTGCCCCCCCTGGGGGCAACCACAGCTCTAGAAAGTGCAAGGTGGAACAGAGTCCTGCTGGGATGTTTTCTGCCCTCAAAATCCAAACTTATAGCCAAGCAACCCTGTGTGCCCCACAGTCATATTTACAGAGGCTTCTTGAAGTCTTTCTGCTTGCCCATCACAGGTGCGGATGCTACAGCCAGTCACAAACATCAGTATGACGAACAGGTACCAGTCTTCACAATGCGGGGTACATAGGAATACTGGAGTCTCGTACACCTGCCAGTAACCTGTAGTTATGCTGCTCTTAGAGCCTTCTAGACAGGTGTTTATTGTGGGGTGGTGCCCCTCATCGGTTTCAGACACCACATAATGTTGACATAAAAATGGCAGCCTGTATTTTTCCCTTAATCCAGATTTACCTTTTCTGGAAAAGCCCACTACCGTTAAAAAAGAAGAAGAAGCTATTGCTAACACCCCGTTTGCAATAGTAAGCCTCTGCCTGGAAGCATTCCTGGTCTCTCCACGCGTATCTACTACTACAGGGATCAAGGAATCGTAGTCTAAAATGGGTGTACCTAGCGGTTGGTTAGGTTGGCCCCCACCAAGGATGTTAAAATCGCACCTCTCTACTCTGGCTCTGTCACAGCAGCCCTGTGGGGCCCCCTCTCCAGTCAGATGGCGCTACTAGCTCCTTGCCAAGGTTGCAAAGGAGCCTAGGTACACCTGTGGTCTAAACTACCAAAGTAGGGATACTTTGGAGGGACTTCCTCACTATACATGCACCAGGTTTAAACCTCTAGGAAACAAGAAGCTGCATGCCTTCAAACTGATCAGTAGATTTCCAGTACTCAACTACTTGGAACAGTGTTTTTTTCAAGTGTCAGTATCAGTCTTGTGAATACATTCCCTTTCTCTCCTGCTTGTTCTGTGTGAACACAGTTGTTGTTGTTTTCCATGCCAGCTTCCCACACAAACCTGTTTGTCAACTCTAAATAGGAAGGATGCAAAATTAGATAATAGTCCTTCTGTATGGTAACAAGTCTTGGATTATTGTGGGTGGAGGTGGGGATACTCTCTTTGCAGCAGGGAAATCGTTGCTATATGGAAGATCATTTGCTGCTGCAGTGAATAATGAAATGAGGATTTTAATTCCCGCCCCTCAACATAAATACGTAGAATAATTTTTATGTACAAAGGAAAAATGTTCAGCAAGGAGATGGAGCATAAAGAACTACTTCCATAAAATTGTTTGCAATTTGTAAAGCAGATAGTAGAACATAACTGTGTTTTCTCAGCTGATACAGACTTATTTTCTATGAATTCAATAGAAGAGACCGCTCAGCATCCAAGCACTTTTGAATCTTTTGATTCTCTCAGCACATGCATGCACACGGATTCATTGTTACATTTTAACTAAATGGATCCTGGTTTATTTTTACAAAAGGGAAGCTTCAAACATTAGGTTAAGTATTTTTTTGCTAGAATATGTGGTTGTGTTGAAGGTAGAAAGAGCCAGGAAATTGGGAGGGGAAATCAGTTTGGCTGCAGTTCTGTGCACACCTGGAACTTACTCCCATTGAACTTTGTAGGACAGACTTCTGAGTAGACAGGCATAACACTGTTTGAAAACATTTTGAAAGACTGTTTTCTGTTGTTCTTTCTCGAGACAGGATCTTTTCTTCCGGTCTGATGTGCTGAGACATTCCCATGACTGCTTGCAGTGTGGATATATACAGCTAAAGAAACAAAGGCGGGTTCTTGTAAAGATTGCACAGTTGTCATGCCTCTAAGACTGTTTTATCTTTGTTTCTGCCTAGAAGTAACGGGGGAAATGAAGGTCGCAGTTATCCCTCAACTGCTTTCAGATGGATAAAATAGAAAGAAGCAGAACATGCAGTTTCTATCACCTGTCCTCTACCTTCTCAATTCACTGATAAAACTCTGATTTACTTAACTGAGATCTGGTTCATGTAAGAGATCTGAGCATGCAGCAAATTCAAAGCCAATTACTTCTGACTTTGTGGGAAAGCTTCCATTTAATTACAGCCGGATCAATTCTCAGTGTTTGATGAAGCGAACAGACAAAAATATCAGTCGCGTGTTGAAAAATTGATCTAACCGCAAGAGAAAAGCAATTGGACAATGACTCTGTTGCACAGCCAATTAAAGTGTAGTTTGACTTTTCTGTGTGCTGATAACCAATTTGGGGGTTGTGTGGCTCATCTTTAAGACACTGACCGAGTAGTGGTGTTTGTGAACTGATTAGACTTTTGAAGAATTAACCATAGAAAGAGGAGAAAATATCATACTAATCAGTGCAATACTACCAAGTAATATGCCACCCTATTTATCCCTCATGCGGAAGGAAACTTTGATATTGAAAACACGCCCATCTGTTTACCAGCAATTCAGGGGATTTGAGAGATCTATTGTCTTAGCGTAGCTTCAGATGTTTGGGGGCAGGAAATGGGAGAGTCATAGATGCATCATGTAGGTTCAGCTTTGGACATTCTAAACAAGCATGAGAAAGGAAGGCAAAACCTTTGCTTTTTAAGAACGTTCAAATTAGCCACTCTTAAACCAACCTTTCCTTTGTGTAGTATTGTAGCTGATTTTTGCTAATTTTATATAACATTGCTTTACTCTTATGTGTTTCCAATGCAGCTGAGCACAAAGGGCAAGATCCAGCTCACGTCAAGCACCTTTAAGACACATCTCCTTCAATTGGAGTGTATTGGTATGTTTATGCTATGACATCTACTCTTTCTCTTATCAGTACGAGCCACATAGTGGCATGAGAATATTTAGGAATTTTGAATAAACAGAACTAAGCTAAAGATCTATTACCTGTATGGCTTCCCCCTTTTTCTTTCGTAGTCAGGCAAACCTCCATAAGCAAAGCTAATCAGATCAGCTTATACAGAAATAATGCATTACATATCAATGTCCCACTGGCAAAACTAGTGCCATAGATTTTGTCAGTGCTCTTTTAGAGTGTTTATAGTGATGTTTTTAAATAGCATAATAAAAAAACTGTTTCTTTTTATTGCTTTGTATTTTAACCATTGTCCAGTTTATCTGGAGGCCAAGTCCAGTGCTTGACGATTTAGGCATGAATTACTCACGATTCATTACTGCAGTCAGTGCTGCAAGAACAGCATCTCCGATAAGGCTCCTCAGTAAGTACATACTTTGTCACTCGAACCAGAACCTCTGATTTTCCTTAGGTTGTTCATATGATTTTGTGGTAGGTAGCCCTATAGGTGTAGAAAGCAAGAGCCCAGCTAAGTTGACCTCCTTGCCACTTTATGTGGGCAGCATATAAATGAGCTCACTAAACTATCAGCCTATGTGGTTTGACACCACATGTATGCAGAGCAATAACAGAAGGGCCAACACAGGCACCCTTATGCCCCAAACAATGCTCTAAGCCAGCCTTTACCAACCTGGGGGCCCTGCAGGTATCCAACTCCAACTCCCATCAGCCCCAGCCAGTACTGGGAGTTGTAGTCCAAAACAGCTGGGAGGGCCCCAGGTTGGGAAAGCCTGCCCTGAGCTATCAAAGGATCATTTTACAGTGTTGGAAGAGACCTGGTCCAACCCACTACTCAGTGCAGGTTCTGCAACACAGGACGCAACTACAGCATTCCTATGACCATCCAACCACTGCTTAGCACCCCCAGCAAGGAGCCCATTACTTCCTCTGTCCCGCTGTCGTATGGCTTTTATCTTTAGGAAGTCTGCCTCTGTATACAGTGGTTCCCTGGGTTACAGACACTTCAGGTTACAGACTCTGCTAACCCAGAAATAGTACCTCGGGTTAAGAACTTTGCTTCAGGATGAGAACAGAAATCGCGCGGCGGCAGCAGCGGGAGGCCCCATTATCTAAAGTGGTACCTCAGGTTAAGAACAGTTTCAGGTTAAGAACAGACCTCCAGAACGAATTAAGTTCTTAACCCGAGGTGCCACTGTAACCAGTTGCTGAGAATAGTTGATGGGCAGAGTGCTGTTGCACTCATGCCTTGGTTGCTGACTTCCTGAAAACATCTGGTTGGCCACTGTGAGAACAGGAAGTTGGACTTGATGGGCCATTGGCCCGAATCAGCAGACTCTTCTGACGTTCTCCTGCTCCTTAGCCCAAATCTGTATCCCTACAGTTTTCAACGATTGGTTGCCCTTCAGAGCAGCAGGGACCAAGTCTGTTCCATCTCCTGCAAGGCAGTTCCTTATATATTTGGAGACTGCTGCCATCGCCTTCACCTGCTCTTCTCCTCGCGATAAAGCTGTTTCATTGGTTGCTCACAGGACTCTCGCTTCCTGATCCCCCACCCATGGAAGCTCGAATAACACTCTCTTTTCTGAATTGTTCCCCCACCCACCACTAGGGAGAGGTCATGGCTCATTCACACACTTCATATGCAGAAGGCCCCAGATTTCTGCTAATGTTTGTAGAGGTTTCTTTTAGATTTGAATGAGCTTCTTGGTTATACAGTTTTTCCATTTTTCTGCATTTTACTTTTGTTTCCTGCCCAGACAGCTCGGGATAGAGTATGTAGGAAATCTAAGTAAATAAAATGAGTAGGTGGTTAAATGGAGGAGGGAATTAAAAGGAAGTATCTGCTGATACAGGATCTTCAATTTCATCTCTTTTTGTTTTTCTTTTACTTTAGCTGAATTGATGCAGAGGTCTCCTCCATCGCTGATTTCTCTGGCTGGAGGGGCACCAAACCCTAATACTTTCCCCTTCAAAACTGCTAGCATTACCATTGGAGATGGAACAACGGTTGAAATTGGGGAAGACTTGATGAAGAGAGCTCTCCAGTATTCAGCCTCTGCGGGGTATTTTACAGATTTCGTGGATCCAAGTAGCATTTTTGAAATAGCAATAAGAGGGTTGCAAATAAATCCTGGCCAGAGAGGCACAGTGTCCCGTGCTCCTTTGTGCAAGTGCACAGAGTACCACCACAGGGACCCTCTTCTCTGTTGCTGGTGAAAATTTATACTAGTAGCAAGGGAACAGGGAAGCTTTTATGGAAGTGGCAACTCTATGGGTAGGCCTTGGATAGGGTGTCCCTTGCATCTGAAACAGCACCATAAGATCAGGCTGTAAGACAGTGGTGGCTAACATTTCTGGCCAGGCAGCTGCATCCATTCTTCTTCTCCCTCTCCCAATTGCTGGAGGCAAAAATATTTTCAACCAAGATCTAAAGTTAGATCAATAAAGGATGAGAATCTTGAAAGGGGACATGTAATGCATTATTATGAGGAACTTATTGATGCAACGATTTGAAAGAGAAATGTTTGCTTAGCATTCCAGAGCTATTATCCTGGCTGAAGGATTTGCAGAAGAATCTTCACAACCCTCCAACTGTTGAGTATCAGCCTGAAAAGGGGCAAATGGAGTTGTGTGTCACCACCGGCAGTCAAGAAGGGTTGAGTAAAGTAAGACAAAAGCAATATATGTTGAAGGTTATCATAATTATTCCCTGTTTTCCTCAATGCATTGTTACCTTGCATTGATTCAACTACTGGCTGGTAGATAAAACACACTAATATTGACATAATTGTTGGAAAACTAGCCCCCTCGGGAGAGGCTGGCAACTCTCCCAGACTCCCGGGCTTGTTTACCGGTGACCTCCCTGGCTGGCATCCCCGCAAGTCCAGGGTAGATCTTGATAGGCGACATCTCCCAGCGTGGAAAATGCACACCCCCTCCCTCCTTGCATACCGGCAAGAGAAAGGAGATAGTCAGAAAGTCTCTTACATCTTGTTTATTTCTGACTTTACAGCACTACAGAAAACATGTCCGAACAGCTCATTCTCCATCGAGCAAGTGACACAAACTTCCTTCACATACGCAACAGGAAGGTCTCATATTACACACTGAACAAAGCTTTGTGAAGCCTGTGAACTTCCGGGAAGATTCTTTCCCACAGCTAGCCACATCATGTGATGTTTTCACCAAGCTGCCAGTTTGCAGCTGCGTTGTTCTCATATCGTAACAATAATATCTTAGGATCCATACAGATGTACTTTTAATATGGTGTCAGCATAGTTCTTACCTCCTAAACAATTAACTCAGCTTTACCTGAATTCTTATCTTCTAAGGATTCCTTTGCTAACTGAGGTTGCAGTCCTAACTCCACTTACTGGGGGGGGGGCAAGCCCAGGTGAATCCAACAGGACTTAATTCTGAGTAGGCATGCTTAGGATCGCACTGTGGGAAGTCTGCTATGCCACTTTTCCAGACCTCTAGCTGAAGAAGATTAGATACATCTGACAAGAACAACCTGCATGTTTTCACAAGCAGGACAAATAGGACCTTTGGTGTGCGTGACTTGCATCTGGAAAATAGCACTGAGGGAAGTTTAAGTTCCCCTCTCCAGCACCATGACCCTGTTCCAGTTTTTGCCTGCTCCCTCCCTCCAGATCATGGGTCTCCTTCATCTCCTCTTTTTTTTTGGGGGGGGGGGGTGTAAGCCATCTTGAACTTCTTTGAAAATTAGGCAAGGCTCCATTTTCAGAAATCCTAAAGGCAAGGGAAGAAGAACCAAAAGCCGCCAAACTGCCACATCTTTTGCTGGCAATAGTTCCTCTTCAGCTCAGTATTAGCCTGCCTGTTTGATCCAAGCTGCTCTGTTCTCAGGGCTGGCCCTACCATGAAGGTGGCACTTTAGGTGGAAAATATTGCAGGGCAGCAAGCCCTGTGTTGTGTGCATGTGCTGTGCAACTTGTCCTGCAGCCGCTTAACTAAGCCACTGCCTTGGGGTGCGCTGGAGTTTCAGTGGTCTGCTGAGCTTTTGAACCTCGAATGGGACTGGGAGGAGGCAATTTCTCACCCTTTCCTTCAGGCAGCAAAATGTCTTGGGCCAGCCCTGTCTGTCCTCCTCTTGACTCCACCCAGGCTTACAAACACCCAGGCAGAGGAGGAGGAGGAGGAGAACAGTGATGGTGTCTGCAGCTACCCAAGTTAAGAACATCACCAGCATCATTTCTTATATGTAAAAGCACCAAAAATGTCCTAGGCACATCTGTAGTTAGATAAAAGTACACAAGCCCCGTTCTCAGGAGGCTGTTCCCATTCCACATTGCTGTTTTTAGAGTAGAATTGCTGCATTTGACATCATAATCTATGCAGTTTTGAAACTGACAAAATTGTTCTTTATTAATTGTTCTTTATTAATAGGTTGCATGTAATTAATTGTTCTTTATTAATAGGTTGCATGTAATTAATTGTTCTTTATTAATAGGTTGCATG
Organism: Podarcis bocagei; assembly: GCF_964188305.1. Taxonomy (NCBI): domain Eukaryota; kingdom Metazoa; phylum Chordata; class Lepidosauria; order Squamata; family Lacertidae; genus Podarcis; species Podarcis bocagei. Next base: position 34,023,001 of record NC_138134.1, read on the forward strand.
TAATTAATTGTTCTTTATTAATAGGTTGCATGTAATTACTGAACATGTACTGCTTTGGCCAACGACCTGTGAAACAGGCAAAGTACACCATGAAATGAGCATTCTGTGCAATATAAATAAGGAGCTGCTTTCTGGCTTTTTGGTCCATTTTGTTGCCACTTATATTCTTATATTCTTAGGAGCACAAAATTGGACTGTGATAGCACAGTTGAGTAGGACTTTATGTGCCATAACTTTGCTATCCATTTAATTAGCATTCATTTGTAATGTTGTTATGCAAGGTTGTTGGTTTTTTTCCTGGCCTGGACATTATTGAAAGGGTGAATGTATATTTTTGAGGGTTCCCCCCCCTCCACAAATTTAGCCATAATTCACCCAACGAACAGTTCTCTACTTCCTATAATACTTTTTTTCCATCTTAGAATCAACTTTGGTCTACAAAATAGCTAACTCTTTACTACCATAAGGCACTTTCTGAAGAAGTAGAGAGAAATATTAATGGTACACAGAAAGTCTTGCAATAATATGTGTTATATATTTTAAACATGTAGGTATTTGAAATGCTGATTAATCCTGGAGACACGGTCCTTTTAGATGCGCCCACCTATCCTGGGACACTGGCAGCTGTGAGTATTCCATCATTCTGGAAACCGATTGACAGTGACAAGTGCTGGTATAGTTCGGATCTTCACCTAAAAACAAGTGGGGTGGAATCTACACATATATTTTAAAAAACGCTGTGAAAATGCTTTTCGAGAAAACGTTTTTTAAAATATATTGAATTTTGCATTAGCTCACTAGCACCATCTAGGGTCATATTTGCATAATGCACTTAAAACACACTAAGACATTATATTAGCAGCTGTAAAGCTTGAGTCCTTGGTTTGACTCTGACTGCTGCTTAACAGCGGGCTAGAGAGGTTTTTTGAACTCTAGACGCACGGGCCACATCTGCACTAACCTTTTAAAGCACAACGAAACCACATTGTAAAAGCCACGGCTTTGTAGTTTTGTTAAGGGTGCTGCGAGTTGTCCCTTTCTCCTCACAGAGCTACATTCCCAACAGACCCTGGGAAGAGGAATTGATTATTATTAAACCACTCCGGGTAATTTTCATTGAGACGACAGCACATAGGATCAGGAGGTTTAACCCCATCATTGCTGCTGTACTTCTTTTGAAAATCCTTCCAGCAGCTGTTATTGGCCTCTGGAGGGAGTCACCCATTCATCCCAATGGGAGATTTTCTTTCAGGCATAATTGCGACCACGGGGTGGTGGCGGCAGAATTTCATCACATTCACAGTGGGTTAATAAAGGTTAAACCTCCCCTTGCCACACACTGCAGTCCTAGTGAAATCCACCCCTTTGGCTGCTATTACTATTTTTAAAAACCCTGACATGGTTACTGGAGACACATTTGGTCTGGTATCCTGTATACACTTGTCTATAGGAATATAAGAAGCTGTGTTATGCTGAGTCAGGCCATTGGCCCATCCAGACAACTCTGACTGGCAGCAGTTCTCCAGGATTTCAGGCAGAGCAATTTCCCAGCCCTGGTCAGAGATGCTGGGGATTTCACCACAGACCTCCTGCCTGTGTCCACTTCCCATTGAACGCAGTAGAACTTACCGTATTTTTCGCTCTATGAGACACACTTTTCCCCTCCTAAAAAGTAAGGGGAAATGTGTGTGCGTCTTATGGAGTGAATGCAGGCTGCGCAGCTTTCGCTGAAGCCAGGAGAGCAAGAGGGATCGGTGCGCACCAATCCTTCTTGCTCTCCTGGCTTCACGGATAGCTGCCCGAAGCCTCCTGAGCGCAGCGCTCAGGAGGCTTCACGTTGCTTTCGCTGAAGCCAGGAGAGCAAGAGGGATCGATGGCTTCACTTCACTGGAGAGGCGCTGCACAGCTTTCCCTCTCTGCACAGCGCCCCTTCAGCGAAGCGGGAGGAGAAACAGAGCCCCTTCCGTTTCTCCTCCCGCTTTGCTGGAGAGGCACTGAGCAGAGAGGGAGAGAACTTTTTCTTTTCTTGTTCGCCTCCTCTAAAACTGGGTGCATCTTATGGTCGGGTGCGTCTATAAGAGCAAAAAATACGGTATTTCTGAGTAGATGTGCGCAGGCCTATGCTGTTAGCATCACATCTGGCTTCTCCACACATTCCTGTTCATGGGAGGGGATTGTGTGGCGATAACTAAACGGCGAGCTTTCATGTGCAAAAACTGGCTTTGCGGCTCTGTAGTTTTAAACACGTGCCTCATGCGTTTAGATCAGTGTTTCCCAACCGGTGTTCCCCGGCACACGAGTGTGCCGTGAGACACCGGCTGGTGTGCCGCGAGATGCCTGGAGGGAGGCGGGCGAGTCGGGCGGCGAGAGGCGGGGCGGGGGCGGCGAGGAGAGGCCGCGCCTCCTGCTGCTGCCTGGCGCTCCTCCTCGCAGCCGGCAGCGCTGCCTGGGCGCCTCCGCGCGACTCTGTCTCGCTGGGTTTGGTCTCCCAGCAGAGACGGGTCACACGCGCCCCTCCCTCCCTCCCTCAGCCTGCGCGGAGGCGGATTGAGCGCAGCTGAGAGGAGCTGCCGAGGGAAAAAACATTCACTTTTGTGCGTCCCTCCCGGCATGACGCTGCGCGCTGACGTCACGGGGCGGGGCTTTAATGGTGGTGTGCCGCGAGATTTTTTTTTAGTACACAGGTGTGCCGTTGCCCAAAAACGTTTGGGAAACACTGGTTTAGATGAAATACAGTAATGTATAATAGCTGTAGATGCAGAGAAACACTGGGATAAATCTTGTTCCTGTCAATATTACATACAACAGTTCAGCCTTCCCTGATTCTGCAAATCATTGTGGTGTCTGGATGATTTATGGTTCGACTTAGTGTGTTGTTGGCAATATTTTTTCATTACCCATTCCAGGGGGGCCCAGTATAAAACTTAAATGCAGCTGCATTTCATTTATGGCCTAATAAATGAAGGGCTAGTTAGTGCAGAAAGAGAAATTGCGGACTCTTTATTTTAAACCTCAGCTATAACTGCCCACACCTTTGTATTTTCCTCTGGTTGCTCCATTAGCATTATTGAAATTTCAGGCCTGTTTCTGAATACCTTGCGTTTTGGAGCAATTATCCTTTCTTTTGTTGAGGCAAGTTATTTATGGTTCTGGCAGTTTCACCCGATCGGGAATGAGTGATACGACTATGAGCTGCTCCTCACATTATGTGATAGAAAACCCAGCTTTGCTCCCAAACTTTACACTTAAGAGGAAACTGTGTCCGGTTCTGGGTCTCAGCTGTCTCTTACGTTTGTGTATCGCATTCTTAAGTTGTACATTTAAAAAGTGTTAAGTATACATCTATAATGGGGGCCAGAGGTGAGCAGGGCCAGAGGCAAAAGTGAATGAAGTAACATGTGCAAATTTCACCTTTGTAGTATGGACACAGGTTTGTACACACAGTTGCCACACACCACTGTCTAACCTCCACCCAGACAAGCAAGAAGCATTAAAATTCAAGGTCATGTTCCAGACAGGCCCAAACTGTGACCTAGGGAATGTTCTGAGGGCCAGATAGAGATGCCTAGAAGACCTGAGGTTCCCTGTGCCAATCTATAACATTTAAAGTGTGGCGCAACCATGCAAGCCAGGTTATGTGTGACAGTTGCGTCTCCATGTTGTTGCAATTGTTGGAGGGGATGCGATAAAACTCGCAAAACCTGAAATGTGAACCTCTCCACATGAACTGCTTGGTGTGCTTTGTTTGTTTATATAGAGATTTTTATATGGTTGCTCTGACATGTAAATCAACCCTTATGTTGTTTCTGTGTTTCACCCCTGTCTCATTTGTTTCATAGATGTTCTCATTACTACTGTGGTGGCGAGCTTGTTATTTTTAGTTATAAAAGCTTGCATTCTTGGGCATAGAAAAAAATTGGTGGTACAAGGTTCATTCCGAAACTGAGTACGACCAGACCGCAAATCAGTTGTATAGCAGGATATGCTAAAATGCTCAGAAAGGCCAGTAAGCATGCAGATTAGCTTTCCCGTGATACATGAACACATTTGGCTGCGGTTCTGTGCACATCCATTAGGAGTAAGCCCCACTGAACACAGCGAGACAGACTTTTCACCACTGCATAGCACCTTCAACTGTTCTAAATAGATCTCCTGTTTCTTGACGATCTCTGTCTATTCTCCCTCACAACACCTTATTCCAGGGATGCCCTCTTAGAATACATATGTAGCACCATCTCTATGTCTCTCCAATTGCTTCCTCAAAACACAATTTCTGTGATTCCCCTACTTCATTGTTTACACCCCATATGCAACAAAATCTCAGTAAGCTGCATTTGCTCACATAGGTCTCTTGTTACCGCTGCTTTTCCCATTCCCACCACTCCACAGTAATATTTTAGACGGGAAGCAGATGTGAGGGTGCGAAATGTTTTGTGTCTTTTTTGCTTAGGAAGTATATTGCCATATACACTGATTTTTTTTAATGGACAAATGATTACAAAAGGTAAGCTAAAGATTAAGGTTTGGACCAACTTCTGCTCATGAACGGGTCAACAAGTTTTCAAGCTCCACAAAACCACAAAGTGCTACAAAGGATTTCTGCTTCTGCAAGAGAACTTCCCTTTTTCCTCCTCTCCCTGCTCACTCTCTGTGCCATCCACAAATCTGTGCCAGAAGGCTGAAGGAACCCCCAGAGCAGATTTAAACTCCTTGCTCTAGTGAAACTACTTCACAGGATGCCATCCTATATTTTATGGTCTGTTCCATGTGATTTAAACCCTCGGTTTCACTATATACTTTATGGCAGGCATAGGCAAACTCCGGCTCGCCACATGTTTGGGACTACAGTTCCCATCATCCCTGACTACTGGTTCTGTTAGCTAGGTATGATGGGAATTGTAGTCCCAAACATCGGGAGGGCTGGAGTTTGCCTATGCCTGCTTTATGGTGTTCTCCTCCCCAACACCAAGTGTATATGCAGCAAACAGAGTGTGATACCATGTGTGATCAAGCTGTGAAATGATGGAGGAAAAGAGGCTGATGGGTGCTGGAGTCCTACAGCATATGGAGGGCCACATGCTCCCAACCCCCAATTTATGGTAAATAGGCCCCATTAAAATACTGTAGCAAGAGTAGTTGCATGTGATGCAAAATGTCTTGCTTAAGTAAACGCTCTTCATTCTTGTTGTCTTCTATTATAAACCAGCTGAGGCCGTTGGGTTGCAACATTGTCAATGTTCCCAGTGACCAACATGGCATTATTCCAAAAGCCCTGAAAGAAGTTCTTTCCAGGTGGAGCCCAGAAGATGCCAAAAAACCTAACAGCAGCCTCCCCAAATTTCTCTACACCATTCCTAATGGTGGCAATCCTACTGGAGCCTCACTGACAACAGACCGCAAAAAAGATATCTATCAGGTATATTCATTAAATGCGCATTTAATGTCACTGCTCTAGCAAAAAAAAAAGTGGGGAAGGTGGTTTCACACACATCACGCGGACCTGCTGGATATTATGTCTCAGGTACTAGCAAAATATTGACTAATAAAGAACATAGTGGAGAACAGACCTCTATATTACAGGGACTCTTGGGAGAGGTCAGTGGATTTTGGTACATTCTCTTCACAGAGATACAGAAATCTTCTCATCTGTAGTGGTTGGTGGGTGGAGAGGGACACTTAACTGATGTCCCATCCCTGGCATTGGGGGGCAGCAGAGAGATCAGTGCAGTGAATAATCACTCATAGGAATGCCATATGCATTGGTTCCACCAATTGGTTCCACCAGGGCATTTGCACCAAGCCAATCTTCCTGCTGTCTTACCCCCTTCCTCTCAGTAAGCCACAACAGCAGCTGTGATGTGATGTCAGGAAAGCACTGCTGACCACCACTGCCACTGCCGCTGCTGCTAAGATCCATCTATGTGGAAATCAGACCCCAAATGAACCCTCCGAGACTTAATGTGATTTCTGAGAGTAATAAAAGTGGCAGTGCTGCCAGTAGATGTGCTGTTTGGTCGTGATTGTAAACACATCAGTTTCTTAATTCTAGGAGAGTTCAACAAGGTACGTAATTTGTTTAAAGTCTAGAATGCCTTGGGACTAGGTCATTTGAAGCCCAGCCACCACCACCACATCCATAAGAACTTGCCTGGGCCTGAAGATCAAACTGAGAAACGTCGTTCTCTGGCCTGCCATGTTAACCACGCTGGCAGGTGCAAGGGGCAGGGCCCTTTCAGCAGTGGCTCCACACTTGTGGATTTCCCTCTCCCAATAGCTGTGCTTGGTTCCCTCTCTTGTTGCCTTTAAACAGTCCCTAAAAACTTTTCTTTTTCCAATAGTTGTATTGATCTTATTGCTTACCCCTCCCCCATATATGCTTTTAATCCGTTATATATATACACACACACACACACACACACACACACACACACACACACACTTGTTCAGTTGTTTTTGGTTTTAACATGTTTATTGTAAATTGCCTGGTGATGGATCATCCTCAAAGATGGGACAGAAATATATGAAATGCATGTTCTGTGGCGCCAATGTGGTTGGGATGTAAAAAGGGTTTTCTTTCCCTCTTTTAAGTTCCATATTTATGTACTCAAGCAAATACAATTTGTAGAAGAAATCTGTTGCATGTGGCTAATGACTTGCCCAATTAACAGATATACTTTTAAATCTGTGATTAAAGCATTAAACACACTCATTTAGAGTCTGGCATACTGCACTCTAATCCTCCTGACTTCCAGCCACTTGAGCCTGAAAGCGTATATGGATTGCTGCTACCCAGACCAATTTTCTTAATTAGCTTCCATGGAAAGTGCTAACCTGCATCCATATGCTTTTGCATGCCCTCTCGCCATTGGAATTAATTAGAATCCCAGCATTTTCAAGAGATGCGGGTGCATGTGAGAATGCACACAGATCTTAGGATCAGGGCAAAAATCTCCACTGCTTATTCATAATTCCATTTGAAACTAAGTTTGGATTCACCTGACACACCTGAAGACTACTTTGTGTGATGGTGTAATGGCTTAAAGGGGAACCATTTGGGGAACAGAATGTTTCTGATTTGATTAAATATTTTATTGCACGTATGTGTCAGTGGGTTGTTGTTTCTCCCCCCTTTCAGCTTGCAAGACAATATGATTTCCTTATAATAGAAGATGATCCATATTACTTCCTTCAGTTTGATAAGGTGAGTTTTCAATTCTGCTGTGCGCTAGCATAGATTTTGCTATCTCTTCTAACTTGCATCCTGCTGATACCACATTACTGATTGTATTTTGAAATGATATTTCCCTATTCTTTCCCCACTAAGCGGAAAGTTATGTTCTCATCATGGCATTTGCAAAAGTGCAAAAATAAAAGGATGTCATGTGCCTCATTTTTGGCAGTAGGGATGGACAGATCAGTCCATGTCTGGTTCATATCAGCTTAATGTACATTTATTCATGAGCCTGTTCCATTCTGTTTACACATCAATATACATTTTTTGAAATGCACAAATTCACATTATTGAGCTTTTTTATTTTGTATACAAAATACACATATTTTCACCTGTGGATGACAGAGGTCTTGAAGTGGGCAGTACAGCTATTCCTGCAGCTCACAGACAGAAACACTCAGAACTCGTGACAGAATACTTTGCTCCTTCCTTCCTGTTGAGGCTCAGACCATTTCCTGTCTAAGCTTAGAGCACATCCTGTTTGGGATCTCTCTCTACCTCTTCTTCCTCAGTTCCTCTTCTCCTTATCCTTCACTTTTTTGTCTCTGGTCCCCTTCCTTTCTCTCTTCATCATTTGTGTCTTTTGCCTTTTCCTTACCTATCTATCCTATTAGATAGATAGATGATAGATGATGATGATGATAGATAGATAGATAGATAGATAGATAGATAGATAGATAGATAGATGATAGATAGATAGATGATAGATAGATAGATAGATAGATAGATAGATAGATAGATGATAGATAGATGATAGATAGATGATAGATAGATAGATAGATAGATAGATAGATAGATAGATAGATGATAGATAGATAGATAGATAGATAGATAGATAGATAGATAGATAGATAGATATACAGACAGACACGCGCACACGTACACACATCTTTAAAAAAACATTTTTTTACCTCATCCCTCTGTTACCTTTATTCCTCCACCCAGCTGACAGAAAGGGCTTCAGTCTTCCAACTAGTTCTCCTGCATGGGTAAAACTTGTCCATCCTCGTGTTCCAAAGTGGTTTCTAGCAACAAAAAGCCCATGGCTTGGAGGTATTTGCAGTCAGTGCCCAGTCTTTTGGGATTTTCTCACCATTGGCACAACCCTTATTTTTGGCTCCTGACAACTGGAAAGAAGAAATCTCCAACCATATACTGAATTCAATAGCTCTGGCAAGTGGTGAAAAGCAAAATGGCCATAGTAGCAGCTGGGAAATGCCGTCATCTCAAACGTTGCCATTTCTCATGCAGACAAACAAGATGCTTTCTGGCAATGAAGGCATGAGAAAGAATGTGGGACTCTGACATCAGGGGCATGTCTGTGTTGCTGCATAAATAGGTTAAAAACTATGTACGTTTTAAGAGTTGGAGCCAACTAAGTTCTTTTTGGAGTAGAGTCATTGAAATGAATAAACTTAAGCTAGTAATGATCTATTCATTTCAATGGGCCTACTTTTAGTAGAACTAACCTTCCACAATGTATTATACACCCCTCTTATACTTCTGCTTATAAAGCACTGGAATTCTTGTGTTAACTTTTACTAACTAACCTTTGTGTTCTTTCCACAAGCCTTGGGCACCAACATTTCTTTCCATGGATATTGATGGTCGAGTTATCAGGACGGACTCTTTCTCTAAGATCCTCTCATCTGGGTAATATCGGTTTTTCCTTTCTTGACCATATGCCCCAAAATGGAAATGCAATGATGTGGGTTCTGAGCTTGGGTTTTCCAGCCACACACTGCAGAAAGAACCTTAAACTATTAGTATAACCATAGGGGACGCGGGTGGCACTGTGGGTTAAACCACAGAACCTAGGACTTGCTGATCAGAAGGTCGGCGGTTCGAATCCCCGCTACGGGGTGAGCTCCCGTTGCTCGGTCCCTGCTCCTGCCAACCTAGCAGTTCGAAAGCACATCAATGTGTAAGTAGATAAATAGGTACCGCTCCAGCAGGAAGGTAAACAGCGTTTCCGTGAACTGCTCTGGTTCGCCAGAAGTGGCTTAGTCATGCTGGCCACGTAACCCGGAAGCTGTACGCCGGCTCCCTCGGCCAATAAAGCGAGATGAGCACCGCAACACCAGAGTCGGGCACGACTGGACCTAATGGTCAGAGGTCCTTTTACCTTTACCTTTATAACCATAAAAGAAAGACTGCTTCTCGCCTTCCCCATTACTTTTATTTCACTTACTTCCCCCCCCCCATCTGCCACTCTGTCCTCCCTCTTGTCAGTTACTGAGAACTAAATTCTGCTCTTTTCTAGAGAGTGCAAGTACAGCAAATGCTAAGCATTCACCTGAGCTGTCAAAAGTTCCTTAGCTATAGGTGCTTGAACTGCTAGGTTCTTCTCCAGTTTCTGTAGTATTGTCTCATTTTCCTTCTACTTCCTCTCTCATAATTCTCTTCTATGTATTGAAAGTCACGATAAATGTCAGGAGCAAAGGAAGGTATTCCAGCACAAATGCATTGAATTGTAATTACATATTTAAATGATGAAATGTTACAATTTGAATTAATTGTTGTTTTTTTACATAGACTAAGGATAGGGTTTCTAACTGGTCCCAAGCCTCTCATCGACAGAGTTATTCTGCATATTCAGGTTTCCACAATGCATACCAGTACTTTCACGCAGGTAAGAGCCAACAAGGTTTCTAAAAGTATATGCAACAACTGTGGAAAGCTTCATTGTAACAACATGAGGGTTGGGGCAGCTCCTGGGGTGTAGATTTGTGGGGTGCATTGGGAGAGAGGGGGGACTATTCCATTGTGCAAGCAGAAATCCTTACGCTGACAGAACATTCACATTGCACAAATTGGATACCAACCAATGAGAAAACCATTATGTAAAATTGTCCACCTTTTTTGTAATTTCAGCATAATTTTCACAAAGTTTGCACATGCGTGTGTGTAGATACATAAGTGTAATTGTCACGTATTAGCACTACTTTTAATTTATTATTAAAAGTAATTATGAATTAAGAGGGTTGAGTTTAATTTAAAAAGACCTTTTAAGCGTTTGGAATCTGTGGTGTTAATTAACAACACAGAATGTTATGGGAACTAGAGCTTTTTGCAACTAGCCCCTTGTCGATTCAATTTCTATTCCTTTGAGTTAGCAACATAATTGAGAATGGTGGAAAGGGAAATGGCAGCACACAAGGGAGCAGTACATGCAGTCTCTGCTTCTGGGCAAATGAACACCGCTTAAAACTTACACAGCAACACTGGGCCTAATCACTTTGACAGAGTTATTCTGTAGTTGTGGAACACCTTAAGAACTGGGCATACAGATTTATAGAGATCAAAAACCTTGGGGAGAGATAAGAATAGCTGTATCAGGCTTACAGGCTCACCATGCTGGCTTTAATCTCTGTAATATAATGTTGTTCGGAGTTACGTAGTTTTATTGGTGTGAGCCTCCCTGAGCTCCCCTTGGGAAAGAAGGGTGAGCCATAAATGTGAAGCAATAAATAACTAAATAATAAATTAAAGGGGTTAAAGGGAATTTTGGATGTAATCTTACGTAACTTCCCTGACAGTAAGGCTCACTGGACTTACTTCTGAGTAAACACGGCATGCAGGTTTTCCAATACCTAGGCATTCTAGCTTGTTTATTAGTCTCTGCTTGATAAGATATTTACTCTAAGCTTTACTTCCATAGCTTATGATAGCCCAGCTTCTTCAACAATGGGGACAAAAAGGTTTCTTGGACCACGTAGATGGGTAATGCGTGTATATTTTACATTACTATGTTGTTGTCATTTTGTTTTCACGTTGGGCTGTTTTCCAGTAGCCCAAGGCTCCATCTTTAAGACTTTCAAGGAAACATGATTAGAATCAGGCCTCTACTTCTAACATTATCAGACATAACTGCTGCATTTTTTATACCAAGCAGGGCTGTACATCATGACCTTTGGAACGAGGGCAAGAAATAAGCCACTCCATGAGTGGCTAATTATAAACTTAAGGAACCATGGAACTGCCAAGAAGGCTAGGGATGTTAAGACAGCTAGTGTCATCCAGTTTGCCTCACAAAGCAATTTGTGTGCGGTGTCTAGCGCAGGCAAATAATTACTTCATTGGTCCTACTTTTTGTATTTTGTGCATCGAAGAGCATATACTCCAGTAGCTGTGTTGCGAGACCAGCTTCATTTGGCTCTTCCTTTCTATCCATGAATTTCCATTAGAGCTGGCCAGGTCAAGAGCTTTGTAACTCCAGGAACTGACGGTGTCCTCCAACTTCTGCATTCTTTTCCCCCCTTCCTTTTATGTCATGTCTTTCTAAATTGTAAGTTTATTTGCGGGCAAGGTTGCCTTTTTTGTTACTGTTTTTATTAATCTTACATAGGTTGCCATGGGAGCCTTTTTTTGCTGAAGAGGGAGATAAAAATATTTAAATAACATAAAACTACCATGGAAACATAAAACATGTACAGTGGTACCTCGGGTTACATACGCTTCAGGTTACATACGCTTCAGGTTACACACTCCAATAAGCCAGAAATAGTGCTTCAGGTTAAGAACTTTGCTTCAGGATAAGAACAGAAATCGGGCTCCCGCAGCGCGGTGGCAGCAGGAGGCCCCATTAGCTAAAGTGCTGCTTCAGGTTAAGAACGGTTTCAGGTTAAGTACGGACCTCCAGAACAAATTAAGTACTTAACCTGAGGTACCACTGTATTATTTTACAACTGGCCAATTAATAGTACCATTGGAAGAGCCTCACCTTGCCCCAGTACAGACACACACACACACACACACACACACACACACACACACACACTTGTTAATAGCATACTATAGTGAGAAGCATATGTAGAGACCTACCGGGGGGGGGCACAGAATGTGAGCACAGTATTACATGGCGCCAGTATTTGCATACTTAATGCTATGAACATTAAACATTCAAAACGGTGATGCGTACCTATGCGCTATTTACATCTATTGAAATCTATGGCACCAAAGAGGATATGCATACACAAAGACCAGCCATGTAGTTTTAACATATGTGCCCCATGAGGACTCTTTACATGTCACTCACCACTAGATTTAGGGATTTTTCTCTAAATCACCACTATCTCCCACCTGCCTGCCCCTAAAAAGCACTGACAAGAAATTTCATTTTGTGTGATAAGCCACTGCATGCAGATGAATGGCGAGGGACTAAAACCAGCTTCCACATTGCAGTCGCCATTTTGTGTACACTCCAGCCCTTGGTTTGTAACAGATTTCTGTTTCATTTATAAACTCGTACTCTTCGTTTTTGCTATCAGAGTTTTAATGATGCAAACGTTCTCTTGTTGAAATGGCTTTTCCTCAATGATGTTTGTATTCCAGTGTGGTGGACTTTTACAAGAAGCAGCGGGATGTGATGCTTGTGGCAGCAGATAAGTGGCTAAAAGGTTTGAAGACAAGAGTAATATTTGAACTGTAAATCAATTGTTTTGTTCCTGTATGTGCCATTCAGGGCCAGATTTAGGTTTGATGAGCCCCTAAGCTACTGAAGGTAATGGGGCCCTTTATATGTCCAGCTGTCCTTTGTCAACAACAAATTATTGCTGTTTTTTGTGTTGAATATATGCTATATGGTAATTTATGGACCTAATAGGTATCTAAAGCTGTTCGCACATAACAAAATATGTATTTTATCAAAGTAATTGATACAGAAATGAGCAAACCAGTAATATTTTAGGGAGCAGGCTAGCAAGCGGGGCCCATTACTTACATCATAGGTGCCTAGACAACACAAAACACCGTTGCTGTATGTAGGTTTTATTTTATTTGTTTTTTATTTTATATTTTAGAAATGTGCATCCAGTTTTTTCCCCCTTTAAATTTTTTTGGGGGCCCTAAGCCATAGCTTGTTTAGCTTATACGTAAATCCGGCACTGATGCCATTGCGAGCCAATGTGGTGTAGTGGTTAAGAGCGGTAGTCTCGTAATCTGGTGAACCAGGTTCGCGTCTCCACTCCTCCACATGCAGCTGCTGGGTGACCTTGGGCCAGTCACACTTCTTTGAAGTCTCTCAGCCTCACTCATCTCACAGAATGTTTGTTGTGAGGGAGGAAGGGAAAGGAGAATGTTAGCCGCTTTGAGACTCCTTTGGGTAGTGATAAAGTGGGATATCAAATCAAATTGGTAGGGGAACCTCAGGCTTGGGGGCTGGATATGTTCCAGGCCACACTCCTCCACAGCCCTTTCTGCATCTTCATCAGGTGTTTATACCTGGCTGGAATGTGTCCTTCAACTCTGATAATGCCTCTTTCATTCCCTGGAGGTGGGATA